>NC_137985.1:2843200-2850700 GCF_963924665.1 Micromys minutus | reverse complement strand
GGTTTAGGGTTTAGGGTTTGGTGTTCGGATTAGGGTTAAAGTTAAAGTTAGGGTTAGGGTACGGGTTAGGATTAGGTTTAGGGTTAGGGTTAGGGTTAGGGTTAGGGTTAGGGTTAGGGTTAGGGTTAGGATTAGGGTTAGGGTTAGGGTTAGGGTAAGGGTTAGGGGTTAGGGTTAGGGTTATGGTTATTGTTAGGTTTAGGGTTTAGGGTTTTGTGTTTAGGGTTTAAGGTTTAGGGTTTAGGATTGTTTAAGATTTAGGGTGGTTTAGGTTAATGGTTTAGGGTTTAGAGTTTAGGATTGTTTAAGGTATAGGGTTGTTTAGGGTATAGTGTTTAGGGTTAAAAGTTTAGGGTTGTTTAGGGTTTACTGTTTAGGGTTTAGGGTTGTTTAAGGTTTAGTGTTTAAGGTTTAGGTTTTAGGGTGGTTTTGGGTTTAGTGTTTAGTGTTGTTTAGGGTATAGTGTTAATGGTTTAGGGTTTAGGGTTATTTAGGGTTTAGTGTTTAAGGTTTAGGGTATAGGGTTGTTTAGGGTTTAGTGTTTAGGGTTGTTTATGGTTTAGTGATTAGGGTTGTTTAGGATTGTTTAGAGGTTAGTGTTTAGGGTAATTCAGGGTTTATGATTTAGGGTTGTTCAGGGTTTAGGATTTATGGTTGTTCAGGGTTTAGGATTTAGGGATTAAGGTTAAGGGGTTAGGGTTAGGGTTAAGGTTAGGGTTAGGGTTAGGGTTAGGGTTAGGGTTAGGGTGAAGGTTAGGGTTAGGTTTAGGGTTAGGGTTATGGTTAGTGTTAGGATTAGGGTTAGGGTTAGGGTCAGGGTTAGGTTTAGGGTTAGGGTTAGGGTTAGGGTTAGATTTAGGGTTAGGTTTAGGTTTATTGTTAGATTTAGGGTTTAGGGTTTAAGGTTTATGGTTTAGGATTGTTTAAGGTTTAGGGTGGATTAGTTTTAGGAATTAGAGTTTAGTGTTATGGTTACGGTTAGTGTTATGGTTAGGGTTAGGATTAGGGTTAGGGTTAGGGTAATGGTTAGGGTTAGGGTTAGGGTTAGGGTAAGGGTTAGGGGTTAGTGTTAGGGTTAGGGTTAGGGTTAGGGTTAGGGTTAAGGTTAGGGGTTAGGGTTAGTGTTAGGGTTAGGGTTATTATTAGGGGTTTAGGTTTAAGTTTAGGATTAGTGTTAGGGTTAGAATTAGAAATAGGGTTAGTGTTAGGATTAGGGTCAGGGTTAGGTTTAGGGTTAGGGTTAGGGTTAGGGTTAGGGTTAGGGTCAGGGAGGGTTTAGGGTTAGGGTTAGGGTTAGGGTTAGATTTAGGTTTAGGTTTAGTTTTATTCTTAGATTTAGGATTTAGGGTCTAAGATTTATGGTTTAGGATTGTTTAAGGTTTAGGGTGGATTAGGTTTAGGGTTTAGAGTTTAGTGTTATGGTTACGGTTAGGGTTAGGGTTAGGGTTAGGGTTAGGATTACGGTTAAGGTTAGGGTTAGGATTAGGTTTAGAGTTAGGGTTAGAATTAGGGTTAGGGTTAGGGTTAGGGTTAGGGTTAGGGTTAGGGTTAGGGTTAGGGTTAGGGTTAGGGTTAGGGTTAGGATTAGTGTTAGGGTGAGGGTTAGGGTAAGGGTTAGGTGTTAGGGTTAGGGTTATGGTTATTTTTAGGTTTAGGGTTTAGGGTTTAGTGTTTAGGGTTTAAGGTTTAGGGTTTAGGATTGTTTAAGATTTAGGGTGGTTTAGGTTAAGGGTTTAGGGTTTAGACTTTAGGATTGTTTAAGGTTTAGGGTTGTTTAGGGTATAGTGTTTAGGGTTAAAAGTTTAGGGTTGTTTAGGCTTTAGTGTTTAGGGTTTAGGGTTGTTAAAGTTTTAGTGTTTAAGGTTTAGGTTTTAGGGTTGTTTTGGGTTAATGTTTAGTGTTGTTTAGGGTATAGTGTTAATGGTTTAGGGTTTAGGGTTATTTAGGGTTTAGTGTTTAAAGTTTAGGGTATAGGGTTGTTTAGGTTTTAGTGTTTAGGGTTGTTTATGGTTTAGTGATTAGGGTTGTTTAGGGTTGTTTAGAGGTTAGTGTTTAGGGTTATTCAGGATTTATGATTTAGGGTTGTTCAGGGTTTAGGATTTATGGTTGTTCAAGGTTTAGGATTTAGGGATTAAGGTTAAGGGGTTAGGGTTAGGTTTAGGGTTAGGGTTAGGGTTAGGGTTAGGGTTAGGGTTAGGGTTAAGTTTAGGGTTAGGGTTAGGGTTAGGGTTATGGTTAGTGTTCGGATTAGGGTTAGGGTTAGGGTCAGGGTAAGGTTTAGGGTTAGGGTTAGGGTTAGGGTTAGATTTAAGGTCAGGTTTAGGTTTATTGTTAGATTTAGGGTTTAGGGTTTAAGGTTTATGGTTTAGGATTGTTTAAGGTTTAGGGTGGATTAGGTTTACGGTTTAGAGTTTAGTGTTATGGTTATGGTTAGTGTTAGGGTTAGGGTTAGGGTTAGGGTTAGGGTTAGGGTTAGGGTAATGGTTAGGGTTAGGGTTAGGGTTAGGGTTAGGGTTAGGGTTTTGGGTTAGGGTTAGTGTTAGGGTTAGGGTTATTATTAGGGGGTTAGGTTTAAGTTTAGGATTAGTGTTAGGGTTAGAATTAGAAATAGGGTTAGTGTAAGGATTAGGGTCAGGGTTAGGTTTAGGGTTAGGGCTAGGGTTAGGGTTAGGTTTAGGGTTAGGGTCAGGGAGGGTTTAGGGTTAGGGTTAGGGTTAGGGTTAGATTTAGGGTTAGGTTTAGGTTTATTGTTAGATTTAGGATTTAGGGTCTAAGGTTTATGGTTTAGGATTGTTTAAGGTTTAGGGTGGATTAGGTTTAGGGTTTAGAGTTTAGTGTTATGGTTACGGTTGTGGTTAGGGTTAGGGTTAGGATTAGGGTTAAGTTTAGGGTTAGGATTAGGTTTAGGGTTAGAGTTAGGGTTAGGGTTAGGGTTAGGGTTAGGATTAGGGTTAGGGTTAGGGTTAGGGTAAGGGTTAGGGGTTAGGGTTAGGGTTATGGTTATTGTTAGGTTTAGGGTTTAGGGTTTAGTGTTTAGGGTTTAAGGTTTAGGGTTTAGGATTGTTTAAGATTTAGAGTGGTTTAGGTTAAGGGTTTAGGGTTTAGAGTTTAGGATTGTTTAAGGTTTAGGGTTGTTTAGGGTATAGTGTTTAGGGTTAAAAGTTTAGGGTTATTTAGGGTTTAGTGTTTAGGGTTTAGGGTTGTTTAAGGTTTAGTGTTTAAGGTTTAGGTTTTAGGATTGTTTTGGGTTTAGTGTTTAGTGTTGTTTAGGGTATAGTGTTAATGGTTTAGGGTTTAGGGTTATTTAGGGTTTAGTGTTTAAAGTTTAGGGTATAGGGTTTTAGGGTTTAGTGTTTAGGGTTGTTTATGGTTTAGTGATTAGGGTTGTTTAGGGTTGTTTAGAGGTTAGTGTTTAGGGTTATTCAGGGTTTATGATTTAGGGTTGTTCAGGGTTTAGGATTTATGGTTGTTCAGGGTTTAGGATTTAGGGATTAAGGTTAAGGGGTTAGGGTTATGTTTAGGGTTAGGGTTAGGGTTAGGGTTAGGGTTAGGGTTAGGGCTAAGGTTAGGGTTAGGGTTAGGGTTATGGTTAGTGTTAGGATTAGGGTTAGGGTTAGGGTCAGGGTAAGGTTTAGGGTTAGGGTTAGGGTTAGGGTTAGATTTAAGGTCAGGTTTAGGTTTATTGTTAGAATTAGGGTTTAGGGTTTAAGGTTTATGGTTTAGGATTGTTTAAGGTTTAGGGTGGATTAGGTTTAGGGTTTAGAGTTTAGTGTTATGGTTACGTTTAGTGTTAGGGTTAGGGTTAGGGTTAGGTTAGGGTTAGGGTTAGGGTAATGGTTAGAGTTAGGGTTAGGGTTAGGGTTAGGGTAAGGGTTAGGGGTTAGTGTTAGGGTTAGGGTTAGGGTTAGGGTTAGGGTTAAGTTTAGGGGTTAGGGTTAGTGTTAGGGTTAGGGTTATTATTAGGGGGTTAGGTTTACGTTTAGGATTAGTGTTAGGGTTAGAATTAGAAATAGGGTTAGTGTTAGGATTAGGGTCAGGGTTAGGTTTAGGGTTAGGGTTAGGGTTAGGGTTAGGGTTAGGGTCAGGGAGGGTTTAGGGTTAGGATTAGGGTTAGGGTTAGATTTAGGGTTAGGTTTATGTTTATTGTTAGATTTAGGATTTAGGGTCTAAGGTTTATGGTTTAGGATTGTTTAAGGTTTAGGGTTGATTAGGTTTAGGGTTTAGAGTATAGTGTTATGGTTACGGTTAGGGTTAGGGTTAGGGTTAGGATTAGGGTTAAGGTTAGGGTTAGGATTAGGTTTAGAGTTAGGGTTAGGGTTAGGGTTAGGGTTAGGGTTAGGGTTAGGGTTAGGGTTAGGATTAAGGTTAGGGTTAGGGTTAGGGTAAGGGTTAGGTGTTAGGGTTAGGGTTATGGTTATTTTTAGGTTTAGGGTTTAGGGTTTAGTGTTTAGGGTTTAAGGTTTAGGGTTTAGGATTGTTTAAGATTTAGGGTGGTTTAGGTTAAGGGTTTAGGGTTTAGACTTTAGGATTGTTTAAGGTTTAGGGTTGTTTAGGGTATAGTGTTTAGGGTTAAAAGTTTAGGGTTGTTTAGGCTTTAGTGTTTAGGGTTTAGGGTTGTTTAAGTTTTAGTGTTTAAGTTTTAGGTTTTAGGGTTGTATTGGGTTAATGTTTAGTGTTGTTTAGGGTATAGTGTTAATGGTTTAGGGTTTAGGGTTATTTAGGGTTTAGTGTTTAAAGTTTAGGGTATAGGGTTGTTTAGGGTTTAGCGTTTAGGGTTGTTTATGGTTTAGTGATTAGGGTTGTTTAGGGTTGTTTAGAGGTTAGTGTTTAGGGTTATTCGGGATTTATGATTTAGGGTTGTTCAGGGTTTAGGATTTATGGTTGTTAAAGGTTTAGGATTTAGGGATTAAGGTTAAGGGGTTAGGGTTAGGTTTAGGGTTAGGGTTAGGGTTAGGGTTAGGATTAGGGTTAGGGTTAAGGTTAGGGTTAGGGTTAGGGTTAGGGTTATGGTTAGTGTTAGGATTAGGGTTAGGGTTAGGGTCAGGGTAAGGTTTAGGGTTAGGGTTAGGGTTAGATTTAAGGTCAGGTTTAGGTTTATTGTTAGATTTAGGGTTTAGGGTTTAAGGTTTATGGTTTAGGATTGTTTAAGGTTTAGGGTGGATTAGGTTTACGGTTTAGAGTTTAGTGTTATGGTTATGGTTAGTGTTAGGGTTAGGGTTAGGGTTAGGGTGAGGATAATGGTTAGGGTTAGGGTTAGGGTTAGGGTTTTGGGTTAGGGTTAGTGTTAGGGTTAGGGTTATTATTAGGGGGTTAGGTTTAAGTTTAGGATTAGTGTTAGGGTTAGAATTAGAAATAGGGTTAGTGTAAGGATTAGGGTCAGGGTTAGGTTTAGGGTTAAGGTTAGGGTTAGGGTTAGGTTTAGGGTTAGGGTCAGGGAGGGATTAGGGTTAGGGTTAGGGTTAGGGTTAGATTTAGGGTTAGGTTTAGGTTTATTGTTAGATTTAGGATTTAGGGTCTAAGGTTTATGGTTTAGGATTGTTTAAGATTTATGGTGGATTAGGTTTAGGGTTTAGAGTTTAGTGTTATGGTTACAGTTAGGTTTAGGGTTAGGGTTAGGGTTTGGATTAGGGTTAAGGTTAGGGTTAGGATTAGGTTTAGGGTTAGGGTTAGGGTTAGGGTTAGGGTTAGGGTTAGGGTTAGGATTAGGGTTAGCGTTAGGGTTAGGGTAAGGGTTAGGGGTTAGGGTTAGGGTTAGGATTAGGGTTAAGGTTAGGGTTAGGATTAGGTTTAGGGTTAGAGTTAGGGTTAGGGTTAGGGTTAGGGTTAGGATTAGGGTTAGGGTTAGGGTTAGGGTAAGGGTTAGGGGTTAGGGTTAGGGTTATGGTTATTGTTAGGTTTAGGGTTTAGGGTTTAGTGTTTAGGGTTTAAGGTTTAGGGTTTAGGATTGTTTAAGATTTAGAGTGGTTTAGGTTAAGGGTTTAGGGTTTAGAGTTTAGGATTGTTTAAGGTTTAGGGTTATTTAGGGTATAGTGTTTAGGGTTAAAAGTTTAGGGTTATTTAGGGTTTAGTGTTTAGGGTTTAGGGTTGTTTAAGGTTTAGTGTTTAGTGTTGTTTAGGGTATAGTGTTAATGTTTTAGGGTTTAGGGTTATTTAGGGTTTAGTGTTTAAAGTTTTGGGTATAGGGTTTTAGGGTTTAGTGTTTAGGGTTTTTTATGGTTTAGTGATTAGGGTTGTTTAGGGTTGTTTAGAGGTTAGTGTTTAGGGTTATTCAGGGTTTATGATTTAGGGTTGTTCAGGGTTTAGGATTTATGGTTGTTCAGGGTTTAGGATTTAGGGATTAAGGTTAATGGGTTAGGGTTAGGGTTAGGGTTAGGGTTAGCATTAGGGTTAGAGTTAGGGTTAGAGTTAGGGTTATGGGGTTATATTAGGCTTAAGGTTAGGGTTAGGGTTATGGGGTTAAGGTTAGGGTTGGGGTTAGGGTTAGGTTTAGGTTTAGGGTTAGGGTTAGGGTTATGGTTATTCTTAGATTTATGGTTTAAAATTTAGGGTTTATGGTTTAAGGTTTAGGTTTTGGATTGTTTAAGTTTTAGGGTGGTTTAGGTTTAGGGTACAGAATTTAGCGTTTAAGATTGTTTAATGGTTAGGGTTGTTTAGGTTTTAGCGTTTAGAGTTGTTTAGGGTTTTTTTGGGTTGTTTATAATTTAGTGTTGAGGGTTGTTCAGGATTTATGATTTAGGATATTTTAAGGTTTAGGGTTTAAGGTTGTATAGTGTTTTAGGGTTTAGGGTATAATGTTTATGGTTAAGGGTTTAGGGTTGTTTAGGGTATAGTGTTAATGGTTTTAGGGTTTAGGCTTGTTTAGGGTTTAGTGTTTAGGGTTTAGGGTTTAGGGTTTAGGGTTTAGGGTTTTTTAGCGTTTAGTGTTTATAGTTTAGGGTTTAGGGTACTTTTGGAATTAGTGTTTAGGGTTTTTCGGGGTTTAGGGTTTAGGATTTAGGGTGTTAGGGTTAGTGTTAGGGTTAGGTTTAAGGTTAAGGTGAGGGTTAGGGTGAGGGTTAAGGTTAGGGTTAGGGTTAAGGTTAGTGTTAGTGTTAGAATAAGGGTTAGGGTTAGGGATAGGGTTAGGGTTAGGGTTAGGGTTAGGGTTAAGGTTAGGGTTAGGGTTAGGGTTAGGGTTAGGGGTTTGTGTTAGGGTTAGTGTTAGGGGTTAGGGGTTAGGGTTAGGGTTAGGGTTAGGGTTAGGGTTAGGTTTAGTGTTAGGGTTATTATTAGGGGTTTAGGTTTTAGTTTAGGATTAGTGTTAGGGTTAGAATTAGAAATAGGGTTAGTGTTAGGATTAGGGTCAGGGTTAGGTTTAGAAATATGGTTAGGGTTAGGGTTAAGGGTAGGGTTAGGGTTAGGGTTAGAATTAAAGTTTAGGGTTTAGTGTTAGGATTAGGGATAGTGTGAGGTTTAGGGTTAGGTTTAGGGTTAGGGTTAGGGTTAGTGTTTGGGTTATGA
>NC_137985.1:2828200-2840700 GCF_963924665.1 Micromys minutus | reverse complement strand
GATTTAGGGTGTTAGGGTTAGTGTTAGGGTTAGGTTTAAGGTTAAGGTGAGGGTTAGGGTGAGGGTTAAGGTTAGGGTTAGGGTTAAGTTTAGTGTTAGTGTTAGGGTAAGGGTTAGGGTTAGGGATAGGGTTAGGGTTAGGGTTAGGGTTAGGGTTAAGGTTAGGGTTAGGGTTAGGGTTAGGGTTAGGGGTTAGTGTTAGGGTTAGTGTTAGGGGTTAGGGGTTAGTGTTAGGGTTAGGGTTAGGGTTAGGGTTAGGGTTAGGGTTAGGTTTAGTGTTAGGGTTATTATTAGGGGGTTAGGTTTTAGTTTAGGATTAGTGTTAGGGTTAGAATTAGAAATAGGGTTAGTGTTAGGATTAGGGTCAGGGTTAGGTTTAGGGATATGGTTAGGGTTAGGGTTAAGGGTAGAGTTAGGGTTAGGGTTAGATTTAAAGTTTAGGGTTTAGTGTTAGGATTAGGGATAGTGTGAGGTTTAGGGTTAGGTTTAGAGTTAGGGTTAGGTTTAGTGTTTGGGTTATGATTAGTGTTATAATTAGGGTTAGGGTTAGGGTCAGGTTTAGGTTTAGGGTTAGGGTTAGGGTTAGGGTTAGATTTAGGGTTAGGTTTAGGTTTATTGTTAGATTTAGGGTTTAGGGTTTAAGGTTTAAGGTTTAGGATTGTTTAAGGTTTAGGGTAGATTAGGTTTAGGGTTTAGACTTTAGTATTATGGTTACGGTTAGGGTTAGGGTTAGGGTTAGAGTTAGGGTTAGGGTTAGGGTTAGGGTTAGGGTTAGGGTTAAGGTTAGGGTTAATGTTAGGGTTAGGGTTAGGGTAAAAGTTAGGGGGTTAGTGTTAGGGTTAGGGTTAGGGTTAGGGTTAGGTTAGGGTTAGGGTTAGGGTTAGGGTTAGGGTTAGGGGTTAGTGTTAGTGTTAGGGTTAGGGTTATTATTAGGGGGTTAGGTTTAAGTTTAGGATTAGTGTTAGGGTTAGAATTAGAAATAGGGTTAGTGTTAGGATTAGGGTCAGGATTAGGTTCAGGGTTAGGGTTAGGGTTAGGGTTAGGGTTAGGGTCAGGGAGGGTTTAGGTTTAGGATTAGGGTTAGGGTTAGATTTAGGGTTAGGTTTAGGTTTATTGTTAGATTTAGGATTTAGGGTCTAAGGTTTATGGTTTAGGATTGTTTAAGGTTTAGGGTGGATTAGGTTTAGGGTTTAGAGTTTAGTGTTATGGTTACGGTTAGGGTTAGGGTTAGGGTTAGGGTTAGGATTAGGGTTAAGTTTAGGGTTAGGATTAGGTATAGGGTTAGGGTTAGGGTTAGGGTTAGGGTTAGGGTTAGGGTTAGGGTTAGGGTTAGGGTTAGGGTTAGGGTTAGGGTTAGGGTTAGGGTTAGGGTAAGGGTTAGGGGTTAGGGTTAGGGTTATGGTTATTGTTAGGTTTAGGTTTTAGGGTTTAGTGTTTAGGGTTTAAGGTTTAGGGTTTAGGATTGTTTAAGATTTAGGGTGGTTTAGGTTACGAGTTTAGGGTTTAGAGTTTAGGATTGTTTAAGGTTTAGGGTTGTTTAGGGTATAGTGTTTAGGGTTAAAAGTTTAGGGTTGTTTAGGGTTTAGTGTTTAGGGTTTAGGGTTGTTTAAGGTTTAGTGTTTAAGGTTTAGGTTTTAGGGTTGTTTTGGGTTTAGTGTTTAGTGTTGTTTAGGGTATAGTGTTAATGGTTTAGGGTTTAGGGTTATTTAGGGTTTAGTGTTTAAGGTTTAGGGTATAGGGTTCTTTAGGGTTTAATGTTTAGGGTTGTTTATGGTTTAGTGATTAGGGTTGTTTAGGGTTGTTTAGAGGTTAGTGTTTAGGGTTATTCAGGGTTTATGATTTAGGGTTGTTCAGGGTTTAGGATTTATGGTTGTTCAGGGTTTAGGATTTAGTGATTAAGGTTAAGGGGTTAGGGTTAGGGTTAGGGTTAGGGTTAGGGTTAGGGTTAGGGTTAGGGTTAAGGTTAGGGTTAGGGTTAGGTTTAGGGTTATGGTTAGTGTTAGGATTAGGGTTAGGGTTAGGGTCAGGGTTAGGTTTAGGGTTAGGGTTAGAATTAGGGTTAGGGTTAGGGTTAGGGTTAGATTTAGGGTCAGGTTTAGGTTTATTGTTAGATTTAGGGTTTAGGATTTAAGGTTTATGGTTTAGGATTGTTTAAGGTTTACGGTGGATTAGGTTTAGGGTTTAGAGTTTAGTGTTATGGTTACGGTTAGTGTTAGGGTTAGGGTTAGGGTTAGGGTAATGGTTAGGGTTAGGGTTAGGGTTAGGGTTAGGGTTAGGTTAGGGTTAGGGTTAGGGTTAGGGTTAGGGTTAGGGGTTAGGGTTAGTGTTAGGGTTAGGGTTATTATTAGGGGGTTAGGTTTAAGTTTAGGATTATTGTTAGGGTTAGAATTAGAAATAGGGTTAGTGTTAGGATTAGGGTCAGGGTTAGGTTTAGGGTTAGGGTTAGGGTTAGGGTGAGGGTTAGGGTCAGGGAGGGTTTAGGGTTAGGGTTAGGGTTAGGGTAAGATTTAGGGTTAGGTTTAGGTTTATTGTTAGATTTAGGATTTAGGGTCTAAGGTTTATGGTTTAGGATTGTTTAAGTTTTAGGGTGGATTAGGTTTAGGGTTTAGAGTTTAGTGTTATGGTTACGGTTAGGGTTAGGGTTATGGTTAGGGTTAGGATTAGGGTTAAGGTTAGGGTTAGGATTAGGTTTAGGTTTAGAGTTAGGGTTAGGGTTAGGGTTAGGGTTAGGGTTAGGGTTAGGGTTAGGGTTAGGGTTAGGGTTAGGGTTAGGGTAAGGGTTAGGGGTTAGGGTTAGGGTTATGGTTATTGTTAGGTTTAGGGTTTAGTGTTTAGTGTTTAGGGTTTAAGGTTTAGGGTTTAGGATTGTTTAAGATTTAGGGTGGTTTACGTTAAGGGTTTAGGGTTTAGAGTTTAGGATTGTTTAAGGTTTAGGGTTGTTTAGGGTATAGTTTTTAGGGTTAAAAGTTTAGGGATGTTTAGGGTTTAGTGTTTAGGGTTTAGGGTTGTTTAATGTTTAGTGTTTAAGGTTTAGGTTTTAGGGTTGTTTTGGGTTTAGTGTTTACTGTTGTTTAGGATATAGTGTTAATGGTTTAGGGTTTAGGGTTATTTAGGGTTTAGTGTTTAAGGTTTAGGGTATAGGGTTGTTTAGGATTTAGTGTTTAGGGTTGTTTATGGTTTAGTGATTAGGTTTGTTTAGGGTTGTTTAGAGGTTAGTGTTTAGGGTTATTCAGGGTTTATGATTTAGGGTTGTTCAGGGTTTAGGATTTATGGTTGTTCAGGGTTTAGGATTTAGGGATTAAGGTTAAGGGTTTAGGGTTATGGTTAGGGTTAGGTTTGGGTTAGCATTAGGGTTAGAGTTAGGGTTAGAGTTAGGATTATGGGGTTATGTTAGGCTTAAGGTTAGGGTTAGGGATATGGGGTTAAGGTTAGGGTTGGGGTTAGGGTTAGGTTTAGGTTTAGGGTTAGGGTTAGGGTTATGGTTATTCTCAGATTTAAGGTTTAAATTTTAGGGTTTATGGTTTAAGGTTTAGGGTTTAGGATTGTTTAAGTTTTAGGGTGGTTTAGGTTTAGGGTATAGGGTTTAGCGTTTAAGATTGTTTAATATTTAGGGTTGTTTAGGTTTTTGCGTTTAGAGTTGTTTAGGGTTTTTTAGGGTTGTTTATGATTTAGTGTTTAGGGTTGTTCAGGATTTAAGATTTAGGATATTTTAAGGTTTAGGGTTTAAGTTTGTATAGTGTTTTAGGGTTTAGTGTATAATGTTTAGGGTTAAGGGTTTAGGGATGTTTAGGGTATAGTGTTAATGATTTTAGGGTTTAGGCTTGTTTAGTGTTTAGTGTTTAGGGTTTAGGATTTAGGGTTTTTTAGCGTTTAGTGTTTATAGTTTAAAGTTAAGGGTGCTTTTGGAATTAGTGTTTAAGGTTTTTCGGGGTTTAGGGTTTAGGATTTAGGGTGTTAGGGTTAGTGTTAGGGTTAGGTTTAGGGTTAAGGTGAGGGTTAGGGTGAGGGTTAAGGTTAGGGTTAGGGTTAAGGTTAGTGTTAGTGTTAGGGTAAGGGTTAGGGTTAGGGATAGTGTTAGGGTTAGGTTTAGGGTTAGGGTTAAGGTTAGGGTTAGGGTTAGGGTTAGGGTTAGGGTTAGGGGTTAGGGTTAGGGTTAGTGTTAGGGGTTAGGGGTTAGTGTTAGGGTTAGGGTTAGGGTTAGGGTTAGGTTTAGTGTTAGGGTTATTATTAGGGGGTTAGGTTTTAGTTTAGGATTAGTGTTAGGGTTAGAATTAGAAATAGGGTTAGTGTTAGGATTAGGGTCAAGGTTAGGTTTAGGGATATGGTTAGGGTTAGGGTTAAGGGTAGGGTTAGGGTTAGGGTTAGATTTAAAGGTTAGGGTTTTGTGTTAAGATTAGGGAAAGTGTGAGTTTAGGGTTAGGTTTAGGGTTAGGGTTAGGGATAGTGTTTGGGTTATGATTAGTGTTATTATTAGGGTTAGGGTTAGGGTCAGGTTTAGGTTTAGGTTTAGGGTTAGGGTTAGGGTTAGATTTAGGGTTAGGTTTAGGTTTATTGTTAGATTTAGGGTTTAGGGTTTAAGGTTTAAGGTTTAGGATTGTTTAAGGTTTAGGGTAGATTAGGTTTAGGGTTTAGAGTTTAGTATTATGGTTACGGTTAGGGTTAGGGTTAGGGTTAGAGTTAGGGTTAGGTTAGGGTTAGGGTTAGGGTTAGGGTTAAGGTTAGGCTTAATGTTACGGTTAGGGTTATGGTTAGTGTTAGGATTAGGGTTAGGGTTAGGGTCAGGGTTAGGTTTAGGGTTAGGGATAGGCTTAGGGTTAGATTTAGGGTTAGGTTTAGGTTTATTGTTAGATTTAGGGTTTAGGGTTTAAGGTTTATGGTTTAGGATTGTTTAAGGTTTAGGGTGGATTAGGTTTAGGGTTTAGAGTTTAGTGTTATGGTTACGGTTAGGGTTAGGGTTAGGGATGGGGTTAGGGTTAGGGTTAGGGTTATGGTAAGGGTTAGGGTTAGGGTTAGGGTTAGGGTTATGGTAAAAGTTAGGGGGTTAGTGTTAGGGTTTGGGTTAGGGTTAGGGTTAGGGTTAGGGTTAGGTTAGGGTTAGGGTTAGGGTTAGGGTTAGTGTTAGGGTTAGGGTTATTATTAGGGGTTAGGTTTAAGTTTAGGATTAGTGTTAGGGTTAGAGTTAGAAATAGGGTTAGTGTTAGGATTAGGGTCAGGGTTAGGTTTAGGGTTAGGGTTAGGGTTAGGGTTAGGGTTAAAGTCAGGGAGGGTTTAGGGTTAGGGTTTAGGGTTAGGGTTAGATTTAGTGTTAGGTTTAGGTTTATTGTTAGATTTAGGATTTAGGGTCTAAGTTTTATGGTTTAGGATTGTTTAAGGTTTAGGGTGGATTAGGTTTACGGTTTAGAGTTTAGTGTTATGGATACGGTTAGGGTTAGGGTTAGGGTTAGGGTTAGGATTAGGGTTAAGGTTAGGGTTAGGATTAGGTTTAGGGTTAGGGTTAGGGTTAGGGTTAGGGTTATGGTTAGGGTTAGGATTAGAATTAGGGTTAGGGTTAGGGTAAGGGTTAGGTGTGAGGGTTAGGGTTATGGTTATTGTTAGGTTTAGAGTTTAGGGTTTAGTGTTTAGGGTTTAAGGTTTAGGGTTTAGGATTGTTTAAGATTTAGGGTGGTTTACGTTAAGGGTTTAGGGTTTAGAGTTTAGGATTGTTTAAGGTTTAGGGTTGTTTAGGGTATAGAGTTTAGGGTTAAAAGTTTAGGGTTGTTTAGGGTTTAGTGTTTAGGGTTTAGGGTTGTTTAAGGTTTAGTGTTTAAAGTTTAGGTTTTAGGGTTGTTTTGGGTTAAGTGTTTAGTGTTGTTTAGGGTATAGTGTTAATGGTTTAGGGTTTAGGGTTATTTAGGGTTTAGTGTTTAAGGTTTAGGGTATAGGGTTGTTTAGGGTTTAGTGTTTAGGGTTGTTTATGGTTTAGTGATTAGGGTTGTTTAGGGTTGTTTAGAGGTTAGTGTTTAGGGTTATTCAGGGTTTATGATTTAGGGTTGTTCAGGGTTTAGGATTTATGGTTGTTCAGGTTTTAGGATTTAGGGATTAAGGTTAATGGGTTAGGGTTAGGGTTAGGGTTAGGGTTAGGGTTAGGTTTAGCATTAGGGTTAGAGTTAGGGTTAGAGTTAGGGTTAGAGTTAGGGTTATGGGGTTATGTTAGTGTTAAGGTTAGGGTTAGGGTTATGGGGTTAAGGTTAAGGTTGGGGTTAGGGTTAGGTTTAGGTTTAGGGTTAGGGTTAGGGTTATGGTTATTCTTAGATTTATGGTTTAAAATTTAGGGTTTACGGTTTAAGGTTTAGGGTTTAGGATTGTTTAAATTTTAGGGTGGTTTAGGTTTAGGGTATAGAATTTAGCGTTTAAGATTGTTTAATGGTTAGGGTTGTTTAGGTTTTAGCGTTTAGAGTTGTTTAGGGTTTTTTAGGGTTGTTTATAATTTAGTGTTTAGGGTAGTTCAGGATTTATGATTTAGGATATTTTAAGGTTTAGGGTTTAAGGTTGTATAGTGTTTTAGGGTTTAGGGTATAATGTTTAGGGTTAAGGGTTTAGGGTTGTTTAGGGTATAGTGTTAATGGTTTTAGGATTTAGGCTTGTTTAGGGTTTAGTGTTTAGGGTTTAGAGTTTAGGGTTTTCTAGCTTTTAGTGTTTATAGTTTAGGGTTTAGGGTGCTTTTGGAATTAGTGTTTCGGGTTTTTCGGGGTTTAAGGTTTAGGATTTAGGGTGTTAGGGTTAGTGTTAGGGTTAGGTTTAGGGTTAAGGTGAGGGTTAGGGTGAGGTTTAAGGTTAGGGTTAGGGTTAAGGTTAGTGTTAGTGTTAGGGTAAGGGTTAGGGTTAGGGATAGGGTTAGGGTTAGAATTAGGGTTAAGGTTAGGGTTAGGGTTAGGGTTAGGGGTTAGGATTAGGGTTAGTGTTAGGGGTTAGGGGTTAGGGGTTAGTGTTAGGGTTAGGGTTAGGGTTAGGGTTAGGGTTAAGGTTAGGTTTAGTGTTAGGGTTATTATTAGGGGGTTAGGTTTTTGTTTAGGATTAGTGTTAGGGTTAGAATTAGAAATAGGGTTAGTGTTAGGATTAGGGTCAGGGTTAGGTTTAGGGATAGGGTTAGGGTTAAGGGTAGGGTTAGGGTTAGGGTTAGATTTAAAGTTTAGGGTTTAGTGTTAGGATTAGGGATAGTGTGAGTTTTAAGGTTAGGTTTATGGTTAGGGTTAGGGTTAGTGTTTGGGTTATGATTAGTGTTAGGATTAGGGTTAGGGTTAGGGTCAGGTTTAGGTTTAGGGTTAGGGTTAGGGTTAGAATTAGATTTAGGGTTAGGTTTAGGTTTATTGTTAGATTTAGGGTTTAGGGTTTAAGGTTTATGGTTTAAGATTGTTTAAGATTTAGGGTGGATTAGGTTTAGGGTTTAGAGTTTAGTATTATGGTTACGGTTAGGGTTAGTGTTAGGGTTAGAGTTAGGGTTAGGGTTAGGGTTAGGGTTAGGGTTAAGGTTAGGGTTAGTGTTAGGGTTAGGGTTATGGTTAGTGTTAGGATTAGGGTTAGGGTTAGGGTCAGGGTTAGGTTTAGGGTTAGGGATAGGGTTAGGGTTAGATTTAGGGTTAGGTTTAGGTTTATTGTTAGATTTAGGGTTTAGGGTTCAAGGTTTATGGTTTAGGATTGTTCAAGGTTTAGGGTGGATTAGGTTTAGGGTTTAGAGTTTAGTGTTATGGTTACGGTTAGGGTTAGGGTTAGGGTTAGGATTAGGGTTTGGGTTAGGGTTAGGATTAGGTTTAGGGTTAGGGTTAGGGTTAGGGTTAGGGTTAGGGTTAGGGTTAGGGTTAGGGTTAGGGTTAGGGTTAGGGTTAGGGTTAGGGTAAGGGTTAGGGGTTAGGGTTAGGGTTATGGTTATTGTTAGGTTTAGGGTTTAGGGTTTAGTGTTTAGGGTTTAAGGTTTAGGGTTTAGGATTGTTTAAGATTTAGGGTGGTTTACGTTAAGGGTTTAGGGTTTAGAGTTTAGGATTGTTTAAGGTTTAGGGTTGTTTAGGGTATAGAGTTTAGGGTTAAAAGTTTAGGGTTGTTTAGGGTTTAGTGTTTAGGTTTTAGTGTTGTTTAAGGTTTAGTGTTTAAGGTTTAGGTTTTAGGGTTGTTTTGGGTTTAGTGTTTAGTGTTGTTTAGGGTATAGTGTTAATGGTTTAGGGTTTAGGGTTATTTAGGGTTTAGTGTTTAAGTTTTAGGGTATAGGGTTGTTTAGGGTTTAGTGTTTAGGGTTGTTTATGGTTTAGTGATTAGGGTTGTTTAGGGTTGTTTAGAGGTTAGTGTTTAGGGTTATTCAGGGTTTATGATTTAGGGTTGTTCAGGGTTTAGGATTTATGGTTGTTCAGGTTTTAGGATTTAGGGATTAAGGTTAATGGGTTAGGGTTAGGGTTAGGGTTAGGGTTAGCATTAGGGTTAGAGTTAGGGTTAGAGTTAGGGTTAGAGTTAGGGTTATGGGGTTATGTTAGGCTTAAGGTTAGGGTTAGGTTTATGGGGTTAAGGTTAGGGTTGGGGTTAGGGTTAGGTTTAGGTTTAGGGTTAGGGTTAGGGTTATGGTTATTCTTAGATTTATGGTTTAAAATTTAGGGTTTATGGTTTAAGGTTTAGGGTTTAGGATTGTTTAAGTTTTAGGGTGGTTTAGGTTTAGGTTATAGAATTTAGCGTTTCAGATTGTTTAATGGTTAGGGTTGTTTAGGTTTTAGCGTTTAGAGTTGTTTAGGGTTTTTTAGGGTTGTTTATAATTTAGTGTTTAGGGTTGTTCAGGATTTATGATTTAGGATATTTTAAGGTTTAGGGTTTAAGGTTGTATAGTGTTTTAGGGTTTAGGGTATAATGTTTAGGGTTAAGGGTTTAAGGTTGTTTAGGGTATAGTGTTAATGGTTTTAGGGTTTAGGCTTGTTTAGGGTTTAGTGTTTAGGGTTTAGGGTTTAGGATTTTTTAGCGTTTAGTGTTTATAGTTTAGGGTTTAGGGTGCTTTTGGAATTAGTGTTTAGGGTTTTTCGGGGTTTAAGGTTTAGGATTTAGGGTGTTAGGGTTAGTGTTAGGGTTAGGTTTAGGGTTAAGGTGAGGGTTAGGGTGAGGGTTAAGGTTAGGGTTAGGGTTAAGGTTAGTGTTAGTGTTAGGGTAAGGGTTAGGGTTAGGGATAGGGTTAGGGTTAGAATTAGGGTTAAGTTTAGGGTTAGGGTTAGGGGTTAGGGTTAGGGTTAGTGTTAGGGGTTAGGGGTTAGTGTTAGTGTTAGGGTTAGGGTTAGGGTTAGGGTTAGGTTTAGTATTAGGGTTATTATTAGGGGGTTAGGTTTTAGTTTAGGATTAGTGTTAGGGTTAGAATTAGAAATAGGGTTAGTGTTAGGATTAGGGTCAGGGTTAGGTTTAGGGATAGGGTTAGGGTTAAGGGTAGGGTTAGGGTTAGGGTTAAATTTAAAGTTTAGGGTTTAGTGTTAGGATTAGGGATAGTGTGAGTTTTAAGGTTAGGTTAAGGTGAGGGTTAGGATTAGTGTTTGGGTTATGATTAGTGTTAGGATTAGGGTTAGGGTTAGGGTCAGGTTTAGGTTTAGGGTTAGGGTTAGGGTTAGGGTTAGATTTAGGGTTAGGTTTAGGTTTATTGTTAGATTTAGGGTTTAGGGTTTAAGGTTTATGGTTTAGGATTGTTTAAGATTTAGGGTGGATTAGGTTTAGGGTTTAGAGTTTAGTATTATGGTTACGGTTAGGGTTAGAGTTAGGGTTAGAGTTAGGGTTAGGGTTAGGGTTAGGGTTAGGGTTAAGGTTAGGGTTAGTGTTAGGGTTAGGGTTATGGTTAGTGTTAGGATTAGGGTTAGGGTTAGGGTCAGGGTTAGGTTTAGGGTTAGGGATAGGGTTAGGGTTAGATTTAGGGTTTGGTTTAGGTTTATTGTTAGATTTAGGGTTTAGGGTTTAAGGTTTATTGTTTAGGATTGTTCAAGGTTTAGGGTGGATTAGGTTTAGGGTTTAGAGTTTAGTGTTACGGTTACGGTTAGGGTTAGGGTTAAGGATGGGGTTATGGTTAGGGTTATGGTTATGGTAAAGTTTAGGGTTAGGGTTAGGGTTAGGGTAAAAGTTAGGGGGTTAGTGTTAGGGTTTGGGTTAGGGTTAGGGTTAGGGTTAGGGTTAGGTTAGGGTTAGGGTTAGGGTTAGGGTTAGGGGTTAGGGTTAGTGTTAAGGTTAGGGTTATTATTAGGGGGTTAGGGTTAAGTTTAGAATTAGTGTTAGGGTTAGAATTAGAAATAGGTTTAGTGTTAGGATTAGGGTCAGGGTTAGGTTTAGGGAAATGGTTAGGGTTAGGGTTAGGGTTAGGGTCAGGGAGGGTTTAGGGTTAGGGTTAGATTTAGGGTTAGGTTTAGGTTTAATGTTAGATTTAGGGTTTAGGGTCTACGGTTTATGGTTTAGGATTGTTTAAGGTTTAGGGTGGATTAGGTTTAGGGTTTAGAGTTTAGTGTTATGGTTACGGTTAGGGTTAGGGTTAGGGTTAGGGTTAGGGTTAGAATTAGGGTTAAGGTTAGGGTTAGGGTTAGGTTTAGGGTTAGGGTTAGGGTTAGGGTTAGGGTTAGGGTTATGGTTAGGGTTAGGGTTAGGGTTAGGTTTAGGGTTAGGGTTAGGGTTAGGGTTAGGGTAAGGGTTAGGGGTTTGGGTTAGGGTTAGGGTTAAGGTTAGGTTTAGGGTTAAGGTTAGGGTTAGGGTTAAGGTTAGGGTTAGGGGTTAGGGTTAGGGTTAGTGTTAGTGGTTAGGGGTTAGTGTTAGGGTTAGGGTTAGGGTTAGGGTTAGGGTTAGGTTTAGTGTTAGGGTTATTATTAGGGGGTTAGGTTTTAGTTTAGGATTAGTGTTAGGGTTAGAATTAGAAATAGGGTTAGTGTTAGGATTAGGGTCAGAGTTAGGTTTAGGGAAATGGTTAGGGTTAGGGTTAAGGGTAGGGTTAGGGTTAGGGTTAGATTTAAAATTTAGGGTTTAGTGTTAAGATTAGGGATAGTGTGAGGTTTAGGGTTAGGTTTAGGGTTAGGGTTAGGGATAGTGATTGGGTTATGATTAGTGTTATTATTAGGGTTAGGGTTAGGGTCAGGTTTAGGTTTAGGGTTAGGGTTAGGGTTAGGGTTAGATTTAGGGTTAGGTTTAGGTTTATTGTTAGATTTAGGGTTTAGGGTTTAAGGTTTAAGGTTTACGATTGTTTAAGGTTTAGGGTAGATTAGGTTTAGGGTTTAGAGTTTAGTATTATGGTTACGGTTAGGGTTAGGGTTAGGGTTAGAGTTAGGGTTAGGATTAGGGTTAGGGTTAGGGTTAGGGTTAAGGTTAGGGTTAATGTTAGGAATGGGGTTATGGTTAATGTTATGATTAGGGTTAGGTTTAGGGTCAGGGTTAGGTTTAGGGTTAGGGATAGGGTTAGGGTTAGATTTAGGTTTAGGTTTAGGTTTATTGTTAGATTTGGGGTTTAGGGTTTAAGGTTTATGATTTAGGATTGTTTAAGGTTTAGGGTGGATTAGGTTTAGGGTTTAGAGTTTAGTGTTATGGTTACGGTTAGGGTTAGGGTTAGGGATGGGGTTAGGGTTAGGGTTAGGGTTATGGTAAGGGTTAGGTTTAGGGTTAGGGTTAGGGTTATGGTAAAAGTTAGGGGGTTAGTGTTAGGGTTTGGGTTAGGGTTAGGGTTAGGGTTAGGGTTAGGTTAGGGTTAGGGTTAGGGTTAGGGTTAGGGTTATTATTAGGGGGTTAGGTTTCAGTTTAGGATTAGTGTTAGGGTTAGAATTAGAAATAGGGTTAGTGTTAGGATTAGGGTCAGGGTTAGGTTTAGGGTTAGGGTTAGGGTTAGGGTTAAAGTCAGGGAGGGTTTAGGGTTAGGGTTAGGGTTAGGGTTAGATTTAGTGTTAGGTTTAGGTTTATTGTTAGATTTAGGATTTAGGGTCTAAGGTTTATGGTTTAGGATTGTTTAAGGTTTAGGGTGGATTAGGTTTAGGGTTTAGAGTTTAGTGTTATGGTTACGGTTAGGGTTAGGGTTAGGGTTAGGTTTAGGATTAGGGTTAAGGTTAAGGTTAGGATTAGTTTTAGGGTTAGGGTTAGGGTTAGGGTTAGGGTTAGGATTAGGGTTAGGGTTAGGGTTAGCATTAGGGTTAGAGTTAGGGTTAGAGTTAGGGTTAGAGTTAGGGTTATGGGGTTATGTTAGGCTTAAGGTTAGGGTTAGGGTTATGGGGTTAAGGTTAGGGTTGGGGTTAAGGTTAGGTTTAGGTTTAGGGTTAGGGTTAGGGTTATGGTTATTCTTAGATTTATGGTTTAAAATTTAGGGTTTATGGTTTAAGGTTTAGGGTTTAGGATTGTTTAAGTTTTAGGGTGGTTTAGTTTTAGGGTATAGAATTTAGCGTTTCAGATTGTTTAATGGTTAGGGTTGTTTAGGTTTTAGCGTTTAGAGTTGTTTAGGGTTTTTTAGGGTTGTTTATAATTTAGTGTTTAGGGTTGTTCAGGATTTATGATTTAGG
>NC_137985.1:2818200-2823200 GCF_963924665.1 Micromys minutus | reverse complement strand
TAAGGTTTATGGTTTAGGATTGTTTAAAGTTTAGGGTGGATTAGGTTTAGGGTTTAGAGTTTAGTGTTATGGTTATGGTTAGTGTTAGGGTTAGGGTTAGGGTTAGGGTTAGGGTTAGGGTTAGGGTTAGGGTTAGGGTTAGGGTAATGGTTAGGGTTAGGGTAAGGTTAGGGTTAGGGTAAAGGTTAGGGGTTAGTGTTAGTGTTAGTGTTAGGGTTAGGGTTAGGTTAGGGTTAGGGTTAGGGTTAGGGTTAGGGTTAGGGGTTAGGGTTAGTGTTAGGGTTAGGGTTATTATTAGGGGGTTAGGTTTAAGTTTAGGATTAGTGTTAGGGTTAGAATTAGAAATAGGGTTAGTGTTAGGATTAGGGTCAGGGTTAGGTTTAGGGTTAGGGTTAGGGTTAGGGTTAGATTTTGGGTCAGGTTTAGGTTTATCGTTAGATTTAGGGTTTAGGGTTTAAGGTTTATGGTTTAGGATTGTTTAAGGTTTAGGGTGGATTAGGTTTAGGGTTTAGAGTTTAGTGTTATGGTTAAAGTTAGTGTTAGGGTTAGGGTTAGGGTTAGGGTTAGGGTAATGGTTAGGGTTAGGGTTAGGGTTAGGGTTAGGGTAAGGGTTAAGGTTAGGGGCTAGGGTTAGTGTTAGGGTTAGGTTTATTATTAGGGGGTTAGGTTTAAGTTTGGGATTAGTGTTAGGGTTAGAATTAGAAATAGGGTTAGTGTTAGGATTAGGGTCAGGGTTAGGTTTAGCGTTAGGGTTAGGGTTAGGGTTAGGGTTAGGGTTAGGGTTAGATTTAGGGTTAGGTTTAGGTTTATTGTTAGATTTAGGCTTTAGGGTCTAAGGTTTATGGTTTAGGATTGTTTAAGGTTTAGGGTGGATTAGGTTTAGGGTTTAGAGTTTAGTGTTATGGTTACGGTTAGGGTTAGGGTTAGGGTTAGGGTTAGGATTAGGGTTAAGGTTAGGGTTAGGATTAGGTTTAGAGTTAGGGTTAGGGTTAGGGTTAGGGTTAGGGTTAGGGTTAGGGTTAGGGTTAGGGTTAGGGTTAGGGTTAGGGTAAGGGTTAGGGGTTAGGGTTAGGGTTATGGTTATTGTTAGGTTTAGGGTTTAGTGTTTAGTGTTTAGGGTTTAAGGTTTAGGGTTTAGGATTGTTTAAGATTTAGGGTGGTTTAGGTTAAGGGTTTAGGGTTTAGACTTTAGGATTGTTTAAGGTTTAGGGTTGTTTAGGGTATAGTGTTTAGGGTTAAAAGTTTAGGGTTCTTTAGGCTTTAGTGTTTAGGGTTTAGGGTTGTTTAAGTTTTAGTGTTTAAGGTTTAGGCTTTAGGGTTGTTTTGGGTTAATGTTTAGTGTTTTTTAGGGTATAGTGTTAATGGTTTAGGGTTTACGGTTATTTAGGTTATAGTGTTTTAGGTTTAGGGTATAGGGTTGTTTAGGGTTTAGCGTTTAGGTTTGTTTATGGTTTAGTTTAGGGTTGTTTAGGGTTGTTTAGAGGTTAGTGTTTAGGGTTATTCAGGGTTTATGATTTAGGGTTGTTCAGGGTTTAGGATTTATGGTTGTTCAGGGTTTAGGATTTAGGGATTAAGGTTAAGGGGTAGGGTAAGGGTTAGGGTTAGGGTTAGGGTTAGGGTTAGGGTTAGGGTTAGAGTTAGGGTTAGGGTTAAAGTTAGGGTTAGGGTTAGGGTTAGGGTTATGGTTAGTGTTAGGATTAGGGTTAGGCTTAGGGTCAGGGTTAGGTTTAGGGTTAGGGTTAAGGTTAGGGTTAGATTTAGGGTCAGGTTTAGGTTTATTGTTAGATTTAGGGTTTAGGGTTTAAGGTTTATGGTTTAGGATTTTTTAAGGTTTAGGGTGGATTAGGTTTAGGGTTTAGAGTTTAGTGTTATGGTTATGGTTAGTGTTAGGGTTAGGGTTAGGGTTAGGGTTAGGGTTAGGTTTAGGGTAATAGTTAGGGTTAGGGTTAGAGTTAGGGTTAGGGTAAGGGTTTGGTGTTAGTGTTAGGATTAGGGTTAGGGTTAGGTTAGTGTTAGGGTTAGGGTTAGGGTTAGGGTTAGGGGTTAGGGTTAGTGTTAGGGTTAGGGTTATTATTAGGGGGTTAGGTTTAAGTTTATGATTAGTGTTAGGGTTAGAATTAGAAATAGGGTTAGTGTTAGGATTAGGGTCAGGGTTAGGGTTAGGGTTAGGGTTAGGGTTACGGTTAGGGTTAGGGTTAGGGTTAGGGTCAGGGAGGGTTTATGGTTAGGGTTAGGGTTAGGGTTAGATTTGGGGTTAGGTTTAGGTTTATTGTTAGATTTAGGATTTAGGGTCTAAGGTTCCTATTTTAGGATTGTTTAAGGTTTAGGGTGGATTAGGTTTAGGGTTTAGAGTTTAGTGTTATGGTTACGGTTAGGGTTAGGGTTAGGGTTAGGATTAGGGTTAAGGTTAGGGTTAGGATTAGGTTTAGGATTAGGGTTAGGTTTAGGGTTAGGGTTAGGGTTAGGGTTAGGGTTAGGGTTAGGGTTAGGGTTAGGGTTAGGATTAGGGTTAGGGTTAGGGTTAGTGTAAGGGTTAGGGGTTAGGGTTAGGGTTATGGTTATTGCTGGTTTAGGGTTTAGGGTTTAGTGTTTAGGGTTTAAGGTTTAGGGTTTAGGATTGTTTAAGATTTAGGGTGGTTTAGGTTAAGGATTTAGGGTTTAGAGTTTAGGATTGTTTAAGCTTTAGGGTTGTTTAGGGTATAGTGTTTAGGGTTAAAAGTTTAGGGTTGTTTAGGGTTTAGTGTTTAGGGTTTAGGGTTGTTTAAGGTTTAGTGTTTAAGGTTTAGGTTTTAGGGTTGTTTTGGGTTTAGTGTTTAGTGTTGTTTAGGGTATAGTGTTAATGGTTTAGGGTTTAGGGTTATTTAGCGTTTAGTGTTTAAGGTTTAGGGTATAAAGTTGTTTAGGGTTTAGTGTTTAGGGTTGTTTATGGTTTAGTGATTAGGGTTGTTTAGGGTTGTTTAGAGGTTTGTGTTTAGGGTTATTCAGGGTTTATGATTTAGGGTTGTTCAGGGTTTAGGATTTATGGTTGTTCAGGGTTTAGGATTTAGGGATTAAGGTTAAGGGGTTAAGGTTAGGGTTAGGGTTAGGGTTAGGGTTAGCATTAGGGTTAGATGTTAGGGTTAGAGTTAAGGTTATGGGGTTATGTTAGGCTTAAGGTTAGGGTTAGGGTTATGGGTTTAAGGTTAGGGTTGGGGTTAGGGTTAGGTTTAGGTTTAGGGTTAGGGTTAGGGTTATGGTTATTCTTAGATTTATGGTTTAAAATTTAGGGTTTATGGTTTAAGGTTTAGGGTTTAGGATTGTTTAAGTTTTAGGGTGGTTTAGGTTTAGGGTATAGGGTTTAGCGTTTAAGATTGTTTAATGTTTAGGGTTGTTTAGGTTTTAGCATTTAGAGTTGTTTAGGGTTTTTTAGGGTTGTTTATGATTTAGTGTTTAGGGTTGTTCAGGATTTATGATTTAGGATATTTTAAGGTTTAGGGTTTAAGGTTGTATAGTGTTTTAGGGTTTAGGGTATAATGTTTAGTGTTAAGGGTTTAGGGTTGTTTAGGGTATAGTGTTAATGGTTTTAGGGTTTAGGCTTGTTTAGGGTTTAGTGTTTAGGGTTTAGGGTTTAGGGTTTTTTAGCATTTAGTGTTTATAGTTTAGGGTTTAGGGTGCTTTTGGAATTAGTGTTTAGGGTTTTTCGGGGTTTAGGGTTTAGGATTTAGGGTGTTAGGGTTAGTGTTAGGGTTAGGTTTAGGGTTAAGGTGAGGGTTAGGGTGAGGGTTAAGGTTTGGGTTAGGGTTAAGGTTAGTGTTAGTGTTAGAATAAGGGTTAGGGTTAGGGATAGGGTTAGGGTTAGGGTTAGGGTTAGGGTTAAGGTTAGGGTTAGGGTTAGGGTTAGGGTTAGGGTTAGGGTTAGGGTTAGGGTAAGGGTTAGGGGTTAGTGTTAGGGTTAGGGTTAGGGTGAGGGTTAGGGTTAAGGTTAGGGGTTAGGGTTAGTGTTAGGGTTAGGGTTATTATTAGGGGATTAGGTATTAGTTTAGGATTAGTGTTAGGGTTAGAATTAGAAATAGGGTTAGTGTTAGGATTAGGGTCAGGGTTAGGTTTAGGGTTAGGGTTAGTGTTAGGGTTAGGGTTAGGGTTAGGGTCAGGGAGGGTTTTAGGGTTAGGGTTAGGGTTAGGGTTAGATTTAGGGTTAGGTTTAGGTTTATTGTTAGATTTAGGATTTAGGGTCTAAGGTTTATGGTTTAGGATTGTTTAAGGTTTAGGGTGGATTAGGTTTAGGGTTAAGAGTTTAGAGTTATGGTTACGGTTAGGGTTAGGGTTAGGGTTAGGGTTAGGATTAGCGTTAAGGTTAGGGTTAGGATTAGGTTTAGAGTTAGGGTTAGGGTTAGGGTTAGGGTTAGGGTTAGGGTTAGGATTAGGGTTAGGGTTAGGGTTAGGGTAAGGGTTAGGGGTTAGGGTTAGGGTTATGGTTATTGTTAGGTTTAGGGTTTAGGGTTTAGTGTTTAGGGTTTAAGGTTTAGGGTTTAGGATTGTTTAAGATTTAGGGTGATTTAGGTTAAGGTTTTAGGGTTTAGACTTTAGGATTGTTTAAGGTTTAGGGTTGTTTAGGGTATAGTGTTTAGGGTTAAAAGTTTAGGGTTTTTTAGGCTTTAGTGTTTAGGGTTTAGGGTTGTTTAAGTTTTAGTGTTTAAGGTTTAGGTTTTAGGGTTGTTTTGGGTTAATGTTTATTGTTTTTTAGGGTATAGTGTTAATGGTTTAGTGTTTAGGGTTATTTAGGGTTTAGTGTTTAAGGTTTAGGGTATAGGGTTGTTTAGGGTTTAGTGTTTAGGGTTGTTTATGGTTTAGTGATTAGGGTTGTTTAGGGTTGTTTAGAGGTTAGTGTTTAGGGTTATTCAGGGTTTATGATTTAGGGTTCTTCAGGGTTTAGGATTTATGGTTGTTCAGGGTTTAGAATTTAGGGATTAAGGTTAAGGGGTTAGGGTTAGGTTTAGGGTTAGGGTTAGGGTTAGGGTTAA
>NC_137985.1:2788200-2815700 GCF_963924665.1 Micromys minutus | reverse complement strand
TTAGGGTTAAAAGTTTAGGGTTGTTTAGGGTTTAGTGTTTAGGGTTTAGGGTTGTTTAAGGTTTAGTGTTTGAGGTTTAGGTTTTAGGGTTGTTTTGGGTTTAGTGTTTAGTGTTGTTTAGGGTATAGTGTTAATGGTTTAGGGTTTAGGGTTATTTAGGGTTTAGTGTTTAAGGTTTAAGGTATAGGGTTGTTTAGGGTTTAGTGTATAGGGTTGTTTATTGTTTAGTGATTAGGTTTGTTTAGGGTTGTTTAGAGGTTAGTGTTTAGGGTTATTCATGGTTTAGTATTTAGGGTTGTTCAGGGTTTAGGATTTATGATTGTTCAGGCTTTAGGATTTAGGGATTAAGGTTAAGGGGTTAGGTTTAGGGTTAGGGTTAGGGTTAGCATTAGGGTTAGAGTTAGGGTTAGAGTTAGGGTTATGGGGTTATGTTAGGCTTAAGGTTAGGGTTAGGGTTATGGGGTTAAGGTTAGGGTTGGGGTTAGGGTTAGGTTTAGGTTTAGGGTTAGGGTTAGGGTTATGGTTATTCTTAGATTTATGGTTTAAAATTTAGGGTTTATGGTTTAAGGTTTAGGGTTTAGGATTGTATAAGTTTTAGGGTGGTTTAGGTTTAGGGTACAAAATTTAGCGTTTAAGATTGTTTAATGGTTAGGGTTGTTTAGGTTTTAGCGTTTAGAGTTGTTTAGGGTTTTTTAGGGTTGTTTATAATTTAGTGTTTAGGGTTGTTCAGGATTTATGATTTAGGATATTTTAAGGTTTAGGGTTTAAGGTTGTATAGTGTTTTAGGGTTTAGGGTATAATGTTTAGGGTTAAGGGTTTAGGGTTTGATTAGGGTATAGTGTTAATGATTTTAGGGTTTAGGCTTGTTTAGGGTTTAGTGTTTAGGGTTTAGGGTTTAGGGTTTTTTAGCGTTTAGTGTTTATAGTTTAGGGTTTAGGGTGCTTTTGGAATTAGTGTTTAGGGTTTTTCGGGGTTTAGGGTTTAGGATTTAGGGTGTTAGGGTTAGTGTTAGGGTTAGGTTTAGGGTTAAGGTGAGGGTTAGGGTAAGGGTTAAGGTTAGTGTTAGTGTTAGAATAAGGGTTAGGGTTAGGGATAGGGTTAGGGTTAGGGTTAGGGTTAGGGTTAAGGTTAGGGTTAGGGTTAGGGTTAGGGTTAGGGGTTTGGGTTAGGGTTAGTGTTAGGGGTTAGGGGTTAGTGTTAAGGTTATGGTTATGGTTAGGGTTAGGGTTAGGTTTAATGTTAGGGTTATTATTAGGGGGTTAGGTTTTAGTTTAGGATTAGTGTTAGGGTTAGAATTAGAAATAGGGTTAGTGTTAGGATTAGGGTCAGGGTTAGGTTTAGGGATAGGGTTAGGGTTAGTGTTAAGGGTAGGGTTAGGGTTAGGGTTAGATTTAAAGTTTTGGGTTTAGAGTTAGGATTAGGGATAGTGTGAGATTTAGGGTTAAGTTTAGGGTTAGAGTTAGGGTTAGTGTTTGGGTTATGATTAGTGTTAGGATTAGGGTTAGGGTTAGGGTCAGGTTTAGGTTTAGGGTTAGGGTTAGGGTTAGGGTTAGATTTAGGGTTAGGTTTAGGTTTATTGTTAGATTTAGGGTTTAGGGTTTAAGGTTTATGGTTTAGGATTGTTTAAGGTTTAGGGTGGATTAGGTTTAGGGTTTAGAGTTTAGTGTTATGGTTACGGTTAGTGTTAGGGTTAGGGTTAGGGTTAGTGTTAGGGTTAGGGTTAGGGTAATGGTTAGGGTGAGGGTTAGGGTTAGGGTTAGGGTAAGGTTAGGGTTAGGTTTAGGGTTAGGATTAGGGTTAGGGTTAGTGTTAGGGTTAGGGTTAGGGTTAGGATTAGTGTTAGGGTTAGGGTGAGGGTTAGGGTTAGGGTTATGGGGTTAAGGTTAGGGTTAGGGTTAGGGTTAGGGTTAGGGTTAGGGTTAGGGTTACGGTTAGGGTTAGGGTTAGGGTTAGGTTTAGGGTTAGGGTTAGGGTTAGGGTTAGGGTAAGGGTTAGGGGTTAGGGTTAGGTTTAAGGTTAGGGTTAGGGTTAAGGTTAGGGTTAGGGTTAGGGTTAGGGTTAGGTTTAGGGTTAGGGTTAGGTTAAGGTTAGGGTTAGGTTTAGGGTTAGGGTTAGGGTTATGGGTTTAAGGTTAGGGTTAGGGTTAGGTTTAGGGTAAAAGTTAGGGGGTTAGTGTTAGGGTTTGGGTTAGGGTTAGGGTTAGGGTTAGGGTTAGGTTAGGGTTAGGGTTAGGGTTAGGGTTAGGGGTTAGGGTTAGTGTTAGGGTTAGGGTTATTATTAGGAGGTTAGGTTTAAGTTTAGGATTAGTGTTAGGGTTAGAATTAGAAATAGGTTTAGTGTTGGGATTAGGGTAAGGGTTAGGTTTAGGGTTAGGGTTAGGGTTAGTGTTAGGGTTAGGGTCAGGGAGGGTTTAGGGTTAGGGTTAGATTTAGGGTTAGGTTTAGGTTTAATGTTAGATTTAGGGTTTAGGGTCTACGGTTTATGGTTTAGGATTATTTAAGGTTTAGGGTGGATTAGGTTTAGGGTTTAGAGTTTAGTGTTATGGTTACGGTTAGGGTTAGGGTTAGGGTTAGGGTTAGGATTAGAATTAAGGTTAGGGTTAGGGTTAGGTTTAGGGTTATTGTTAGGGTTAGGTTAGGGTTACGGTTAGGGTTAGGGTTAGGGTTAGGTTTAGGGTTAGGGTTAGGGTTAGGGTTAGGGTAAGGGTTAGGGGTTAGGGGTAGGGTTAGGGTTAAGATTAGGGTTAGGGTTAAGGTTAAGGTTAGGGTTATGGTTATGGTTAGGGTTAGGGTTAGGGTTAGGGGTTAGGGTTAGTGTTAGTGTTAGGGGTTATGGGTTAGGGTTAGGGTTAGGTTTAGGGTTAGGGTTAGGGTTAGGGTGAGGGTTAGGGTTAGGGTTATGTGGTTATGTTAGGCTTAAGGTTAGGGTTAGGGTTAGGGTTATGGTTATTCTTAGATTTATGGTTTAACATTTAGGGTTTATGGTTTAAGGTTTAGGGTTTAGGATTGTTTAAGTTTTTAGGGCCGTTGCTAGGGCCGTTGTTAGGGCCGTTGCTAGGGTCCTTGTTAGGGCCGTTGTTACGGCCGTTGCTAGGGCCGTTGCTAGGGCCGTTGCTAGGGCCGTTGTTAGGGCCGTTGCTAGGGCCGTTGTTAGGGCCGTTGCTAGGGCCGTTGCTAGGGCCGTTGCTAGGGCGGTTGCTAGGGCCCTTGTTAGGGCCGTTGCTAGGGCCGTTGCTAGGGTCGTTGCTAGGGCCGTTGCTAGGGCCGTTGTTAGGGCCGTTGCTAGGGCCTTTGTTAAGGCCGTTGCTAGGGCCTTTGTTAGGGCCGTTGCTAGGGCCGTTTCTAGGGCCGTTGCTAGGGCCGTTGTTAGGGCCGTTCCTTGGGCCGTAGTTAGGGCCATTGTTAGGGCCGTTGCTAGGGCCGTTGTTAGTGCCGTTGCTAGGGCCCTTGTTAGGGCCGTTGCTAGGGCTGTTGTTAGGGCCGTTGTTACGGCACTTGTTAGGGCCGTTGCTAGGGCTGTTTCTAGGGCCGTTGTTAGGGCCGTTGCTAGGGCCGTTTCTAGGGCCGTTGCTAAGGCCGTTGCTAGGGCCGTTGCTAGGGCCGTTGCTAGGGCCGTTGTTAGGGCCGTTGCTAGGGCCGTTGTTAGGGCCGTTGCTAGGGCCGTTGTTAGGGCCGTTGCTAAAGCCGTTGCTAGGGCCGTTGCTAGGGCCGTTGCTAGGGCCGTTGCTAGGGCCCTTCTTTGGGCCGTTGCTAGGGCCCTTGTTAGGGCCGTTGCTAGGGCCGTTGCTAGGGCCGTTTCAAGGGCCGATGTTAGGGCCGTTGCTAGGGCCCTTGTTAGGGCCGTTGCTAGGGCCGTTGTTAGGGCCGTTGCTAGGGCCGTTGCTAGGGCCGTTGCTAGGGTTGTTCCTAGGGCCGTTTCAAGGGCCGTTGTTAGGGCCGTTGTTAGGGCCGTTGGTAGGGCCATTGCTAGGGCCGTTGTTAGGGCCATTGCTAGGGCCGTTGCTAGGGCGGTTGCAAGGGCCGTTGTTAGGGCCGTTGCTAGGGCGCTGTTAGGGCCGTTGCTAGGGCCGTTGTTAGGGCCGTTGCTAGGGCCGTTGTTAGGTCCGTTGTCAGGGCCGTTGTTTGGGCCGTTATCAGGGCCGTTTCTAGGGCCGTTGCTAGGGCCGTTGTTAGGGCCGTTGTTAGGGCCCTTGTTTGGGCCGTTGCTAGGGCCCTTGTTAGGGCCGTTGCTAGGGCCGTTGCTAGGGCCGTTTCAAAGGCGGTTGTTAGGGCCGTTGCTAGGGCCCTTGTTAGGGCCGTTGCTAGGGCCGTTGTTAGGGCCGTTGCTCGGGCCATTGCTAGGTCTGTTGTTAGGGCCGTTGCTAGGGCCGTTGCTAGGGCCCTTGTTAGGGCCATTGCTAGGGCCGTTGCTAGGGCCCTTGTTAGGGCCGTTGCTAGGGCCGTTGCTAGGGCCGTTGCTAGGGCCGTTGCTAGGGCCCTTGTTAGGGCCGTTGCTAGGTCCGTAGCTAGGGCCGTTGCTAGGGCCATTGCTACGGCCGTTGCTAGGGCCCTTGTTAGGGCCGTTGCTAGGGCCCTTGTTAGGGCCGTTGCTAGGGCCGTTGCTCGGGCCGTTTTTAGGGCCGTTGGTAGGGCCGTTGCTAGGGCCGTTGTTAGGGCCGTTGCTAGGGCCGTGGCTAGGGCCGTTGCAAGGGCTGTTGTTAGGGCCGTTGCTAGGGCCCTTTTTAGGGCCGTTGCTAGGGCCGTTGCTAGGGCCGTTGCTAGTCCCGTTGCTAGGGCCCTTGTTAGGGCCGTTGCTAGGGCCCTTGTTAGGGCCGTTGCTAGGGCCATTGCTAGGGCCGTTTCAAGGGCCGATGTTAGGGCCGTTGCTAGGGCCCTTGTTAGGGCCGTTGCTAGGGCCGTTGCTAGGGCCGTAGCTAGGGCCGTTGCTAGGGCCGTTGCTAGGGCCGTTGCTAGGGCCGTTGATAGAACGGTTGCTATGGCCGTTGTTAGGGCCGTTGCTTGGGCCCTTTCTAGGGCCGTTGTTAGGGCCGTTGCTAAGGCCGTTGTTAGGGCCGTTGCTATGGCCGTTGTTAGGGCCTTTGCTAGGGCCGTTGTTAGGGCCGTTGCTAGGGCCGTTGCTAGGGCCGTTGCTAGGGCCGTTGCTAGGGCCGTTGCTAGGGCCGTTGCTATGGCCGTTGCTAGGGCCGTTGTTAGGGCCGTTGCTAGGGCCGTTGCTAGGGCCGTTGCTAGGGCCGTTGCTATGGCCGTTGCTAGGGCCTTTGTTAGGGCCGTTGCTAGGGCCGTTGTTAGGGCCGTTGATAGGGCGGTTGTTAGGGCCTTTGCTAGGGCCGTTGCTTGGGCCGTTGCTAGGGCCCTTGTTAGGGCCGTTGCTAGGGCCGTTGCTAGGGCCGTTGCTAGGGTTGTTCCTAGGGCCGTTTCAAGGGCCGTTATCAGGGAGGTTGCTAGGGCCCTTGTTAGGGCCGTTGCTAGGGCCCTCGTTAGGGCCGTTGCTAGGGCCGTTGCTAGGGCCGTTGTTAGGGCCGTTGCTAGGGCCGTTGCTAGGGCCGTTGTTAGGGCCGTTGGTAGGGCCGTTGCTAGGGCTGTTGTTAGGCCCGTTGCTAGGGCCGTTGCTAGGGCCGTTGTTAGGGCCGTTGGTAGGGCCGTTGTTAGGGCCGTTGCTAGGGCCGTTGTTAGGTCCGTTGTCAGGGCCGTTGTTTGGACCGTTGTCAGGGCCGTTGTTAGGGCCGTTGTTAGGGCCGTTGCTAGGGCCGTTGCTAGGGCCGTTGTTAGGGCCCTTGTTAGGGCCGTTGCTAGGGCCCTTGTTAGGGCCGTTGCTAGGGCCCTTGTTTGGGCCGTTGCTAGGGCCCTTGTTAGGGCTGTTGATAGGGCCGTTGCTAGGGCCGTTGCTAGGGTTGTTCCTAGGGCCGTTTCAAGGGCCGTTGTTAGGGCCGTTGCTAGGGCTGTTTCAAAGTCTGTTGTTAGGGCCGTTGCTAGGGCCCTTGTTAGGGCCGTTGCTAGGGCCGTTGTTAGGGCCGTTGCTAGGGCCGTTGCTAGGGCCGTTTCAAAGTCTGTTGTTAGGGCCGTTGCTAGGGCCCTTGTTAGGGCCGTTGCTAGGGCCGTTGTTAGGGCCGTTGCTAGGGCCGTTGCTAGGGCCGTTGCTAGGGTTGTTCCTAGGGCCGTTTCAAGGGCCGTTGTTAGGGCCGTTGCTAGGGCCCTTGTTAGGGCCGTTGCTAGGGCCGTTGTTAGGGCTCTTGCTAAGGCTGTTGCTAGGGCCGTTGCTAGGGCCGTTGCTAGGGCCCTTGTTAGGGCTGTTGCTAGGGCCGTAGCGAAGGCCGTTGCTAGGGCCGTTGCTAGGGCCGTTGCTAGCACCCTTTTTAGGGCCATTTCTAGGGCCCTTGTTAGGGCCGTTGCTAGGGCCCTTGTTAGGGCCGTTGCTAGGGCCCTTGTTACGGCCGTTGCTAGGGCCGTTGCTAGGGCCGTTGGTAGGGCCGTTGCTAGGGCCGTTGTTAGGGCCGTTGCTAGGGCCGTTGCTAGGGCCGTTGCTAGGGCTCTTGTTAGGGCCGTTGCTAGGGTCCTTGTTAGGGCCGTTGCTAGGGCCCTTTTTAGGGCCGTTGCTAGGGCCGTTGCTAGGGCCGTTGCTAGGGCCCTTGTTAGGGCCGTTGCTAGGGCCGTTGCTATGGCCGTTGCTAGGGCCGTTGCTAGGGCCCTTGTTAGGGCCGTTGCTAGGGCCGTTGCTAGGGCCGTTGCTAGGGCCGTTGCTAGGGCCCTTGTTAGGGCCGTTGCTAGGGCCGTTGTTAGGGCCGTTGCTAGGGCCGTTGCTAGGGCCCTTGTTAGGGCCGTTGCTAGGGCCGTTGCTAGGGCCTTTGTTAGGGCTGTTGCTAGGGCCCTTGTGAGGGCCGTTGCTAGGGCCCTTGTTAGGGCCGTTGCTAGGGCCGTTGCTATGGCCGTTTCTAGGGCCCTTGTTAGGGCCGTTGCTAGGGCCGTTGCTAGGGCCGTTGCTAGGGCCGTTGCTAGGGTTCTTGTTCGGGCCGTTATAGGGCCGTAGCTAGGGCCGTTGCTAGGGCCGTTGCTAGGGCCCTTGTTAGGGCCGTTTCTAGGGCCGTTGCTAGGGCCGTTCTAGGGCCCTTGTTAGGGCAGTTGCTAGGGCCGTTGCTAGGGCCGTTGCTAGGGCCTTTGTTAGGGCCGTTGCTAGGGCCGTTGCTAGGGCCGTTGCTAGGGCCGTTGCTAGGGCCCTTGTTAGGGCCGTTGATAGGGCCCTTGTTAGGGCCGTTGCTAGGGCCCTTGTTAGGGCCGTTGCTAGGGCCCGTGTTAGGGCCGTTGCTAGGGCCCTTGTTAGGGCCGTTGCTAGGGCCGTTGCTAGGGCCGTTGCTAGGGTTGTTCCTAGGGCCGTTTCAAGGGCCGTTGTTAGGGCCGTTGCTAGGGCCGTTGCTAGGGCCGTTGTTAGGGCCGTTGCTAGGGCCGTTTCTAGGGCCCTTGTTAGGGCCGTTGCTAGGGCCCTTGTTAGGGCCGTTGCTAGGGCCCTTTTTAGGGCCGTTGCTAGGGCCGTTGCTAGGGCCGTTGCTAGGGCCCTTGTTATGGCCGTTGCTAGGGCCGTTGCTAGGGCAGTTGCTAGGGCCGTTGCTAGGGCCCTTGTTAGGGCCGTTGCTAGGGCCGTTGCTAGGGCCGTTGCTAGGGCCCTTGTTAGGGCCGTTGCTAGGGCCGTAGCTAGGGCCGTTGCTAGGGCCGTTGCTAGGGCCCTTGTTAGGGCCGTTGCTAGGGCCCTTGTTAGGGCCGTTGTTAGGGCCCTTGTTAGGGCCGTTGCTAGGTCCCTTGTTAGGGCCGTTGCTAGGGCCGTTGCTAGGGCCGTTGCTAGGGCCGTTGCTAGGGCCCTTGTTAGGGCCGTTATAGGGCCGTAGCTAGGGCCGTTGCTAGGGCCGTTGCTAGGGCTCTTGTTAGGGCCGTTGCTAGGGTCCTTGTTAGGGCCGTTGCTAGGGCCGTAGCTAGGGCCGTTGCTAGGGCCGTTGCTAGGGCCCTTGTTAGGGCCGTTGCTAGGGCCCTTGTTAGGGCCGTTGCTAGGGCCGTTGCTAGGGCCGTTGCTAGGGCCCTTGTTAGGGCCGTTGCTAGGGCCGTTGCTAGGGCCGTTGCTAGGGCCGTTGCTAGGGCCCTTGTTAGGGCCGTTGCTAGGGCCGTAACTAGGGCCGTTGCTAGGGCCGTTGCTAGGGCCCTTGTTAGGGCCGTTGCTAGGGCCCTTGTTAGGGCCGTTGCTAGGGCCCTTGTTAGGGCCGTTGCTAGGTCCCTTGTTAGGGCCGTTGCTAGGGCCGTTGCTAGGGCCGTTGCTAGGGCCCTTGTTAGGGCCGTTATAGGGCCGTAGCTAGGGCCGTTGCTAGGGCCGTTGCTAGGGCTCTTGTTAGGGCCGTTGCTAGGGTCCTTGTTAGGGCCGTTGCTAGGGCCCTTTTTAGGGCCGTTGCTAGGGCCGTTGCTAGGGCCGTTGCTAGGGCCCTTGTTAGGGCCGTTGCTAGGGCCGTTGCTATGGCCGTTGCTAGGGCCGTTGCTAGGGCCTTTGTTAGGGCCGTTGCTAGGGCCGTTGCTAGGGCCGTTGCTAGGGCCGTTGCTAGGGCCCTTGTTAGGGCCGTTGCTAGGGCCGTTGCTAGGGTTTTTCCTAGGGCAGTTTGAAGGGCCGTTGTTAGGGCCGTTGCTAGGGCCCTTGTTAGGGCCGTTGCTAGGGCCGTTGTTAGGGCCGTTGCTAGGGCCGTTGCTAGGGCCCTTGTTAGGGCCGTTGCTAGGGCCGTTGCTAGGGCCTTTGTTAGGGCTGTTGCTAGGGCCCTTGTGAGGGCCGTTGCTAGGGCCCTTGTTAGGGCCGTTGCTAGGGCCGTTGCTATGGCCGTTTCTAGGGCCCTTGTTAGGGCCGTTGCTAGGGCCGTTGCTAGGGCCGTTGCTAGGGCCGTTGCTAGGGCCCTTGTTCGGGCCGTTATAGGGCCGTAGCTAGGGCCGTTGCTAGGGCCGTTGCTAGGGCCCTTGTTAGGGCCGTTTCTAGGGCCGTTGCTAGGGCCGTTGCTAGGGCCCTTGTTAGGGCAGTTGCTAGGGCCGTTGCTAGGGCCGTTGCTAGGGCCTTTGTTAGGGCCGTTGCTAGGGCCGTTGCTAGGGCCGTTGCTAGGGCCATTGCTAGGGCCGTTGCTAGGGCCCTTGTTAGGGCCGTTGATAGGGCCCTTGTTAGGGCCGTTGCTAGGGCCCTTGTTAGGGCCGTTGCTAGGGCCCGTGTTAGGGCCGTTGCTAGGGCCCTTGTTAGGGCCGTTGCTAGGGCCGTTGCTAGGGCCGTTGCTAGGGTTGTTCCTAGGGCCGTTTCAAGGGCCGTTGTTAGGGCCGTTGCTAGGGCCGTTGCTAGGGCCGTTGTTAGGGCCGTTGCTAGGGCCGTTTCTAGGGCCCTTGTTAGGGCCGTTGCTAGGGCCCTTGTTAGGGCCGTTGCAAGGGCCCTTGTTAGGGCCGTAGCTAGGGCCGTTGCTAGGGCCGTTGCTAGGGCCCTTGTTAGGGCCGTTGTTAGGGCCCTTGTTAGGGCCGTTGCTAGGGCCCTTGTTAGGGCCGTTGCAAGGGCCCTTGTTAGGGCCGTTGCTAGGGCCGTTTCTAGGGCCGTTGCTAGGGCCGTTTCTAGGGCCCTTGTTAGGGCCGTTGCTAGGGCTGTTGCTAGGGCCGTTGCTAGGGCCGTTGCTAGGGCCCTTGTTAGGGCCGTTATAGGGCCGTAGCTAGGGCCGTTGCTAGGGCCGTTGCTAGGGCCCTTGTTAGGGCCGTTGCTAGGGCCCTTGTTAGGGCCGTTGCTAGGGCCCTTTTTAGGGCCGTTACTAGGGCCGTTGCTAGGGCCGTTGCTAGGGCCCTTGTTAGGGCCGTTGCTAGGGCCGTTGCTAGGGCCGTTGCTAGGGCCGTTGCTAGGGCCCTTGTTAGGGCCGTTGCTAGGGCCGTTGCTAGGGCCGTTGCTATGGCCGTTGCTAGGGCCCTTGTTAGGGCCGTTGCTAGGGCCGTAGCTAGGGCCGTTGCTAGGGCCCTTGCTAGGGCCGTTGCTAGGGCCCTTGTTAGGGCCGTTGCTAGGGCCCTTGTTAGGGCCGTTGCTAGGGCCCTTGTTAGGGCCGTTGCTAGGGCTCTTGTTAGGGCCGTTGCTAGGGCCCTTGTTAGGGCCGTTGCTAGGGCCGTTGTTAGGGCCGTTGCTAGGGCCGTTTCTAGGGCCCTTGTTAGGGTCGTTGCTAGGGCCGTTGCTAGGGCCCTTGTTAGTGCCGTTGCTAGGGCCGTTGTTAGGGCCGTTGCTAGGGCCCTTGTTAGGGCTGTTATAGGGCCGTATCTAGGGCCGTTGCTAGGGCCGTTGCTAGGGCCCTTGTTAGGACCGTTGCTAGGACCGTTGCTAGGGCCGTTGTTAGGGCCGTTGCTAGGGCCGTTGCTAGGGCCCTTGTTAGGGCCGTTGCTAGGGCCCTTGTTAGGGCCGTTGCTAGGACCGTTGTTAGGGCCGTTGCTAGGGCAGTTGCTAGGGCCGTTGTTAGGGCCGTTGCTAGGGCCGTTGCTAGGGCCTTTGTTAGGGCCGTTGCTAGGGCCGTTGCTAGGGCCCTCGTTAGGGCTGTTGCTAGGGCCCTTGTGAGGGCCGTTGCTAGGGCCCTTGTTAGGGCCGTTGCTAGGGCTGTTGCTATGGCCGTTTCTAGCGCCATTGCTAGGGCCGTTGCTAGGGCCGTTGTTAGGGCCGTTGCTAGGGCCGTTGTTAAAACCATTGCTAGGGCCGTTGCTAGGGCCGTTGCTAGGGCAGTTGTTTGGGCAGCTTTTAGGGCCGTTGCTAGGGCCGTTGCTAGGGCCGTTGTTAGAGCCGTTGCTAGGGCCGTTGCTAGGGCCATGGTTAGGGCAGTTGCTAGGGCCGTTTTTAGGGCCGTTGCTAGGGCCTTTGTTAGGGCCGTTGCTAGGGCCGTTGCTAGGGCCGTGGTTAGGGCCGTTGCTAGGGCCGTTGCTAGGGCCGTTGCTAGGGCCATTGTTAGGGCCGTTGCTAGGGCCGTTGTTAGGGCCGTTGCAAGGGCCGTTGTTAGAGCCCTTGTTAGGGCCGTTGCTAGGGCCCTTGTTAGGGCCGTTGCTAGGGCCATTATTAGGGCCATTGCTAGGGCCATTTCTAGGGCCCTTGTTAGTGCCGTTGCTAGGGCCGTTGCTAGGGCCGTTGCTAGGGCCGTTGCTAGGGCCCTTGTTAGGGACGTTGCTAGGGCCCTTTTTAGGGCCGTTGCTAGGGCCGTTGCTAGGGCCCTTGTTAGGGCCGTTGCTAGGGCCGTTGCTAGGGCCGTTATAGGGCCGTAGCTAGGGCCGTTGCTAGGGCCGTTGCTAGGGCCCTTGTTAGGGCCGTTGCTAGGGCCGTTGCTAGGGCCATTGCTAGGGCCGTTGCTAGGGCCCTTGTTAGGGTAGTTGCTAGGGCCGTTGCTAGGGCCGTTGCTAGGGCCTTTGTTAGGGCCGTTGCTAGGGCCGTTGCTAGGGCCGTTGCTAGGGCCCTTGTTAGGGCCGTTAATAGGGCCCTTGTTAGGGCCGTTGCTAGGGCCCTTGTTAGGGCCGTTGCTAGGGCCCGTGTTAGGGCCGTTGCTAGGGCCCTTGTTAGGGCCGTTGCTAGGGCCGTTGCTAGGGCCGTTGCTAGGGCCGTTGCTAGGGCCGTTGCTAGGGCCCTTGTTAGGGCCGCTGCTAGGGCCCTTGTTAGGGCCGTTGCTAGGGCCCTTGTTAGGGCCGTTGCTAGGGCCGTTTCTAGGGCCGTTGCTAGGGCCGTTGCTAGGGCCGTTGCTAGGGTTGTTCCTAGGGCCGTTTCAAAGGCCCTTGTTAAGGCCGTTGCTAGGGCCCTTGTTAGGGCCGTTGCTAGGGCCCTTGTTAGGGCCGTTGCTAAGTCCGTTGCTAGGACCGTTGCTAGGGCCGTTGCTAGGGCCCTTGTTAGGGCCGTTGCTAGGGCCCTTGTTAGGGCCGTTGCTAGGGCCCTTGTTAGGGCCGTTGCTAGGTCCGTTGCTAGGGCCGTTGCTAGGGTTGTTACTAGGGCCGTTTCAAGGGCCGTTGTTAGGGCCGTTGCTAGGGCCGTTGCTAGGGCCGTTGTTAGGGTCGTTGCTAGGGCCGTTTCTAGGGCCCTTGTTAGGGCCGTTGCTAGGGCCGTTGCTAGGGCACTTGTTAGGGCCGTTGCTAGGACCGTAGCTAGGGCCGTTGCTAGGGCCGTTGCTAGGGCACTTTTAGGGCCTTTGCTAGGGCCGTTGCTAGGGCCGTTGCTAGGGCCGTTGCTAGGGCCCTTGTTAGGGCCGTTGCAAGGGCCCTTGTTAGGGCCGTTGCTAGGGCCGTTTCTAGGGTAGTTGCTAGGGCCGTTTCTAGGGCCCTTGTTAGGGCCGTTGCTCGGGCCGTTGCTAGGGCCGATGCTAGGGCCCTTGTTATGGCCGTTGCTAGGGCCCTTGTTAGGGCCGTTGCAAGGGCCCTTGTTAGGGCCGTTGCTAGGGCCGTTTCTAGGGCCGTTGCTAGGGCCCTTGTTAGGGCCGTTGCTAGGGCCGTTGCTAGGGCCCTTGTTAGGGCCGTTGCTAGGGCCCTTGTTAGGGCCGTTGCTAGGGCCCTTTTTAGGGCCGTTACTAGGGCCGTTGCTTGGGCCGTTGCTAGGACCCTTGTTAGGGCCGTTGCTAGGGCCGTTGCTAGGGCCGTTGCTAGGGCCGTTGCTAGGGCCCTTGTTAGGGCCGTTGCTAGGGCCGTAGCTAGGGCCGTTGCTAGGGCCGTTGCTAGGGCCCTTGTTAGGGCCGTTGCTAGGGCCCTTGTTAGGGCCGTTGCTAGGGCCCTTGTTAGGGCCGTTGCTAGGGCCCTTGTTGGGGCCGTTGCTAGGGCCCTTGTTAGGGCCGTTGCTAGGGCCGTTGCTAGGGCCGTTGCTAGGGCCGTTGCTAGGGCCGTTGCTAGGGCCCTTGTTAGGGCCGTTGCTAGGGCACTTGTTAGGGCCGTTACTAGGGCCCTTGTTAGGGCCGTTGCTAGGGCCGTTGTTAGGGCCGTTGCTAGGGCCGTTGCTAGGGCCGTTGCTAGGGTTGTTCCTAGGGCCGTTTCAAAGGCCGTTGTTAGGGCCGTTGCTAGGGCCCTTGTTAGGGCAGTTGCTAGGGCCGTTGTTAGGGCCGTTGCTAGGGCCGTTGCTAGGGCCGTTGTTAGGGCCGTTGCTAGGGCCGTTTCTAGGGCCCTTGTTAGGGCCGTTGCTAGGGCCGTTGCTAGGGCCCTTGTTAGTGCCGTTGCTAGGGCCGTTGCTAGGGCCGTTGCTAGGGCCGTTGCTAGGGCCGTTTCTAGGGCCCTTGTTAGGGCCGTTGCTAGGGCCCTTGTTAGGGCCGTTGCTAGGGCCGTTGCTAGGGCCGTTGCTAGGGCCGTTGCTAGGGCCGTTGCTAGGGCCCTTGTTAGGGCCGTTGCTAGGGCACTTGTTAGGGCCGTTGCTAGGGCCGTTGTTAGGGCCGTTGCTAGGGCCGTTGCTAGGGCCGTTGCTAGGGTTGTTCCTAGGGCCGTTTCAAAGGCCGTTTTTAGGGCCGTTGCTAGGGCCCTTGTTAGGGCAGTTGCTAGGGCCGTTGTTAGGGCCGTTGCTAGGGCCGTTGCTAGGGCCGTTGTTAGGGCCGTTGCTAGGGCCGTTTCTAGGGCCCTTGTTAGGGCCGTTGCTAGGGCCGTTGCTAGGGCCCTTGTTAGTGCCGTTGCTAGGGCCGTTGCTAGGGCCGTTGCTAGGGCCGTTGCTAGGGCCCTTGTTAGGGCCGTTATAGGGCCGTAGCTAGGGCCGTTGCTATGGCCGTTGCTAGGGCCCTTGTTAGGGCCGTTGCTAGGGCCCTTGTTAGGGCCGTTGCTAGGGCCGTTGTTAGGGCCGTTGCTAGGGCCGTTGCTAGGGCCGTTGTTAGGGCCGTTGCTAGGGCCGTTGCTAAGGCCCTTGATAGGGCCGTTGCTAGGGCCGTTTCTAGGGCCCTCGTTAGGGCTGTTGCTAGGGCCCTTGTGAGGGCCGTTGCTAGGGCCCTTGTTAGGGCCGTTGCTAGGGCCGTTGCTATGGCCGTTGTTAGGGCCGTTGCTAGGGCCGTTGTTAAAGCCATTGCTAGGGCCGTTGCTAGGGCCGTTGCTAGGGCCGTTGTTTGGGCCGTTGCTAGGGCCGTTGCTAGTGCCGTTGTTAAAGCCATTGCTAGGGCTGTTGCTAGGGCCGTTTCTAGGGCCCTTGTTAGGGCCGTTGCTAGGGCCGTTGCTAGGGCCCTTGTTAGGGCCGTTATAGGGCCGTAGCTAGGGCCGTTGCTAGGGCCGTTGCTAGGGCCCTTGTTAGGGCCGTTGCTAGGGCCCTTGTTAGGGCCGTTGCTAGGGCCCTTGTTAGGGCCGTTGCTAGGGCCGTTGCTAGGGCCGTTGCTAGGGCCGTTGCTAGGGCCCTTGTTTGGGCCGTTGCTAGGGCCCTTGTTAGGGCCGTTGCTAGGGCCCTTGTTAGGGCCGTTGCTAGGGCCCTTGTTAGGGCCGTTGCTAGGGCCCTTGTTAGGGCCGTTGCTAGGGCCCTTGTTAGGGCCGTTGCTAGGGCCGTTGCTAGGGCCGTTGCTAGGGCCGTTGCTAGGGCCGTTGCTAGGGCCCTTGTTAGGGCCGTTGCTAGGGCACTTGTTAGGGCCGTTACTAGGGCCCTTGTTAGTACCGTTGCTAGGGCCGTTGTTAGGGCCGTTGCTAGGGCCGTTGCTAGGGCCGTTGCTAGGGTTGTTCCTAGGGCCGTTTCAAAGGCCGTTGTTAGGGCCGTTGCTAGGGCCCTTGTTAGGGCAGTTGCTAGGGCCGTTGTTAGGGCCGTTGCTAGGGCCGTTGCTAGGGCCGTTGTTAGGGCCGTTGCTAGGGCCGTTTCTAGGGCCCTTGTTAGGGCCGTTGCTAGGGCCGTTGCTAGGGCCCTTGTTAGTGCCGTTGCTAGGGCCGTTGCTAGGGCCGTTGCTAGGGCCGTTGCTAGGGCCGTTTCTAGGGCCCTTGTTAGGGCCGTTGCTAGGGCCCTTGTTAGGGCCGTTGCTAGGGCCGTTGCTAGGGCCGTTGCTAGGGCCGTTGCTAGGGCCGTTGCTAGGGCCCTTGTTAGGGCCGTTGCTAGGGCACTTGTTAGGGCCGTTGCTAGGGCCGTTGTTAGGGCCGTTGCTAGGGCCGTTGCTAGGGCCGTTGCTAGGGTTGTTCCTAGGGCCGTTTCAAAGGCCGTTTTTAGGGCCGTTGCTAGGGCCCTTGTTAGGGCAGTTGCTAGGGCCGTTGTTAGGGCCGTTGCTAGGGCCGTTGCTAGGGCCGTTGTTAGGGCCGTTGCTAGGGCCGTTTCTAGGGCCCTTGTTAGGGCCGTTGCTAGGGCCGTTGCTAGGGCCCTTGTTAGTGCCGTTGCTAGGGCCGTTGCTAGGGCCGTTGCTAGGGCCGTTGCTAGGGCCCTTGTTAGGGCCGTTATAGGGCCGTAGCTAGGGCCGTTGCTATGGCCGTTGCTAGGGCCCTTGTTAGGGCCGTTGCTAGGGCCCTTGTTAGGGCCGTTGCTAGGGCCGTTGTTAGGGCCGTTGCTAGGGCCGTTGCTAGGGCCGTTGTTAGGGCCGTTGCTAGGGCCGTTGCTAAGGCCCTTGATAGGGCCGTTGCTAGGGCCGTTTCTAGGGCCCTCGTTAGGGCTGTTGCTAGGGCCCTTGTGAGGGCCGTTGCTAGGGCCCTTGTTAGGGCCGTTGCTAGGGCCGTTGCTATGGCCGTTGTTAGGGCCGTTGCTAGGGCCGTTGTTAAAGCCATTGCTAGGGCCGTTGCTAGGGCCGTTGCTAGGGCCGTTGTTTGGGCCGTTGCTAGGGCCGTTGCTAGGGCCGTTGTTAAAGCCATTGCTAGGGCTGTTGCTAGGGCCGTTTCTAGGGCCCTTGTTAGGGCCGTTGCTAGGGCCGTTGCTAGGGCCCTTGTTAGGGCCGTTATAGGGCCGTAGCTTGGGCCGTTGCTAGGGCCGTTGCTAGGGCCCTTGTTAGGGCCGTTGCTAGGGCCCTTGTTAGGGCCGTTGCTAGGGCCCTTGTTAGGGCCGTTGCTAGGGCCGTTGCTAGGGCCGTTGCTAGGGCCGTTGCTAGGGCCCTTGTTTGGGCCGTTGCTAGGGCCCTTGTTAGGGCCGTTGCTAGGGCCGTTGCTAGGGCCGTTGCTAGGGCCGTTGCTAGGGCCCTTGTTAGGGCCGTTGCTAGGGCCCTTGTTAGGGCCGTTGCTAGGGCCGTTGCTAGGGCCGTTGCTAGGGCCCTTGTTTGGGCCGTTGCTAGGGCCGTTGCTAGGGCCCTTGTTAGGGCCGTTGCTACGGCCCTTGTTAGGGCCGTTGCTAGGGCCCTTGTTAGGGCCGTTGCTAGGGCCCTTGTTAGGGCCGTTGCTAGGGCCGTTGCTAGGGCCGTTGCTAGGGCCGTTGCTAGGGCCCTTGTTTGGGCCGTTGCTAGGGCCGTAGCTAGGGCCGTTGCTAGGGCCGTTGCTAGGGCCCTTGTTAGGGCCGTTGCTAGGGCCCTTGTTAGGGCCGTTGCTAAGGCCCTTGTTAGGGCCGTTGCTAGGGCCCTTGTTAGGGCCGTTGTTAGGGCCGTTGCTAGGGCCGTTGCTAGGGCCGTTGCTAGGGTTGTTCCTAGGGCCGTTTCATAGGCCGTTGTTAGGGCCGTTGCTAGGGCCCTTGTTAGGGCAGTTGCTAGGGCCGTTGTTAGGGCCGTTCCTAGGGCCGTTGCTAGGGCTGTTGTTAGGGCCGTTGCTAGGGCCGTTTCTAGGGCCCTTGTTAGGGCCGTTGCTAGGGCCGTTGCTAGGGCCCTTGTTAGGGCCGTTATAGGGCCGTAGCTAGGGCCGTTGCTAGGGCCGTTGCTAGGGCCCTTGTTAGGGCCGTTGCTAGGGCCCTTGTTAGGGCCGTTGCTAGGACCGTTGCTAGGGCCGTTGTTAGGGCCGTTGCTAGGGCCGTTGCTAGGGCCCTTGTTAGGGCCGTTGCTAGGGCCCTTGTTAGGGCCGTTGCTAGGGCTCTTGTTAGGGCCGTTGCTAGGGCCGTTGCTAGGGTTTTTCCTAGGGCCGTTTGAAGGGCCGTTGTTAGGGCCGTTGCTAGGGCCCTTGTTAGGGCCGTTGCTAGGGCCGTTGTTAGGGCCGTTGCTAGGGCCGTTGCTAGGGCCGTTGTTAGGGCCGTTGCTAGGGCCGTTGCTAAGGCCCTTGATAGGGCCGTTGCTAGGGCCGTTTCTAGGGCCCTCGTTAGGGCTGTTGCTAGGGCCCTTGTGAGGGCCGTTGCTAGGGCCCTTGTTAGGGCCGTTGCTAGGGCCGTTGCTAGGGCCGTTGTTTGGGCCGCTGTTAGGGCCGTTGCTAGGGCCGTTGCTAGGGCCGTTGTTAGGGCCGTTGCAAGGGCCGTTGTTAGGGCCGTTGCTAGGGCCGTTGTTAGGGCCGGTGCTAGGGCCCTTGTTAGGGCCGTTGCTAGGGCCCTTGTTAGGGCCGTTGCTAGGGCCATTTCTAGGGCCGTTGCTAGGGCCGTTGTTAGGGCCGTTGCTAGGGCCGTTTCTAGGGCCCTTGTTAGTGCCATTGCTAGGGCCGTTGCTAGGGCCGTTGCTAGGGCCGTTGCTAGGGCCCTTGTTAGGGCCGTTATAGGGCCGTATCTAGGGCCGTTGCTAGGGCCGTTGCTAGGGCCCTTGTTAGGGCCGTTGCTAGGGCCCTTGTTAGGGCCGTTGCTAGGACCGTTGCTAGGGCCGTTGTTAGGGCCGTTGCTAGGGCCGTTGCTAGGGCCCTTGTTAGGGCCGTTGCTAGGGCCCTTGTTAGGGCCGTTGCTAGGGCCCTTGTTAGGGCCGCTGCTAGGGCTCTTGTTAGGGCCGTTGCTAGGGCCGTTGTTAGGGCCGTTGCTAGGGCCGTTGCTAGGGTTGTTCCTAGGGCCGTTTGAAGGGCCGTTGTTAGGGCCGTTGCTAGGGCCCTTGTTAGGGCCGTTGCTAGGGCCGTTGTTAGGGCCGTTGCTAGGGCCGTTTATAGGGCCGTTGTTAGGGCCGTTGCTAGGGCCGTTGCTAGGGCCCTTGTTAGGGCCGTTGCTAGGGCCGTTGCTAGGGCCCTTGTTAGGGCTGTTGCTAGGGCCCTTGTGAGGGCTGTTGCTAGGGCCCTTGTTAGGGCCGTTGCTAGGGCCGTTGTTAGGGCCGTTGCTAGGGCCGTTGTTAAAGCCGTTGTTAGGGCCGTTGCTAGGGCCGTTGCTAGGGCCGTTGTTAGGGCCGTTGCTAGGGCCGTTGCTAGGGCCGTGGTTAGGGCAGTTGCTAGGGCCGTTTTTAGGGCCGTTGCTAGGCCCTTTGTTAGGGCCGTTGCTAGGGCCGTTCCTAGGGCCGTTGCTAGGGCCGTTGCTAGGGCCGTTGCTAGGGCCGTGGTTAGGGCCGTTGTTAGGGCCGTTGCTAGGGCCGTTGCTAGGGCCGTTGCTAGGGCCGTTGTTAGGGCCGTTCCTAGGGCCGTTGTTAGGGCCGTTGCTAGGGCCGTTGGTAGGGCCGTTGCAAGGGCCGTTGTTAGGGCCGTTGCTAGGGCCCTTGTTAGGGCCGTTGCTAGGGCCCTTTTTAGGGCCGTTTCAAGGGCCGTTGCTAGGGCCGTTGCTAGGTCCCTTGTTAGGGCCGTTGCTAGGGCCGTTGCTAGGGCCGTTGCTAGGGCCGTTGCTAGGGCCCTTATTAGGGCCGTTGCTAGGGCCGTTGCTAGGGCCGTTGCTAGGGCCGTTGCTAGGGCCCTTTTTAGGGCCGTTGCTAGGGCCGTTGCTAGGGCCATTGCTAGGGCCTTTGCTCGCGCCCTTGTTAGGGCTGTTGCTAGGGCCCTTGTTAGGGCCATTGCTAGGGCCCTTGTTAGGGCCGTTGCTAGGGCCCTTGTTAGGGCCGTTGCTAGGGCCCTTGTTAGGGCCGTTGCTAGGGCCCTTGTTAGGGCCGTTGCTAGGGACGTGGCTAGGGCCGTTGCGAGGGCCGTTGCTAGGGCCGTTGCTAGGGCCGTTGCTAGAGCCGTTGCTAGGGCCGTTGTTAGTACCGTTGCTAGGGCCGTTGCTAGGGCCGATGCTAGGGCCCTTGTTAGGGCTGTTGCTAGGGCCATTGCTAGGGCCGTTGCTAGGGCCGTTGCTAGGGCCCTTTTTATGGCCGTTGCTAGGACCGTAGCTAGGGCCGTTGCTAGGGCCGTTGCTAGGGCCGTTGCTAGGGCCCTTGTTAGGGCCGTTGCTAGGGCCCTTGTTAGGGCCGTTGCTAAGGCCGTTGCTAGGGCCGTTGTTAGGGCCGTTGTTAGGGCCCTTGTTAGGGCCGTTGCTAGGGCCGTTGCTAAGGCCGTTTCTAGGGCCGTTGCTAGGGCCGTTGCTAGGGCCGTTGTTAGGGCCGTTGCTAGGGCCGTTGTTAAAGCCGTTGCTAGGGCCGTTGCTAGGGCCGTTGCTAGGGCCGTTGTTTTGGCCGTTGTTAGGGCCGTTGCTAGGGCCGTTGCTAGGGCCGTTGCTAGGGCCGTTGCTAGGGCCGTTTTTAGGGCCGTTGCTAGGGCCGTTGCTAGGGCCGTGGTTAGGGCCGTTGCTAGGGCCGTTGTTAGGGCCGTTGCTAGGGCCTTTGTTAGGGCCGTTGCTAGGGCCGTTGCTAGGGCCGTTGCTAGGGCCGTTGCTAGGGCCGTTGCTAGGGCCGTGGTTAGGGCCGTTGCTAGGGCCGTTGCTAGGGCCGTTGCTAGGGCCGTTCCTAGGGCCGTTGTTAGGGCCGTTCCTAGGGCCTTTGTTAGGGCCGTGGCTAGGGCCGTTGTTAGGGCCGTTGCAAGGGCCGTTAGGGCCGTTGCTAGGGCCCTTGTTAGGGCCGTTGCTAGGGCCGTTGCTAGGGCCGTTGCTAGGGCCGTTGCTAGGGCCGTTGCTAGGGCCGTTGCTAGGGCCGTTGCTGGTGCCGTTGCTAGGGCCGTTGCTAGGGCCGTTGCTAGGGCCGTTGCTAGGGCCTTTTCTAGGGCCGTTGCTAGTGCCGTTGCTAGGGCCATTGCTAGGGCCTTTGCTAGGGCCGTTGCTAGGGCCGTTGCTAGGGTCGTTGCTTGGGCCGTTGCTAGGGCCGTTGCTAGGGCCGTTGCAAGGGCCGTTGTTAGGGCCGTTGCTAGGGCCATTGTTAGGGCCCTTGTTAGGGCCGTTGCTAGGGCCGTTGTTAGGGCCGTTGTTAGGGCCCTTGTTAGGGCCGTTGCTAGGGCTTTTGTTAGGGCCGTTGCTAGGGCCGTTTCTAGGGCCGTTTTTAGGGCCGTTGTTAGGGCCCTTGTTAAAGCCGTTGCTATGGCCGTTGCTAGGGCCGTTGTTAGGGCCGTTGCTAGGGCCCTTGTTAGGGCCGTTGCTAGGGCCGTTGCTAGGGCCGTTGCTAGGGCCGTTGCTAGAGCCGTTGCAAGGGCCGTTGCTAGGGCCGTTGTTAGGGCCGTTGCTAGGGCCGTTGCTAGGGCCGTTGTAAGGGCCGTTGCTAGGGCCGTTGCTAGGGCCGTTTCTAGGGCCCTTGCAAGGGCCGTTGTTAGGGCCGTTGCTAGGGCCGTTGCTAGGGCCGTTGCTAGGGCCGTTGCTAGGGCCGTTGCAAGGGCCGATGTTAGGGCCGTTGGTAGGGCCGTTGTTACGGCCGTTGCTAGGGCCGTTGTTAGGGCCGTTGCTAGGGCCTTTGTTAGGGCCAGTGTTAGGGCCCTTCTTTGGGCCGTTTCTAGGGCCCTTGTTAGGGCCGTTGTTACAGCCCTTGCTAGGGCCGTTGCTAGGGCCGTTGCTAGGGCCGTTGCTAGGGCCGTTGTTAGGGCCGTTGCTAGGGCCGTTGATAGAACCGTTGCTAGGGCCCTTGTTAGGGCCGTTGCTAGGGCCGTTGTTAGGGCCGTTGCTAGGGCCGTTGATAGGGCCCTTGTTTGGGCCGTTGCTAGGGCCCTTGTTAGGGCAGTTGCTAGGGCCTTTGCTAGGGCCGTTGTTAGGGCCGTTGTTAGGGCCTTTGTTTGGGCCCTTGTTAGGGCCGTTGCTAGGGCCGTTGCTAGGGCCGTTTCTAGGGCCGTTGCTAGGGCCCTTGTTAGGCCCGTTGATAGGGCCGTTGTTAGGGCCGTTGTTATGGCCGTTGTTAGGGCCCTTGTTAGGGCTGTTGCTAGGGCCGTTGTTAGGGCCGTTGTTAGGGCCGTTGTTATGGCCGTTGAAAGGGCCCTTGTTAGGGCCGTTGCTAGGGCCGTTGTTAGGGCCGTTGTTAGGGCCCTTGTTTGGGCCCTGGTTAGGGCCGTTGCTAGGGCCCTTGTTAGGGCCATTGCTAGGGCCGTTGTTAGGGCCGTTGTTAGGGCCGTTGTTAGGGCCCTTGTTTGGGCCCTGGTTAGGGCCGTTGCTAGGGCCGTTGCTAGGGCCGTTGCTAGGGCCGTTGTTAGGGCCGTTGCTAGGGACGTTGCTAGGGCCGTTGCTAGGGCCGTGGTTAGGGCCCTTGTTAGGGCCGTTGCTAGGGCCGTTGCTAGGGCCGTTGCTAGGGCCGTTGCTAGGGCCGTTGGTAGGGCCGTTGTTAGGGCCCTTGGGGGATTAAGGTTAAGGGGTTAAGGTTAGGGTTGGGGTTAGGGTTAGGTTTAGGTTTAGGGTTAGGGTTAGGGTTATGGTTATTCTTAGATTTATGGTTTAAAATTTAGGGTTTATTGTTTAAGGTTTAGGGTTTAGGATTGTTTATGTTTTAGGGTGGTTTAGGTTTAGGGTATAGAATTTAGCGTTTAAGATTGTTTAATAGTTAGTTTTGGTTAGGTTTTAGCGTTTAGAGTTCTTTAGGGTTTTTTAGGGTTGTTTATAATTTAGTGTTTAGGGTTGTTCAGGATTTATGATTTAGGATATTTTAAGGTTTAGGGTTTAAGGTTGTATAGTGTTTTAGGGTTTAGGGTATAATGTTTAGGGTTAAGGGTTTAGGGTTGTTTAGGGTATAGTGTTAATGGTTTTAGGGTCTTGGCTTGTTAAGGGTTTAGTGTTTAGGGTTTAGGGTTTAGGGTTTTTTAGCGTTTAGTGTTTATAGTTTAGGGTTTAGGGTGCTTTTGGAATTAGTGTTTAGGGTTTTTCGGGGTTTAGGGTTTAGGATTTAGGGTGTTAGGGTTAGTGTTAGGTTTAGGTTTAGGGTTAAGGTGAGGGTTAGGGTGAGGGTTAAGGTTAGGGTTAGGGTTAAGGTTAGTTTTAGTGTTAGGGTAAGGGTTAGGGTTAGGGATAGGGTTAGGGTTAGGGTTAGGGTTAAGGTTAGGGTTAGGGTTAGGGTTAGGGGTTAGGGTTAGGGTTAGTGTTAGGGGTTAGGGGTTAGTGTTAGGGTTAGGGTTAGGGTTAGGGTTAGGGTTAGGTTTAGTGTTAGGGTTATTATTAGGGGGTTAGGTTTTAATTTAGGATTAGTGTTAGGGTTAGAATTAGAAATAGGGTTAGTGTTAGGATTAGGGTCAGGGTTAGGTTTAGGGATAGGGTTAGGGTTAAGGGTAGGGTTAGGGTTAGGGTCAGATTTAAAGTTTAGGGTTTAGTGTTAGGATTAGGGATAGTGTGAGTTTTAGGGTTAGGTTTAGGGTTAGGGTTAGGGTTAGTGTTTGGGTTATGATTAGTGTTAGGATTAGGGTTATGGTTAGATCAGGTTTAGGTTTAGGGTTAGGGTTAGGGTTAGATTTAGGGTTAGGTTTAGGTTTATTGTTAGATTTAGGGTTTAGGGTTTAAGGTTTATGGTTTAGGATTGTTCAAGGTTTAGGGTGGATTAGGTTTAGGGTTTAGAGTTTAGTATTATGGTTACGGTTAGGGTTAGAGTTAGGGTTAGATTTAGGGTTAGGGTTAGGGTTAGGGTTAGGGTTAGGGTTAAGGTTAGGGTTAGTGTTAGGGTTAGGGTTATGGTTAGTGTTAGGATTAGGGTTAGGGTTAGGGTCAGGGTTAGGTTTAGGGTTAGGGATAGGGTTAGGGTTAGATTTAGGGTTAGGTTTAGGTTTATTGTTAGATTTAGGGTTTAGGGTTTAAGGTTTATGGTTTAGGATTGTTCAAGGTTTAGGGTGGATTAGGTTTAGGGTTTAGAGTTTAGTGTTATGGTTACGGTTAGGGTTAGGTTTAGGGATGGGGTTAGGGTTAAGGTTAGGGTTATGGTAAGGGTTAGGGTTAGGGTTAGGGTTAGGGTAAAAGTTAGGGGGTTAGTGTTAGGGTTTGGGTTAGGGTTAGGGTTAGGGTTAGGTTAGGGTTAGGGTTAGGGTTAGGGTTAGGGTTAGGTTTAGGGTTAGTTTTAGGGTTAGGGTTATTATTAGGGGGTTAGGGTTAAGTTTAGGATTAGTGTTAGGGTTAGAATTAGAAATAGGTTTAGTGTTAGGATTAGGGTCAGGGTTAGGTTTAGGGTTAGGGTTAGGGTTAGGGTTAGGGTTAGGGTCAGGGAGGGTTTAGGGTTAGGGTTAGATTTAGGGTTAGGTTTAGGTTTAATGTTAGATTTAGGGTTTAGGGTCTACGGTTTATGATTTAGGATTGATTAAGGTTTAGGGTGGATTAGGTTTAGGGTTTAGAGTTTAGTGTTATGGTTACGGTTAGGGTTAGGATTAGGGTTAAGGTTAGGGTTAGGGTTAGGTTTAGGTTTAGGGTTAGGGTTAGGGTTAGGGTTAGGGTTATGGTTAGGGTTAGGGTTAGGGTTAGGTTTAGGGTTAGGTTTAGGTTTAGGGTTTGGGTAAGGGTTAGGGGTTAGGGTTATGGTTAGGGTTAAGGTTAGGGTTAGGGTTAAGGTTAGGGTTAGGGTTAGGGTTAGGGTTAGGTTTAGGTTTAGGGTAAGGGTTAGGGTTATGGTTATTCTTAGATTTATGGTTTAAAATTTATAGTTTATGTTTTAAGGTTTAGGGTTTAGGATTGTTTAAGTTTTAGGGTGGTTTAGGTTTAGGGTATAGGGTTTAGCGTTTAAGATTGTTTAATGTTTAGGGTTGTTTATGTTTTAGCGTTTAGAGTTGTTTAGGTTTTTTTAGGGTTGTTTATGATTTAGTGTTTAGGGTTGTTCAGGATTTATGATTTAGGATATTTTAAGGTTTAGGGTTTAAGGTTGTATAGTGTTTTAGGGTTTAGGCTATAATGTTTAGGGTTAAGAGTTTAGGGTTGTTTAGGGTATAGTGTTAATGGTTTTAGGGTTTAGGTTTGTTTAGGGTTTAGTGTTTAGCTTTAAGGGTTTAGGGTTTTTTAGCGTTTAGTGTTTAGAGTTTAGGGTTTAGGGTGCTTTTGGAATTAGTGTTTAGGGTTTTTCTGGGTTTAGGGTTTTGGATTTAGGGTGTTAGGGTTAGTGTTAGGGTTAGGTTTAGGGTTAGGGTGAGGGTTAGGGTGAGGGTTAAGGTTAGGGTTAGGGTTAAGGTTAGTGTTAGTGTTAGGGTAAGGGTTAGGGTTAGGGATAGGGTTAGGGTTAGGGCTAGGGTTAGGGTTAGGGTTAGGGTTAGTGTTAGGGTTGGGTTAGAATTAGGGTTAGGGTTAGGGGTTAGGGTTAGGGTTAGTGTTAGGGGTTAGGTGTTAGGGTTAGGGTTAGTGTTAGGGTTAAGGTTAGGGTTAGGGTTAGGTTTAGTGTTAGGGTTATTATTAGGGCGTTAGGTTTAAGTTTAGGATTAGTGTTAGGGTTAGAATTAGAAATAGGGTTAGTGTTAGGATTAGGGTCAGGGTTAGGTTTAGGGAAATGGTTAGGGTTAGGGTTAAGGGTAGGGTTAGGGTTAGGGTTAGATTTAAAGTTTAGGGTTTAGTGTTAGGATTAGGGATAGTGTGAGGTTTAGGGTTAGGGTTAGGTTTAGGGTTAGGGTTAGGGTTAGTGTTTGGGTTATGGTTAGTGTTAGGATTAGGGTTATGGTTAGGGTCAGGGTTAGGTTTAGGGTTAGGGTTAGGATTAGGGTTAGATTAGGGTTAGGTTTAGGTTTATTATTAGATTTAGGGTTTAGAGTTTAAAGTTTATGGTTTAGAATTGTTTAAGGTTTAGGGTGGATTAGGTTTAGGGTTTTGAGTTTAGTATTATGGTTACGGTTAGGGTTAGGGTTAGGGTTAGGGTTAGGTTTAGGGTTAAGGTTAGTGTTAGGGTTATGGTTAGGGTTATGGTTAGTGTTAGGATTAGTGTTAGGGTTAGGGTCAGGGTTAGGTTTAGGGTTAGGGTTAGGGTTAGGGTTAGATTTAGGGTCAGGTTTAGGTTTATTGTTAGATTTAGGGTTTAGGGTTTAAGGTTTATGGTTTAGGATGGTTTAAGGTTTAGGGTGGATTAGGTTTATGGTTTAGAGTTTAGTGTTATGGTTACGGTTAGTGTTAGGGTTAGGGTTAGGGTTAGGGTTAGGGTTAGGGTTAGGGTTAGGGTTAGGGTTAGGGTTAGGGTTAGGGTTAGGGTAATGCTTAGGGTTAGGGTTAGGGTTAGGGTAAGGGTTAGGGGTTAGTGTTAGGGTTAGGGTTAGGGTTAGGGTTAGGGTTAGGGTTAGGTCAGGGTTAGTGTTAGGGTTAGGGTTAGGGTTAGGGGTTAGGGTTAGTGTTAGGGTTAGGGTTATTATTAGGGGGTTAGGTTTAAGTTTAGGATTAGTGTTAGGGTTAAAATTAGAAATAGGGTTAGTGTTAAGATTAGGGTCAGGGTTAGGTTTAGGTTTAGGGTTAGGGTTAGGGTTAGGGTTAGGGTCAGGGAGGGTTTAGGGTTAGGGTTAGGGTTAGGGTTAGATTTAGGGTTAGGTTTAGGTTTATTGTTAGATTTAGGATTTAGGGTCTAAGGTTTATGGTTTAGGATTGTTTAAGGTTTAGGGTGGATTAGGTTTAGGGTTTAGAGTCTAGTGTTATGGTTACGGTTAGGGTTAGGGTTAGGGTTAGGTTTAGGATTATTGTTAAGGTTAGGGTTAGGATTAGGTTTAGGGTTAGGGTTAGGGTTAGGGTTAGGGTTAGGGTTAGGGTTAGGGTTAGGGTTAAGGTTAGGGTTAGGATTAGGTTTAGGGTTAGGGTTAGGGTTAGGGTAAGGGTTAGGGTTAGGGTTAGGGTTAGGGTTAGGATTAGGGTTAGGGTTAGGGTTAGGGTAAGGGTTAGGGGTTAGGGTTAGGGTTATTTTTATTGTTAGGTTTAGGGTTTAGGGTTTAGTGTTTAGGGTTTAAGATTTAGGGTTTATGATTGTTTAAGATTTAGGTTGGTTTAGGTTAAGGGTTTAGGGTTTAGAATTTAGGATTGTTTAAGGTTTTAGGTTTTTTAGGGTACAGTGTTTAGGGTTAAAAGTTTAGGGTTGTTTAGGGTTTAGTGTTTAGGGTTTAGGGTTGTTTAAGGTTTAGTGTTTAAGGTTTAGGTTTTAGGGTTGTTTTGGGTTTAGTGTTTAGTGTTGTTTAGGGTATAGTGTTAATAGTTTAGGGTTTAGGGTTATTTAGGGTTTAGTGTTTAAGGTTTAGGGTATAGGGTTGTTTAGGGTTTAGTGTTTAGGGTTGTTTATGGTTTAGTGATTAGGGTTGTTTAGGTTTGTTTAGAGGTTAGTGTTTAGGGTTATTCAGCGTTTATGATTTAGGGTTGTTCAGGGTTTAGGATTTATGGTTGTTCAGGGTTTAGGATTCAGGGATTAAGGTTAAGGGGTTAGGGTTAGGGTTAGGGTTAGGGTTAGGGTTAGGGTTAGGGTTAGCATTAGGGTTAGAGTTAGGGTTAGAGTTAGGGTTAGAGTTATGGTTATGGTTAGTGTTAGGATTAGGGTTAGGGTTAGGGTCAGGGTTAGGTTTAGGGTTAGGGTTAGGGTTAGGGTTAGGGTTAGGGTTAGATTTAGGGTCAGGTTTAGGTTTATTGTTAGATTTAGGTTTTAGGGTTTAAGGTTTATGGTTTAGGATTGTTTAAGGTTTAGGGTGGATTAGGTTTAGGGTTTAGAGTTTAGTGTTATGGTTACGGTTAGTGATAGGCTTAGGGTTAGGGTTAGTGTTAGGGTAATGGTTAGGGTTAGGGTTAGGGTTAGGGTTAGGGTAAGGGTTAGGGGTTAGTGTTAAGGTTAGGGTTAGGGTTAGGGTTAGGGTTAGGTTAGGGTTAGGGTTAGGGTTAGGGTTAGGGTTAGGGTTTAGTGTTAGTGTTAGGGTTAGGGTTATTATTAGGGGATTAGGTTTAAGTTTAGGATGAGTGTTAGGGTTAGAATTAGAAATAGGGTTAGTGTTAGGATTAGGGTCAGGGTTAGGTTTAGGGTTAGGGTTAGGGTTAGGGTGAGGGTTAGGGTCAGGGAGGGTTTAGGGTTAGGGTTAGGGTTAGGGTAAGATTTAGGGTTAGGTTTAGGTTTATTGTTAGATTTAGGATTTAGGGTCTAAGGTTTATGGTTTAAGATTGTTTAAGGTTTAGGGTGGATTAGGTTTAGGGTTTAGAGTTTAGTGTTATGGTTACGGTTAGGGTTAGGGTTAGGCTTAGGGTTAGGATTAGGGTTAAGGTTAGGGTTAGGATTAGGTTTAGGTTTAGGGTTAGGGTTAGGGTTAGGGTTAGGGTTAGGGGTAGGGTTAGGGTTAAGATTAGGATTAGGGTTAGGGTTAGGGTAAGGGTTAGGGGTTAGGGTTAGGGTTATGGTTATTGTTAGGTTTAGGGTTTAGGGTTTAGTGTTTAGGGTTTAAGGTTTAGGGTTTAGGATTGTTTAAGATTTAGGGTGGTTTAGGTTAAGGGTTTAGGGTTTAGAGTTTAGGATTGTTTAAGGTTTAGGGTTGTTTAGGGTATAGTTTTTAGGGTTAAAAGTTTAGAGTTGTTTTGGGTTTAGTGTTTAGTGTTGTTTA
>NC_137985.1:2758200-2783200 GCF_963924665.1 Micromys minutus | reverse complement strand
GGGTTATGGTTAGTGTTAGGATTAGGGTTAGGGTTAGGGTCAGGGTTAGGTTTAGGGTTAGGGATAGGTTTAGGGTTAGATTTAGGGTTAGGTTAGGTTTATTGTTAGATTTAGGGTTTAGAGTTTAAGGTTTATGGTTTAGGATTGTTCAAGGTTTAGGGTGGATTAGGTTTAGGGTTTAGAGTTTAGTGTTATGGTTACGGTTAGGGTTAGGGTTAGGGATGGGGTTAGGGTTAGGGTTAGGGTTATGGTAAAGGTTAGGGTTAGGGTTAGGGTTAGGGTAAAAGTTAGGGGGTTAGTGTTAGGGTTTGGGTTAGGGTAAGGGTTAGGGTTAGGGTTAGGTTAAGGTTAGGGTTAGGGTTAGGGTTAGGGTTTAGGGTTAGTTTTAGGGTTAGGGTTATTATTAGGGGGTTAGGGTTAAGTTTAGGATTAGTGTTAGGGTTAGAATTAGAAATAGGTTTAGTGTTAGGATTAGGGTCAGGGTTATGTTTAGGGTTAGCGTTAGGGTTAGGGTTAGGGTTAGGGTCAGGTAGGGTTTAGGGTTAGGGTTAGATTTAAGGTTAGGTTTAGGTTTAATGTTAGATTTAGGGTTTAGGGTCTACGGTTTATGGTTTAGGATTGTTTAAGGTTTAGGGTGGATTAGGTTTAGTGTTTAGAGTTTAGTGTTATGGTTACGGTTAGGGTTAGGGTTAGGGTTAGGGTTAGGATTAGGGTTAAGGTTAGGGTTATGGTTAGGTTTAGGGTTAGGGTTAGGGTTAGGGTTAGGGTTAGGGTTATGGTTACGGTTAGGGTTAGGGTTAGGTTTAGGGTTAGGGTTAGGGTTAGGGTTTGGGTAAGGGTTAGGGGTTAGGGTTAGGGTTAGGGTTAAGGTTAGGGTTAGGGTTAAGGTTAGGGTTAGGGTTAGGGTTAGGGTTAAGGTTAGGGTTAGGGTAAGGTTAGGGTTAGGGTTAGGGTTAGGGTTAGGGGTTAGGGTTAGTGTTAGGGTTAGGGTTATTATTAGGGGGTTAGGTTTAAGTTTAGGATTAGTGTTAGGGTTAGAATTAGAAATAGGTTTAGTGTTAGGATTAGGGTCAGGGTTAGGTTTAGGGTTAGGGTTAGGGTTAGGGTTAGGGTTAAAGTCAGGTAGGGTTTAGGGTTAGGGTTAGGGTTAGGGTTAGATTTAGGGTTAGGTTTAGGTTTATGGTTAGATTTAGGATTTCGGGTCTAAGGTTTATGGTTTAGGATTGTTTAAGGTTTGGGGTGGATTAGGTTTAGGGTTTAGAGTTTAGTGTCATGGTTACGGTTAGGGTTAGGGTTAGGGTTAGGGTTAGGATTAGGGTTAAGGTTAGGGTTAGGATTAGGTTTAGGGTTAGGGTTAGGGTTAGGGTTAGGGTTAGGGTTAGGGTTAGGATTAGGGTTAGGGTTAGGGTTAGGTTAAGGGTTAGGGGTTAGGGTTAGGGTTATCGTTATTGTTAGGTTTAGGGTTTAGGGTTTAGTGTTTAGGGTTTAAGGTTTAGGGTTTAGGATTGTTTAAGGTTTAGGGTGGTTTAGGTTAAGGGTTTAGGGTTTAGAGTTTAGGATTGTTTAAGGTTTAGGGTTGTTTAGGGTATAGAGTTTAGGGTAAAAAGTTTAGGGTTGTTTAGGGTTTAGTGTTTAGGGTTTAGGGTTGTTTAAGGTTTAGTGTTTAAGGTTTAGGTTTTAGGGTTGTTTTGGGTTTAGTGTTTAGTGTTGTTTAGGGTATAGTGTTAATGGTTTAGGGTTTAGGGTTATTTAGGGTTTAGTGTTTAAGGTTTAGGGTATAGGGTTGTTTAGGGTTTAGTGTTTAGGGTTGTTTATGGTTTAGTGATTAGGTTTGTTTAGGGTTGTTTAGAGGTTAGTGTTTAGGGTTATTCAGGGTTTATGATTTAGGGTTGTTTAGGGTTTAGGATTTATGGTTGTTCAGGGTTTAGGATTTAGGGATTAAGGTTAAGGGGTTAGGGTTAGGGTTAGGGTTAGGGTTAGGGTTATGGATAGCATTAGGGTTAGAGTTAGGGTTAGAGTTAGGGTTATGGGGTTATGTTAGGCTTAAGGTTAGGGTTAGGGTTATGGGGTTAAGGTTAGGGTTGGGGTTAGGGTTAGGTTTAGGTTTAGGGTTAGGGTTAGGGTTATGGTTATCCTTAGATTTATGGTTTAAAATTTAGGTTTTATGTTTTAAGGTTTAGGGTTTAGGATTGTTTAAGTTTTAGGGTGGTTTAGGTTTAGGGTATAGAATTTAGCGTTTAAGATTTTTTAATGGTTAGGGTTGTTTAGGTTTTAGCGTTTAGAGTTGTTTAGGGTTTTTTAGGGTTGTTTATAATTTAGTGTTTAGGGTTGTTCAGGATTTATGATTTAGGATATGTTAAGGTTTAGGGTTTAAGGTTGTATAGTGTTTTAGGGTTTAGGATATAATGTTTAGGGTTAAGGGTTTAGGGTTTTTTAGGGTATAGTGTTAATGGTTTTAGGGTTTAATCTTGTTTAGGGTTTAGTGTTTAGGGTTTAGGGTTTAGGGTTTTTTAGCGTTTAGTGTTTATAGTTTACGGTTTAGGGTGCTTTTGGAATTAGTGTTTAGGGTTTTTCGAGGCTTAAGGTTTAGGATTTAGGGTGTTAGGGTTAGTGTTAGGGTTAGGTTTAGGGTTAAGGTGAGGGTTAGGGTGAGGGTTAAGGTTAGGGTTAGGGTTAAGGTTAGTGTTAGTGTTAGGGTAAGGGTTAGGGTTAGGGATAGGGTTAGGGTTAGGGTTAGGGTTAGGGTTAAGGTTAGGGTTAGGGTTAGGGTTAGGGGTTAGGGTTAGGGTTAGTGTTAGGGGTTAGGGGTTAGTGTTAGGGTTAGGGTTAGGTTTAGGGTTAGGGTTAGGGTTAGGTTTAGTGTTAGGGTTATTATTAGGGGGTTAGGTTTTAGTTTAGGATTAGTGTTAGGGTTAGAATTAGAAATAGGGTTAGTGTTAGGATTAGGGTCAGGGTTAGGTTTAGGGATAGGGTTAGGGTTAAGGGTAGGGTTAGAGTTAGGGTTAGATTTAAAGTTCAGGGTTTAGTGTTGGGATTAGGGATAGTGTGAGTTTTAGGGTTAGGTTTAGGGTTAGGGTTAGGGTTAGTGTTTAGGTTATGATTAGTGTTAGGATTAGGGTTAGGGTTAGGGTCAGGTTTAGGTTTAGGGTTAGGGTTAGGGTTAGGGTTAGATTTAGGGTTAGGTTTAGGTTTATTGTTAGATTTAAGGTTTAGGGTTTAAGGTTTATGGTTTAGGATTGTTTAAGGTTTAGGGTGGATTAGGTTTAGGGTTTAGAGTTTAGTATTATGGTTACGGTTATGGTTAGGGTTAGGGTTAGAGTTAGGGTTAGGGTTAGGGTTAGGGTTAGGGTTAGGGTTAAGGTTAGGGTTAGTGTTAGAGTTAGGGTTATGGTTAGTGTTAGGATTAGGGTTAGGGTTAGGGTCAGGGTTAGGTTTAGGGTTAGGGATAGGGTTAGGGTTAGATTTAGGGTTAGGTTTAGGTTTATTGTTAGATTTAGGGTTTAGGGTTTAAGGTTTATGGTTTAGGATTGTTCAAGGTTTAGGGTGGATTAGGTTTAGGGTTTAGAGTTTAGTGTTATGGTTACGGTTAGTGTTAGGGTTAGGGATGGGATTAGGGTTAGGGTTAGGGTTAGGGTTAGGGTTAGGGTAATGGTTAGGGTTAGGGTTAGGGTTAGGGTAAGGGTTAGGGGTTAGTGTTAGGGTTAGGGTTAGGGTTAGGGTTAGGGTTAGGTTAGGGTTAGGGTTAGGGTTAGGGTTAGGGTTAGGTTAGGGTTAGGTTTAGGGTTATGGTAAAGGTTAGGGTTAGGGTTAGGGTTAGAGTAAAAGTTAGGGGGTTAGTTTTAGGGTTTGTGTTAGGGTTAGGGTTAGGGTTAGGGTTAGGTTAGGGTTAGGGTTAGGTTTAGGGTTAGGGTTAGGGTTTAGGGTTAGTTTTAGGGTTAGGGTTAGGGTTAGGGGGTTAGGGTTAAGTTTAGGATTAGTGTTAGGGTTAGAATTAGAAATAGGTTTAGTGTTAGGATTAGGGTCAGGGTTAGGTTTAGGGTTAGGGTTAGGGTTAGGGTTAGGGTTAGGGTCAGGGAGGGTTTAGGGTTAGGGTTAGATTTAGGGTTAGGTTTAGGTTTAATGTTAGATTTAGGGTTTAGGGTCTACGGTTTATGGTTTAGGATTGTTTAAGGTTTAGGGTGGATTAGGTTTAGGGTTTAGAGTTTAGTGTTATGGTTACGGTTAGGGTTAGGGTTAGGGTTAGGGTTAGGGTTAGGATTAGGGTTAATGTTAGGGTTAGGGTTAGGTGTAGGGTTAGGGTTAGGGTTAGGGTTATGGTTAGGGTTAGGGCTAGGGTTAGGTTTAGAATTAGGATTAGGGTTAGGGTTTGGGTAAGGGTTAGGGGTTAGGGTTAGGGTTAGGGTTAAGGTTAGGGTTAGGGTTAAGTTTAGGGTTAGGGTTAGGGTTAGGGTTAGGGTTAGGGTAAGTTTAGGGTTAGGGTTGGGGTTAGGGTTAGGGGTTAGGGTTAGTGTTAGGGTTAGGGTTATATTAGGGGGTTAGGTTTAAGTTTAGGATTAGTGTTAGGGTTAGAATTAGAAATAGGGTTAGTGTTAGGATTAGGGTCAGGGTTAGGTTTAGGGTTAGGGTTAGGGTTAGGGTTAGGGTTAAAGTCAGGGAGGGTTTAGGGTTAGGGTTAGGGTTAGGGTTAGATTTAGGGTTAGGTTTAGGTTTATTGTTAGATTTAGGATTTAGGGTCTAAGGTTTATGGTTTAGGATTGTTTAAGGTTTAGGGTGGATTAGGTTTAGGGTTTAGAGTTTAGTGTTATGGTTACGGTTAGGGTTAGGGTTAGGGTTAGGATTAGGATTAAGGTTAGGGTTAGGATTAGGTTTAGGGTTAGGGTTAGGGTTAGGGTTAGGGTTAGGGTTATGGTTAGGATTAGGGTTAGGGTTAGGGTTAGGGTAAGGGTTAGGGGTTAGGGTTAGGGTTATGTTTATTGTTAGGTTTAGGGTTTAGGGTTTAGTGTTTAGGGTTTAAGGTTTAGGGTTTAGGATTGTTTAAGGTTTAGGGTGGTTTAGGTTAAGGGTTTAGGGTTTAGAGTTTAGGATTGTTTAAGGTTTAGGGTTGTTAAGGGTATAGAGTTTAGGGTTAAAAGTTTAGGGTTGTTTAGGGTTTAGTGTTTAGGGTTTAGGGTTGTTTAAGGTTTAGTGTTTAAGGTTTAGGTTTTAGGGTTGTTTTGGGTTTAGTGTTTAGTGTTGTTTAGGGTATAGTGTTAATGGTTTAGGGTTTAGGGTTATTTAGGGTTTAGTGTTTAAGGTTTAGGGTATAGGGTTGTTTAGGGTTTAGTGTTTAGGGTTGTTTATGGTTTAGTGATTAGGGTTGTTTAGGGTTGTTTAGAGGTTAGTGTTTAGGGTTATTCAGGGTTTATGATTTAGGGTTGTTCAGGGTTTAGGATTTATGGTTTTCAGGGTTTAGGATTTAGGGATTAAGGTTAAGGGGTTAGGGTTAGGGTTAGGGTTAGTGTTAGGGTTAGCATTAGGGTTAGAGTTAGGGTTAGAGTTTGGGTTAGAGTTAGGGTTATGGGGTTATGTTAGGCTTAAGGTTAGGGTTAGGGTTATGGGGTTAAGGGTAGGGTTGGGGTTAGGGTTAGGTTTAGGTTTAGGGTTAGGGTTAGGGTTATGGTTATTCTTAGATTTATGGTTTAAAATTTAGGGTTTATGGTTTAAGGTTTAGGGTTTAGGATTGTTTAAGTTTTAGGGTGGTTTAGGTTTAGGGTATAGAATTTAGCGTTTAAGATTGTTTAATGTTTAGGGTTGTTTAGGTTTTAGCGTTTTGAGTTGTTTAGGGTTTTTTAGGGTTGTTTATAATTTAGTGTTTAGGGTTGTTCAGGATTTATGATTTAGGATATTTTAAGGTTTAGGGTTTAAGGTTGTATAGTGTTTTAGAGTTTAGGGTATAATGTTTAGGGTTAAGGGTTTAGGGTTGTTTAGGGTATAGTGTTAATGGTTTTAGGGTTTAGGCTTGTTTAGGGTTTAGTGTTTAGGGTTTAGGGTTTAGGGTTTTTTAGCGTTTAGTGTTTATAGTTTAGGGTTTAGGGTGCTTTTGGAATTAGTGTTTAGGGTTTTTCGGGGCTTAAGGTTTAGGATTTAGGGTGTTAGGGTTAGTGTTAGGGTTAGTTTTAGGGTTAAGGTGAGGGTTAGGGTGAGGGTTAAGGTTAGGGTTAGGGTTAAGGTTAGTGTTAGTGTTAGGGTAAGGGTTAGGGTTAGGGATAGGTTTAGAGTTAGGGTTAGGGTTAAGGTTAGGGTTAGGGTTAGGGTTAGGGGTTAGGGTTTGGGTTAGTGTTAGGGGTTAGGGGTTAGTGTTAGGGTTAGGGTTAGGGTTATGGTTAGGGTTAGGTTTAGTGTTAGGGTTACTATTAGTGGGTTAGGTTTTAGTTTAGGATTAGTGTTAGGGTTAGAATTAGAAATAGGTTAGTGTTAGGATTAGGGTCAGTGTTAGGTTTAGGGATAGGGTTAGGGTTAAGGGTAGGGTTAGGGTTAGGGTTAGATTTAAAGTTTAGGGTTTAGTGTTAGGATTAGGGATAGTGTGAGTTTTAGGGTTAGGTTTAGGGTTAGGGTTAGGGTTAGTGTTTGGGTTATGATTAGTGTTAGGATTAGGGTTAGGGTTAGGGTCAGGTTTAGGTTTAGGGTTAGGGTTAGGGTTAGGGTTAGATTTAGGGTTAGGTTTAGGTTTATTGTTAGATTTAAGGTTTAGGGTTTAAGGTTTATTGTTTAGGATTGTTTAAGGTTTAGGGTGGATTAGGTTTAGTGTTTAGAGTTTAGTATTATGGTTACGGTTAGGGTTAGGGTTAGGGTTAGAGTTAGGGTTAGGGTTAGGGTTAGGGTTAGGGTTAGGGTTAAGGTTAGGGTTAGTGTTAGGGTTAGGGTTATGGTTAGTGTTAGGATTAGGGTTAGGGTTAGGGTCAGGGTTAGGCTTAGGGTTAGGGATAGGGTTAGGGTTAGATTTAGGGTTAGGTTTAGGTTTATTGTTAGATTTAGGGTTTAGGGTTTAAGGTTTATGGTTTAGGATTGTTCAAGGTTTAGGGTGGATTAGGTTTAGGGTTTAGAGTTTAGTGTTATGGTTACGGTTAGGGTTAGGGTTAGGGATGGGGTTAGGGTTAGGGTTAGGGTTATGGTAAAGGTTAGGGTTAGGGTTAGGGTAAAAGTTAGGGGGTTAGTGTTAGGGTTTGGGTTAGGGTTAGGGTTAGGGTTAGGGTTAGGTTAGGGTTAGGCTTAGGGTTAGGGTTAGGGTTTAGGGTTAGTTTTAGGGTTAGGGTTATTATTAGGGGGTTAGGGTTAAGTTTATGATTAGTGTTAGGGTAAGAATTAGAAATAGGTTTAGTGTTAGGATTAGGGTCAGGGTTAGGTTTAGGGTTAGGGTTAGGGTTAGGGTTAGGGTTAGGGTCAGGGAGGGTTTAGGGTTAGGGTTAGATTTAGGGTTAGGTTTAGGTTTAATGTTAGATTTAGGGTTTATGGTCTACGGTTTATGGTTTAGGATTGTTTAAGGTTTAGGGTGGATTAGGTTTAGGGTTTAGAGTTTAGTGTTATGGTTACGGTTAGGGTTAGGGTTAGGGTTAGGGTTAGGGTTAGGGTTAGGATTAGGGTTAAGGTTAGGGTTAGGGTTAGGTTTAGGGTTAGGGTTAGGGTTAGGGTTAGGGTTAGGGTTAGGGTTATGGTTAGGGTTAGTGTTAGGGTTAGGTTTAGGGTTAGGGTTAGGGTTAGGGTTTGGGTAAGGGTTAGGGGTTAGGGTTAGGGTTAGGGTTAAGGTTAGGGTTAGGTTTAAGTTTAGGGTTAGGGTTAGGGTTAGGGTTAGGGTTAGGGTTAGGGTAAGGTTAGGGTTAGGGTTATGGTTAGGGTTAGGGGTTAGGGTTAGTGTTAGTATTAGGGGTTAGGGGTTAGTGTTAGGGTTAGGTTTAGGGTTAGGGTTAGGTTTAGGTTTAGGGTTAGGGTTAGGGTTATGGTTATTCTTAGATTTATGGTTTAAAGTTTAGGGCTTATGGTTTAAGGTTTAGGGTTTAGGATTGTTTAAGTTTTAGGGTGGTTTAGGTTTAGGGTATAGGGTTTAGCGTTTAAGATTGTTTAATGTTTAGGGTTGTTTATGTTTTAGCGTTTAGAGTTGTTTAGGTTTTTTTAGGGTTGTTTATGATTTAGTGTTTAGGGTTGTTCAGGATTTATGATTTAGGATATTTTAAGGTTTAGGGTTTAAGGTTGTATAGTGTTTTAGGGTTTAGGCTATAATGTTTAGGGTTAAGAGTTTAGGGTTGTTTAGGGTATAGTGTTAATGGTTTTAGGGTTTAGGCTTGTTTAGGGTTTAGTGTTTAGGGTTTAGGGTTTAGGGTTTTTTAGCATTTAGTGTTTAGAGTTTAGGGTTTAGGGTGCTTTTGGAATTAGTGTTTAGGGCTTTTCTGGGTTTAGGGTTTAGGATTTATTGTGTTAGGGTTAGTGTTAGGGTTAGGTTTAGGGTTAGGGTGAGGGTTAGGGTGAGGGTTAAGGTTAGGGTTGGAGTTAAGGTTAGTGTTAGTGTTAGGGTAAGACTTAGGGTTAGGGATAGGGTTAGGGTTAGGGTTATGGTTAGGGTTAGGGTTAGTGTTAGGGTTAGGTTAGGGTTAGGGTTAGGGATAGGGGTTAGGGTTAGGGTTAGTCTTAGGGGCTAGGGGTTAGGGTTAGGGTTAGTGTTAGGGTTAGGGTTAGGGTTAGGTTTAGTGTTAGGGTTATTATTAGGGGGTTAGGTTTAAGTTTAGGATTAGTGTTAGGGTTAGAATTAGAAATAGGGTTAGTGTTAGGATTAGGGTCAGGGTTAGGTTTAGGGATATGGTTAGGGTTAGGGTTAAGGGTAGGGTTAGGGTTAGGGTTAGATTTAAAGTTTAGGGTTTAGTGTTAGGATTAGGAATAGTGTGAGGTTTAGGGTTAGGGTTAGGTTTAGGGTTAGGGTTAGGGTTAGTGTTTGGGTTATGGTTAGTGTTAGGATTAGGGTTAGGGTTAGGGTCAGGGTTAGGTTTAGGGTTAGGGTTAGGGTTAGAGTTAGATTAAGGGTTAGGTTTAGGTTTATTTTTAGATTTAGGGTTTAGGGTTTAAAGTTTATGTTTTAGAATTGTTTAAGGTTTAGGGTGGATTAGGGTTAGAGTTTAGAGTTTAGTATTATGGTTACGGTTAGGATTAGAGTTAGGGTTAGGGTTAGGGTTAGGGTTAGGGTTAGTGTTAGGGTTAGGGTTAGGGTTATGGTTAGTGTTAGGATTAGGGTTAGGGTTAGTGTCAGGGTTAGGTTTAGGGTTAGGGTTAGGGTTAGGGTTAGATTTAGGGTCAGGTTTAGGTTTATTGTTAGATTTAGGGTTTAGGGTTTAAGGTTTATGGTTTAGGATTGTTTAAGGTTTAGGGTGGATTAGGTTTATGGTTTAGAGTTTAGTGTTATGGTTACGGTTAGTGTTAGGGTTAGGGTTAGGGTTAGGGTTAGGGTTAGGGTAATGCTTAGGGTTAGGGTTAGGGTTAGGGTAAGGGTTAGGGGTTAGTGTTAGGGTTAGGGTTAGGGTTAGGGTTAGGGTTAGGTTAGGGTTAGGGTTAGGGTTAGGGTTAGGGTTAGGGTTTAGGTTTAGTGTTAGGGTTAGGGTTATTATTAGGGCGTTAGGTTTAAGTTTAGGATTAGTGTTAGGGTTAGTATTAGAAACAGGGTTAGTGTTAGGATTAGGGTCAGGGTTAGGTTTAGGGTTAGGGTTAGGGTTAGGGTCAGGGAGGATTTAGGGTTAGGGTTAGGGTTAGGGTTAGATTTAGGGTTAGGTTTAGGTTTATTGTTAGATTTAGGATTTAGGGTCTAAGGTTTATGGTTTAGGATTGTTTAAGGTTTAGGGTGGATTAGGTTTAGGGTTTAGAGTCTAGTGTTATGGTTACGGTTAGGGTTAGGGTTAGGGTTAGGTTTAGTATTAGGGTTAAGGTTAGGGTTAGGATTAGGTTTAGGGTTAGGGTTAGGGTTAGGGTTAGGGTTAGTGTTAGGGTTAGGGTTAGGATTAGGGTTAGGGTTAGGGTTAGGGTAAAGGTTAGGGGTTAGGGTTAGGGTTATGGTTATTGTTAGGTTTAGGGTTTAGGGTTTAGTGTTTAGGGTTTAAGGTTTAGGGTTTAGGATTGTTTAAGATTTAGGGTGGTTTAGGTTAAGAGTTTAGGGTTTAGAGTTTAGGATTGTTTAAGGTTTAGGGTTGTTTAGGGTATAGTGTTTAGGGTTAAAAGTTTAGGGTTGTTTAGGGTTTAGTGTTTAGGGTTTAGGGTTGTTTAAGGTTTAGTGTTTAAGGTTTAGGTTTTAGGGTTTTTTTGGGTTTAGTGTTTAGTGTTGTTTAGGGTATAGTGTTAATGGTTTAGGGTTTAGGGTTATTTAGGGTTTAGTGTTTAAGGTTTAGGGTATAGGTTTGTTTAGGGTTTAGTGTTTAGGGTTGTTTATGGTTTAGTGATTAGGGTTGTTTAGGGTTGTTTAGAGGTTAGTGTTTAGGGTTATTCAGGGTTTATGATTTATGGTTGTTCAGGGTTTAGGATTTATGGTTGTTCAGGGTTTAGGATTTAGGGATTAAGGTTAAGGCGTTAGGGTTAGGGTTAGGGTTAGGGTTAGGGTTAGGGTTAAGTTTAGCGTTAGGGTTAGGGTTAGGGTTATGGTTAGTGTTAGGATTAGGGTTAGGGTTAGGGTCAGGGTTAGGTTTAGGGTTAGGGTTAGGGTTAGGGTTAGATTTAGGGTCAGGTTTAGGTTTATTGTTAGATTTAGGGTTTAGGGTTTAAGGTTTATGGTTTAGGATTGTTTAAGGTTTAGGGTGGATTAGGTTAAGGTTTAGAGTTTAGTGTTATGGTTACGGTTAGTGTTAGGGTTAGGGTTAGGGTTAGGTTTAGGGTTAGGGTAATGGTTAGGCTTAGGGTTAGGGTTAGGGTAAGGGTTAGGGGTTAGTGTTATGGTTAGGGTTAAGTTTAGGGTTAGGGTTAGGTTAGGGTTAGGGTTAGGGTTAGGGTTAGGGTTAGGGGTTAGGGTTAGTGTTAGGGTTAGGGTTATTATTATGGGTTAGGTTTAAGTTTAGGATTAGTGTTAGGGTTAGAATTAGAAATAGGGTTAGTGTTAGGATTAGGTTCAGGATTAGGTTTTGGGTTAGGGTTAGGGTTAGGGTTAGGGTTAGGGTCAGGGAGGATTTAGGGTTAGGGTTAGGGTTAGGGTTAGATTTATGGTTAGGTTTAGGTTTATTGTTAGATTTAGGATTTAGGGTCTAAGGTTTATGGTTTAGGATTGTTTAAGCTATAGGGTGGATTAGGTTTAGGGTTTAGAGTTTAGTGTTATGGTTACGGTTAGGGTTAGGGTTAGGGTTAGGGTTAGGATTAGGGTTAAGGTTAGGGTTAGGATTAGGTTTAGGGTTAGGGTTAGGGTTAGGGTTAGCGTTAGGGTTAGGCTTAGGGTTAGGGTTAAGGTTAGGTTTAGGGTTAAGGTTAGGTTTAGGGTTAGGGTTAGGGTTAGGGTTAGGTTTAGGGTTAGGATTAGGGTTAGGGTTAAGGTTAGGTAAGGGTTAGGGGTTAGGGTTAGGGTTACGGTTATTTTTAGGTTTAGTGTTTAGGGTTTAGTGTTTAGGGTTTAAGGTTTAGGGTTTAGGATTGTTTAAGATTTAGGGTGGTTTAGGTTAAGGGTTTAGGGTTTAGAGTTTAGGATTGTTTAAGGTTTAGGGTTGTTTAGGGTATAGTGTTTCGGATTAAAAGTTTAGGGTTGTTTAGGGTTTAGTGTTTAGGGTTTATGGTTGTTTAAGGTTTAGTGTTTAAGGTTTAGGTTTTAGGGTTGTTTTGGGTTTAGTGTTTAGTGTTGTTTAGAGTATAGTGTTAATGGTTTAGGGTTTAGGGTTATTTAGGGTTTAGTGTTTAAGGTTTAGGGTATAGGGTTGTTTAGGGTTTAGTGTTTAGGGTTGTTTATGGTTTAGTGATTAGGGTTGTTTAGGGTTGTTTAGAGGTTAGTGTTTAGGGTTATTCAGGGTTTATGATTTAGGGTTGTTCAGGGTTTAGGATTTATGGTTGTTCAGGGTTTAGGATTTAGGGATTAAGGTTAAGGGGTTAGGGATAGGGTTAGGGTTAGGGTTAGGGTTAGGGTTAGGGTTAGGGTAAGGGTTAGGGTTAGGGTTAGGGTTAGGGTTAAGGTTAGGGTTAGGGTTAGGGTTAGGGTTATGGTTAGTGTTAGGATTAGGGTTAGTGTTAGGGTCAGGGTTAGGTTTAGGGTTAGGGTTAGGTTTAGGGTTAGATTTAGGGTCAGGTTTAGGTTTATTTTTAGATTTAGTGTTTAGGGTTTAAGGTTTATGGTTTAGGATTGTTTAAGGTTTAGGGTGGATTAGGTTTAGGGTTTAGAGTTTAGTGTTATGCTTACGGTTAGTGTTAGGGTTAGGGTTAGGTTTAGGGTTAGGTTTAGGGTAATGGTTAGGGTTAGGGTTAGGGTTAGGGTTAGGGTAAGGGTTAGGGGTTAGTGTTAGGGTTAGGGTTAGGGTTAGGGTTAGGGTTAGGGTTAGGTTAGGGTTAGGGTTAGGGTTAGGGTTAGGGTTAGGGGTTAGGGTTAGTGTTAGGGTTAGGTTTATTATTAGGGGGTTAGGTTGAAGTTTAGGATTAGTGTTAGGGTTAGAATTAGAAATAGGGTTAGTGTTAAGATTAGGGTCAGGGTTAGGTTTAGGGTTAGGGTTAGGGTTAGGGTTAGGGTTAGGTTTAGGGTTAGGGTTAGGGTTAGGATTAGGGTTAGGGTTAGGGTTAGGGTAAGGATTAGGGGTTAGGGTTAGGGTTATGGTTATTGTTAGGTTTAGGGTTTAGGGTTTAGTGTTTAGGGTTTAAGGTTTAGGGTTTAGGATTGTTTAAGATTTAGGGTGGTTTAGGTTAAGGGTTTAGGGTTTAGAGTTTAGGATTGTTTAAGGTTTAGGGTTGTTTGGGGTATAGTGTTTAGGGTTAAAAGTTTAGGGTTGTTTAGGGTTTAGTGTTTAGGGTTTAGGGTTGTTTAAGGTTTAGTTTTTAAGGTTTAGGTTTTAGGGTTGTTTTGGGTTTAGTGTTTAGTGTTGTTTAGGGTATAGTGTTAATGGTTTAGGGTTTAGGGTTATTTAGGGTTTAGTGTTTAAGGTTTAGGATATAGGGTTTTTTAGGGTTTAGTGTTTAGGGTTGTTTATGGTTTAGTGATTAGGGTTGTTTAGGGTTGTTTAGAGGTTAGTGTTTAGGGTTATTCAGGGTTCATGATTTAGGGTTGTTCAGGGTTTAGGATTTATGGTTGTTCAGGGTTTAGGATTTAGGGATTAAGGTTAAGGGGTTAGGGTTAGGGTTAGGGTTAGTGTTAGGGTTAGCATTAGGGTTAGAGTTAGGGTTAGAGTTAGGGTTATGGGGTTATGTTAGGATTAAGGTTAGGGTTAGGGTTATGGGGTTAAGGTTAGGGTTGGGGTTAGGGTTAGGTTTAGGTTTAGGGTTAGGTTTAGGGTTATGGTTATTCTTAGATTTATGGTTTAAAATTTAGGGTTTATGGTTTAAGGTTTAGGGTTTAGGATTGTTTAAGTTTTAGGGTGGTTTAGGTTTAGGGTATAGGGTTTAGCGTTTCAGATTGTTTAATGTTTAGGGTTGTTTAGGTTTTAGCGTTTAGAGTTGTTTAGGGTTTTTTAGGGTTGTTTATGATATAGTGTTTAGGCTTGTTCAGGATTTATGATTTAGGATATTTTAAAGTTTAGGGTTTAAGGTTGTATAGTGTTTTAGGGTTTAGGGTATAATATTTAGGGTTAAGGGTTTAGGGTTGTTTAGGGTATAGTGTTAATGGTTTTAGGGTTTAGGCTTGTTTAGGGTTTAGTGTTTAGGGTTTAGAGTTTAGGGTTTTTTAGCGTTTAGTGTTTATAGTTTAGGGTTTAGGGTGCTTTTGGAATTAGTGTTTAGGGTTTTTCGGGGTTTAGGGTTTAGGATTTAGGGTGTTAGGGTTAGTGTTAGGGTTAGGTTTAGGGTTAAGGTGAGGGTTAGGGTGAGGGTTAAGGTTAGGGTTAGGGTTAAGGTTAGTGTTAGTGTTAGGGTAAGGGTTAGGGTTAGGGATAGGGTTAGGGTTAGGGTTAGGGTTAGGGTTAGGGTTAAGGTTAGGTTTAGGGTTAGGGTTAGGGTTAGGGGTTAGTGTTAGGGTTAGTGTTAGGGGTTAGGGGTTAGTTTTAGGGTTAGGGTTAGGGTTAGGGTTAGGTTTTGTGTTAGGGTTATTATTAGGGGGTTAGGTTTTAGTTTAGGATTAGTGTTAGGGTTAGAATTAGAAATAGGGTTAGTGTTAGGATTAGGGTCAGGGTTAGGTTTAGGGAAATGGTTAGGGTTAGGGTTAAGGGTAGAGTTAGGGTTAGGGTTAGATTTAAAGTTTAGGGTTTAGTGTTAGGATTAGGGATAGTGTGAGGTTTAGGGTTAGGTTTAGGGTTAGGGTTAGGGTTAGTGTTTGGGTTATGATTAGTGTTATTATTAAGGTTAGGGTTAGGGTCCGGTTTAGGTTTAGGGTTAGGGTTAGGGTTAGGGTTAGATTTAGGGTTAGGTTTAGGTTTATTGTTAGATTTAGGGTTTAGGGTTTAAGGTTTAGGGTTTAGGATTATTTAAGGTTTAGGGTAGATTAGGTTTAGGGTTTAGAGTTTAGTATTATGGTTACGGTTAGGGTTAAAGTTAGGGTTAGAGTTAGGGTTAGGGTTAGGGTTAGGGTTAAGGTTAGGGTTAATGTTAGGGTTAGGGATAGGGTAAAAGTTAGGGGGTTAGTGTTAGGGTTAGGGTTAGGGTTAGGGTTAGGGTTAGGGTTAGGTTAGGGTTAGGGTTAGGGTTAGGGTAAGGGTTAGGTTTAGGGTTAGGGTTAGGATTAAGGTTAGGGTTAGGGTTAGGGTTAGGGTTATGGTTAGTGTTAGGATTAGGGTTAGTGTTAGGGTCAGGGTTAGGTTTAGGGTTAGGGTTAGGGTTAGGGTTAGATTTAGGGTCAGGTTTAGGTTTATTGTTAGATTAAGTGTTTAGGGTTTAAGATTTATGGTTTAGGATTGTTTAAGGTTTAGGGTGGATTAGGTTTAGGGTTTAGAGTTTAGTGTTATGGTTACGGTTAGTGTTAGGGTTAGGGTTAGGGTTAGGGTTAGGGTTAGGGTAATGGTTAGGGTTAGGGTTAGGGTTAGGGTTAGGGTAAGGGTTAGGGGTTAGTGTTAGGGTTAGGGTTAGGGTTAGGGTTAGGGTTAGGGTTAGGTTAGGGTTAGGGTTAGGGTTAGGGTTAGGGGTTAGTGTTAGTGTTAGGGTTAGGTTTATTATTAGGGGGTTAGGTTTAAGTTTAGGATTAGTGTTAGGGTTAAAATTAGAAATAGGGTTAGTGTTAGGATTAGGGTCAGGGTTAGGATTAGGGTTAGGGTTAGGGTTAGGGTTAGGTTTAGGGTTAGGATTAGGGTTAGGGTTAGGGTTAGGGTAAGGGTTAGGGGTTAGGGTTAGGGTTATGGTTATTGTTAGGTTTAGGGTTTAGTGTTTAGTGTTTAGGGTTTAAGGTTTAGGGTTTAGGATTGTTTAAGATTTAGGGTGGTTTAGGTTAAGGGTTTAGGGTTTAGAGTTTAGGATTGTTTAAGGTTTAGGGTTGTTTAGGGTATAGTGTTTAGGGTTAAATTTTAGGGTTGTTTAGGGTTTAGTGGTTAGGGTTTAGGGTTGTTTAAGGTTTAGTGTTTAAGGTTTAGGTTTTAGGGTTGTTTTGGGTTTAGTGTTTAGTGTTGTTTAGGGTATAGTGTTAATGGTTTAGGGTTTAGGGTTATTTAGGGTTTAGTGTTTAAGGTTTAGGGTATAGGGTTGTTTAGTGTTTAGTGTTTAGGGTTGTTTATGGTTTAGTGATTAGGGTTGTTTAGGGTTGTTTAGAGGTTAGTGTTTAGGGTTATTCAGGGTTTATGATTTAGGGTTGTTCAGGGTTTAGGATTTATGGTTGTTCAGGGTTTAGGATTTAGGGATTAAGGTTAAGGGGTTAGGGTTAGGGTTAGGGTTAGGGTTAGGGTTAGGGTTAGCATTAGGTTTAGAGTTAGGGTTAGAGTTAGGGTTATGGGGTTATGTTAGGCTTAAGGTTAGGGTTAGGGTTTTGGGGTTAAGGTTAGGGTTGGGGTTAGGGTTAGGTTTAGGTTTAGGGTTAGGGTTAGGGTTATGGTTATTCTTAGATTTATGGTTTAAAATTTAGGGTTTATGGTTTAAGGTTTAGGGTTTAGGATTGTTTAAGTTTTAGGGTGGTTTAGGTTTAGGTTATAGGGTTTAGCGTTTAAGATTGTTTAATGTTTAGGGTTTTTTAGGTTTTAGCGTTTAGAGTTGTTTAGGGTTTTTTGGGGTTGTTTATGATTTAGTGTTTAGGGTTGTTCAGGATTTATGATTTAGGATATTTTAAGTTTTAGGGTTTAAGGTTGTATAGTGTTTTAGGGTTTAGGGTATAATATTTAGGGTTAAGGGTTTAGGGTTGTTTAGGGTATAGTGTTAATGGTTTTAGTGTTTAGGCTTGTTTAGGGTTTAGTGTTTAGGGTTTAGAGTTTAGGGTTTTTTAGCGTTTAGTGTTTATAGTTTAGGGTTTAGGGTGCTTTTGGAATTAGTGTTTAGGGTTTTTCGGGGTTTAGGGTTTAGGATTTAGGGTGTTAGGGTTAGTGTTAGGGTTAGGTTTAGTGTTAAGGTGAGGGTTAGGGTGAGGGTTAAGGTTAGGGTTAGGGTTAAGGTTAGTGTTAGTGTTAGGGTAAGGGTTAGGGTTAGGGATAGGGTTAGGGTTAGGGTTAGGGTTAGGGTTAGGGTTAAGGTTAGGGTTAGGGTTAGAGTTAGGGTTAGGGGTTAGTGTTAGGGTTAGTGTTAGGGGTTAGGGGTTAGTGTTAGGGTTAGGGTTAGGGTTAGGGTTAGGGTTAGGGTTAGGTTTTGTGTTAGGGTTATTATTAGGGGGTTAGGTTTTAGTTTAGGATTAGTGTTAGGGTTAGAATTAGAAATAGGGTTAGTGTTAGGATTAGGGTCAGGGTTAGGTTTAGGGATATGGTTAGGGTTAGGGTTAAGGGTAGAGTTAGGGTTAGGGTTAGATTTAAAGTTTAGGGTTTAGTGTTAGGATTAGGGATAGTGTGAGGTTTAGGGTTAGGTTTAGGGTTAGGGTTAGGGTTAGTGTTTGGGTTATGATTAGTGTTATTATTAGGGTTAGGGTTAGGGTCAGGTTTAGGTTTAGGGTTAGGGTTAGGGTTAGGGTTAGATTTAGGGTTAGGTTTAGGTTTATTGTTAGATTTAGGGTTTAGGGTTTAAGGTTTAAGGTTTAGGATTGTTTAAGGTTTAGGGTAGATTAGGTTTAGGGTTTAGAGTTTAGTATTATGGTTACGGTTAGGGTTAGGGTTAGGGTTCGAGTTAGGGTTAGGGTTAGGGTTAGGGTTAGGGTTAGGGTTAGGGTTAAGGTTAGGGTTAATGTTAGGGTTAGGGTTAGGGTAAAAGTTAGGGGGTTAGTGTTAGGGTTAGGGTTAGGGTTAGGGTTAGGGTTAGGGTTAGGGTTAGGTTAGGGTTAGGGTTAGGGTTAGGGTAAGGGTTAGGTTTAGGGTTAGGGTTAGGGTTAAGGTTAGGGTTAGGGTTAGGGTTAGGGTTATGGTTAGTGTTAGGATTAGGGTTAGTGTTAGGGTCAGGGTTAGTTTTAGGGTTAGGGTTAGGGTTAGGGTTAGATTTAGGGTCAGGTTCAGGTTTATTGTTAGATTTAGTGTTTAGGGTTTAAGATTTATGGTTTAGGATTGTTTAAGGTTTAGGGTGGATTAGGTTTAGGGTTTAGAGTTTAGTGTTATGGTTACGGTTAATGTTAGGCTTAGGGTTAGGGTTAGGGTTAGGGTTAGGGTAATGGTTAGGGTTAGGGTTAGGGTTAGGGTTAGGGTAAGTGTTAGGGGTTAGTGTTAGGGTTAGGGTTAAGGTTAGGGTTAGGGTTAGGTTAGGGTTAGGGTTAGGGTTAGGGTTAGGGGTTAGGGTTAGTGTTAGGGTTAGGTTTATTATTAGGGGATTAGGTTTAAGTTTAGGATTAGTGTTAGGGTTAGAATTAGAAATAGGGTTAGTGTTAGGATTAGGGTCAGGGTTATGTTTAGGGTTAGGGTTAGTGTTAGGGTTAGGGTTAGGGTTAGGATTAGGGTTAGGGTTAGGGTTAGGGTTAGGGTTAGGGTTAGGGTTAGGATTAGGTTTAGGGTTAGGGTTTAGTGTTTAGGGTTTAAGGTTTAGGGTTTAGGATTGTTTAAGATTTAGGGTGGTTTAGGTTAAGGGTTTAGGCTTTAGAGTTTAGGATTGTTTAAGGTTTAGGGTTGTTTAGGGTATAGTGTTTAGGATTAAAAGTTTAGGGTTGTTTAGGGTTTAGTGTTTAGGGTTTAGGGTTGTTTAAGGTTTAGTGTTTAAGGTTTAGGTTTTAGGGTTGTTTTGGGTTTAGTGTTTAGTGTTGAATAGGGTATAGTGTTAATGGTTTAGGGTTTAGGGTTATTTAGGGTTTAGTGTTTAAGGTTTAGGGTATAGGGTTGTTTAGGGTTTAGTGTTTAGGGTTGTTTATGGTTTAGTGATTAGGGTTGTTTAGGGTTGTTTAGAGGTTAGTGTTTAGGGTTATTCAGGGTTTATGATTTAGGGTTGTTCAGGGTTTAGGATTTATGGTTGTTCAGGGTTTAGGATTTAGGGATTAAGGTTAAGGGGTTAGGGTTAGGGTTAGGGTTAGGGTTAGGGTTAGCATTAGGGTTAGAGTTAGGGTTAGAGTTAGGGATATGGGGTTATGTTAGGCTTAAGGTTAGGGTTAGGGTTATGGGGTTATGGTTAGGGTTGGGGTTAGGGTTAGGTTTAGGTTTAGGGTTAGGGTTAGGGTTATGGTTATTCTTATATTTATGGTTTAATATTTAGGGTTTATGGTTTAAGGTTTAGGGTTTAGGATTGTTTAAGTTTTAGGGTGGTTTAGGTTTAGGGTATAGGGTTTAGCGTTTAAGATTGTTTAATGTTTAGGGTTGTTTAGGTTTTAGCGTTTAGAGCTGTTTAGGGTTTTTTAGGGTTGTTTATGATTTAGTGTTTAGGCTTGTTCAGGATTTATGATTTAGGATATTTTAAGGTTTAGGGTTTAAGGTTGTATAGTGTTTTAGGGTTTAGGGTATAATATTTAGGGTTAAGGGTTTAGGGTTGTTTAGGGTATAGTGTTAATGGTTTTAGGGTTTAGGCTTGTTTAGGGTTTATTTTTTAGGGTTTAGAGTTTAGGGTTTTTTAGCATTTAGTTTTTATAGTTTAGGGTTTAGGGTGCTTTTGGAATTAGTGTTTAGGGTTTTTCGGGGTTTAGGGTTTAGGATTTAGGGTGTTAGGGTTAGTGTTAGGGTTAGGTTTAGGGTTAAGGTGAGGGTTAGGGTGAGGGTTAAGGTTAGGGTTAGGGTTAAGGTTAGTGTTAGTGTTAGGGTAAGGGTTAGGGTTAGGGATAGGGTTAGGGTTAGGGTTAAGGTTAGGGTTAAGGTTAGGGTTAGGGTTAGGGTTAGGGTTAGGGGTTAGTGTTAGGGTTAGTGTTAGGGGTTAGGGGTTAGTTTTAGGGTTAGGGTTAGGGTTAGGGTTAGGTTTTGTGTTAGGGTTATTATTAGGGGGTTAGGTTTTAGTTTAGGATTAGTGTTAGGTTTAGAATTAGAAATAGGGTTAGTGTTAGGATTAGGGTCAGGGTTAGGTTTAGGGATATGGTTAGGGTTAGGGTTAAGGGTAGAGTTAGGGTTAGGGTTAGATTTAAAGTTTAGGGTTTAGTGTTAGGATTAGGGATAGTGTGAGGTTTATGGTTAGGTTTAGGGTTAGGGTTAGGGTTAGTGTTTGGGTTATGATTAGTGTTATTATTAGGGTTAGGGTTAGGGTCCGGTTTAGGTTTAGGGTTAGGGTTAGGGTTAGGGTTAGATTTAGGGTTAGGTTTAGGTTTATTGTTAGATTTAGGTTTTAGGGTTTAAGGTTTAGGGTTTAGGATTGTTTAAGGTTTAGGGTAGATTAGGTTTAGGGTTTAGAGTTTAGTATTATGGTTACGGTTAGGGTTAAAGTTAGGGTTAGAGTTAGGGTTAGGGTTAGGGTTAGGGTTAGGGTTAAGGTTAGGGTTAATTTTAGGGTTAGGGTTAGGGTAAAAGTTAGGGGGTTAGTGTTAGGGTTAGGGTTAGGGTTAGGGTTAGGGTTAGGGTTAGGTTAGGGTTAGGGTTAGGGTTAGGGTAAGGGTTAGGTTTAGGGTTAGGGTTAGGATTAAGGTTAGGGTTAGGGTTAGGGTTAGGGTTATGGTTAGTGTTAGGATTAGGGTTAGTGTTAGGGTCAGGGTTAGGTTTAGGGTTAGGGTTAGGGTTAGGGTTAGATTTAGGGTCAGGTTTAGGTTTATTGTTAGATTTAGTGTTTAGGGTTTAAGATTTATGGTTTAGGATTGTTTAAGGTTTAGGGTGGATTAGGTTTAGGGTTTAGAGTTTAGTGTTATGGTTACGGTTAGTGTTAGGGTTAGGGTTAGGGTTAGGGTTAGGGTTAGGGTTAGGGTAATGGTTAGGGTTAGGGTTAGGGTTAGGGTTAGGGTAAGGGTTAGGGGTTAGTGTTAGGGTTAGGGTTAGGGTTAGGGTTAGGTTAGGGTTAGGGTTAGGGTTAGGGTTAGGGGTTAGGGTTAGTGTTAGGGTTAGGTTTATTATTAGGGGGTGAGGTTTAAGTTTAGGATTAGTGTTAGGGTTAAAATTAGAAATAGGGTTAGTGTTAGGATTAGGGTAAGGGTTAGGTTTAGGGTTAGGGTTAGGGTTAGGGTTAGGTTTAGGGTTAGGATTAGGGTTAGGGTTAGGGTTAGGGTAAGGGTTAGGGGTTAGGGTTAGGGTTATGGTTATTGTTAGGTTTAGGGTTTAGGGTTTAGTGTTTAGAGTTTAAGGTTTAGGGTTTAGGATTGTTTAAGATTTAGGGTGGTTTAGGTTAAGGGTTTAGGGTTTAGAGTTTAGGATTGTTTAAGGTTTAGGGTTGTTTAGGGTATAGTGTTTAGGGTTAAAAGTTTAGGGTTGTTTAGGGTTTAATGTTTAGGGTTTAGGGTTGTTTAAGGTTTAGTGTTTAAGGTTTAGGTTTTAGGGTTGTTTTGGGTTTAGTGTTTAGTGTTGTTTAGGGTATAGTGTTAATGTTTTAGGGTTTAGGGTTATTTAGGGTTTGGTGTTTAAGGTTTAGGGTATAGGGTTGTTTAGTGTTTAGTGTTTAGGGTTGTTTATGGTTTAGTGATTAGGGTTGTTTAGGGTTCTTTAGAGGTTAGTGTTTAGGGTTATTCAGGGTTTATGATTTAGGGTTGTTCAGGGTTTAGGATTTATGGTTGTTCAGGGTTTAGGATTTAGGGATTAAGGTTAAGGGGTTAGGGTTAGGGTTAGGGTTAGGGTTAGGGTTAGCATTAGGGTTAGAGTTAGGGTTAGAGTTAGGGTTATGGGGTTATGTTAGGCTTAAGGTTAGGGTTAGGGTTATGGGGTTAAGGTTAGGGTTGGGGTTAGGGTTAGGTTTAGGTTTAGGGTTAGGGTTAGGGTTATGGTTATTCTTAGATTTATGGTTTAAAATTTAGGGTTTATGGTTTAAGGTTTAGGGTTTAGGATTGTTTAAGTTTTAGGGTGGTTTAGGTTTAGGGTATAGGGTTTAGCGTTTAAGATTGTTTAATGTTTAGGGTTTTTTAGGTTTTAGCGTTTAGAGTTGTTTAGGGTTTTTTAGGGTTGTTTATGATTTAGTGTTTAGGGTTGTTCAGGATTTATGATTTAGGATATTTTAAGGTTTAGGGTTTAAGGTTGTATAGTGTTTTAGGGTTTAGGGTATAATATTTAGGGTTAAGGGTTTAGGGTTGTTTAGGGTATAGTGTTAATGGTTTTAGGGTTTAGGCTTGTTTAGGGTTTAGTGTTTAGGGTTTAGAGTTTAGGGTTTTTTAGCGTTTAGTGTTTATAGTTTAGGGTTTAGGGTGCTTTTGGAATTAGTGTTTAGGGTTTTTCGGGGTTTAGGGTTTAGGATTTAGGGTGTTAGGGTTAGTGTTAGGGTTAGGTTTAGTGTTAAGGTGAGGGTTAGGGTGAGGGTTAAGGTTAGGGTTAGGGTTAAGGTTAGTGTTAGTGTTAGGGTAAGGGTTAGGGTTAGGGTTAGGGTTAGGGTTAGGGTTAGGGTTAAGGTTAGGGTTAGGGTTAGGGTTAGGGTTAGGGGTTAGTGTTAGGGTTAGTGTTAGGGGTTAGGGGTTAGTGTTAGGGTTAGGGTTAGGGTTAGGGTTAGGGTTAGGGTTAGGTTTTGTGTTAGGGTTATTATTAGGGGGTTAGGTTTTAGTTTAGGATTAGTGTTAGGGTTAGAATTAGAAATAGGGTTAGTGTTAGGATTAGGGTCAGGGTTAGGTTTAGGGATATGGTTAGGGTTAGGGTTAAGGGTAGAGTTAGGGTTAGGGTTAGATTTAAAGTTTAGGGTTTAGTGTTAGGATTAGGGATAGTGTGAGGTTTAGGGTTAGGTTTAAGGTTATTGTTAGGGTTAGTGTTTGGGTTATGATTAGTGTTATTATTAGGGTTAGGGTTAGGGTCAGGTTTAGGTTTAGGGTTAGGGTTAGGGTTAGGGTTAGATTTAGGGTTAGGTTTAGGTTTATTGTTAGATTTAGGGTTTAGGTTTTAAGGTTTAAGGTTTAGGATTGTTTAAGGTTTAGGGTAGATTAGGTTTAGGGTTTAGAGTTTAGTATTATGGTTACGGTTAGGGTTAGGGTTAGGGTTAGAGTTAGGGTTAGGGTTAGGGTTAGGGTTAGGGTTAGGGTTAAGGTTAGGGTTAATGTTAGGGTTAGGGTTAGGGTAAAAGTTAGGGGGTTAGTGTTATGGTTAGGGTTAGGGTTAGGGTTAGGGTTAGGTTAGGGTTAGGGCTAGGGTTAGGGTAAGGGTTAGGTTTAGGGTTAGGGTTAGGGTTAAGGTTAGGGTTAGGGTTAGGGTTAGGGTTATGGTTAGTGTTAGGATTAGGGTTAGTGTTAGGGTCAGGTTTAGGTTTAGGGTTAGGGTTAGGGTTAGGGTTAGGGTTAGATTTAGGGTCAGGTTCAGGTTTATTGTTAGATTTAGTGTTTAGGGTTTAAGATTTATGGTTTAGGATTGTTTAAGGTTTAGGGTGGATTAGGTTTAGGTTTTAGAGTTTAGTGTTTTGGTTACGGTTAATGTTAGGGTTAGGGTTAGGGTTAGGGTTAGGGTTAGGGTAATGTTTAGGGTTACGGTTAGGGTTAGGGTTAGGGTAAGTGTTAGGGGTTAGTGTTAGGGTTAGGGTTAGGGTTAGGGTTAGGGTTAGGTTAGGGTTAGGGTTAGGGTTAGGGTTAGGGGTTAGGGTTAGTGTTAGGGTTAGGTTTATTATTAGGGGGTTAGGTTTAAGTTTAGGATTAGTGTTAGGGTTAGAATTAGAAATAGGGTTAGTGTTAGGATTAGGGTCAGGGTTAGGTTTAGGGTTAGGGTTAGGGTTAGGGTTAGGGTTAGGGTTAGGGTTAGGGTTAGGGTTAGGATTAGGGTTAGGGTTAGGGTTAGGGTTATGGTTAGGGTTAGGGTTTGGGTTAGGATTAGGTTTAGGGTTAGGGTTTAGTGTTTAGGGTTTAAGGTTTAGGGTTTAGGATTGTTTAAGATTTAGGGTGGTTTAGGTTAAGGGTTTAGGGTTTAGAGTTTAGGATTGTTTAAGGTTTAGGGTTGTTTAGGGTATAGTGTTTAGGGTTAAAAGTTTAGGGTTGTTTAGGGTTTAGTGTTTAGGGTTTAGGGTTGTTTAAGGTTTAGTGTTTAAGGTTTAGGTTTTAGGGTTGTTTTGGGTTTAGTGTTTAGTGTTGTTTAGGGTATAGTGTTAATGGTTTAGGGTTTAGGGTTATTTAGGGTTTAGTGTTTAAGGTTTAGGATATAGGGTTGTTTAGTGTTTAGTGTTTAGGGTTGTTTATGGTTTAGTGATTAGGGTTGTTTAGGGTTGTTTAGAGGTTAGTGTTTAGGGTTATTCAGGGTTTATGATTTAGGGTTGTTCAGGGTTTAGGATTTATGGTTGTTCAGGGTTTAGGATTTAGGGATTAAGGTTAAGGGGTTAGGGTTAGGGTTAGGGTTAGGGTTAGCATTAGGGTTAGAGTTATGGTTAGAGTTAGGGTTATGGGGTTATGTTAGGCTTAAGGTTAGGGTTAGGGTTATGGGGTTAAGGTTAGGGTTGGGGTTAGGGTTAGGTTTAGGTTTAGGGTTAGGGTTAGGGTTATGGTTATTCTTAGATTTATGGTTTAATATTTAGGGTTTATGGTTTAAGGTTTAGGGTTTAGGATTGTTTAAGTTTTAGGGTGGTTTAGGTTTAGGGTATAGGGTTTAGCGTTTAAGATTGTTTAATGTTTAGGGTTGTTTAGGTTTTAGCGTTTAGAGTTGTTTAGGGTTTTTTAGGGTTGTTTATGATTTAGTGTTTAGGGTTGTTCAGGATTTATGATTTAGGATATTTTAAGGTTTAGGGTTTAAGGTTGTATAGTGTTTTAGGGTTTAGGGTATAATGTTTAGGATTAAGGGTTTAGGGTTGTTTAGGGTATAGTGTTAATGGTTTTAGGGTTTAGGCTTGTTTAGGGTTTAGTGTTTAGGGTTTAGGGTTTAGGGTTTTTTAGCTTTTAGTGTTTATAGTTTAGGGTTTAGGGTGCTTTTGGAATTAGTGTTTAGGGTTTTTCGGGGTTTAGGGTTTAGGATTTAGGGTGTTAGGGTTAGTGTTAGGGTTGAGATAAGGGTTAAGGTGAGGGTTAGGGTTAAGGTTAGTGTTAGTGTTAGGGTAATGGTTAGGGTTAGGGATAGGGTTAGGGTTAGGGTTAGGGTTAGGATTAAGGTTAGGGTTAGGTTTAGGGTTAGGGTTAGGGGTTAGTGTTAGGGTTAGTGTTAGGGGTTAGGGGTTAGTGTTAGGGTTAGGGTTAGGGTTAGGGTTAGGTTTAGTGTTAGGGTTATTATTAGGGGGTTAGGGTTAGGGTTAGGGTTAGGGTTAGGGTTAGGGTTAGGGGTTAGGGTTAGTGTTAGGGTTAGGGTTATTATTAGGAAGTTAGGTTTAAGTTTAGGATTAGTGTTAGGGTTAGAATTAGAAATAGGGTTAGTGTTAGGATTAG
>NC_137985.1:2743200-2753200 GCF_963924665.1 Micromys minutus | reverse complement strand
TTTATTGTTAGGTTTAGGGTTAGGGTTAGGGTTAAGGTTAGGTTTAGGGTTAGGGTTAGGTTTATGGTTAGGCTTAAGGTTAGGGTTAGGTTTAGGGTTATGGTTACCGTTAGGGTTACGTTTAAGGTTAGGGTTAGGTTTAGGGTTAGGGTTAGGTTTATTGTTAGGTTTAGGGTTTAGTGTTTAGGGTCTAAGGTTTTGGGTTTAGGATTGTTTAAGGTTTAGGGTAGATTAGGTTTAGGGTTTAGAGTTTAGTGTTAAGGTTAGGGTTAGGTTTAGGGTTTAGGGTTTAGTGTTCGGATTAGGGTTAGGGTTAGGGTTAGGTTTAGGGTTACGTTTAGGGTCATGGATATTGTTAGGTTTAGGGTTTAGGTTTTAGGGTAAAGGTTTAGGTTTTAGGATTGTTTAAGGTTTAGGGTGGATTATTTTTAGGGTTTAGTGTTTTGTGTTTGGGATATCGTTAGGGTTAGGTTTAGGGTTTAGGGATTACTGTTAGGGTTAGGGTTAGGGTTAGGGTTAAGGTTAGTGTTAGGTTTAGGGTTAGGGTTAGGGTTAGGGTTAGGTTTAGGTTTATTGTTAGGATTAGGGTTAGAGTTAGGATTAGGGTTAGGGTTAGGGTTAGGGTTAGGGTCAGGTTTAGGGTTAGGGTTAGGGTTAGGACAACGTTTAGTGTTAGTGTTAGGTTTAGGGTTATGGTTAGGGTTATGTTTAGTGTTAGGGTTACGTTTAGGGTTAGGGTTAGGGTTAGGATTAGGGTTAGGGTTATGGTAATTGTTAGGTTTAGGGTTTAAGGTTTAGGGTTTAGGATTGTTTAAGGTTTATCATAAATTAAATTTAGGGTTTACAATTTAGTGTTAGGGTTATGGTTAGTGTTAGTGTTAGGGTTAGGGTTAGGTTTAGGGTTCAGGGTTTAGGGTTTAGGATTGTTTAAGGTTGAGAGTAGATTAGGTTTAGGATTTAAAGTTTAGTTTTAGGGTTAGGGTTAGGTTTAGGGTTTATGGTTTAGTGTTAGGATTAGGGTTAGGGTTAAAGTTAGTGTTAGGGTAAGGGTTAGGATTAGGTTTAGGGTTAGGGTTAGGGTTAGGGTTAGGGTTAGGGTTAGGGTTAGGGTTAGGGTTAGGGTTAGGGTTAGGATTAGGGTTAGGGTTAGGGTTAGGGTAAAGTTTAGGGGTTAGGGTTAGGGTTATGGTTATTGTTAGGTTTAGGGTTTAGTGTTTAGTGTTTAGGGTTTAAGGTTTAGGGTTTAGGATTGTTTAAGATTTAGGGTGGTTTAGGTTAAGGGTTTAGGGTTTAGAGTTTAGGATTGTTTAAGGTTTAGGGTTGTTTAGGGTATAGTGTTTAGGGTTAAAAGTTTAGGGTTGTTTAGGGTTTAGTGTTTAGGGTTTAGGGTTGTTTAAGGTTTAGTGTTTAAGGTTTAGGTTTTAGGGTTGTTTTGGGTTTAGTGTTTAGTGTTGTTTAGGGTATAGTGTTAATGGTTTAGGGTTTAGGGTTATTTAGGGTTTAGTGTTTAAGGTTTAGGGTATAGGGTTGTTTAGGGTTTAGTGTTTAGGGTTGTTTATGGTTTAGTGATTAGGGTTGTTTAGGGTTGTTTAGAGGTTAGTGTTTAGGGTTGTTCAGGGTTTATGATTTAGGGTTGTTCAGGATTTAGGATTTATGGTTGTTCAGGGTTTAGGATTTAGGGATTAAGGTTAAGGGGTTAGGGTTAGGTTTAGGGTTAGGGTTAGGGTTAGGGTTAGGGTTAGCGTTAGTTTTAGGGTTAGGGTTAAGGTTAGGGTTAGGGTTAGGGTTAGGGTTATGGTTAGTGTTAGGATTATGGTTAGGGTTAGGGTCAGGGTTAGGTTTAGGGTTAGGGTTAGGGATAGGGTTAGATTTAGGGTCAGGTTTAGGTTTATTGTTAGATTTAGGGTTTAGTGTTTAAGGTTTATGGTTTAGGATTGTTTAAGGTTTAGGGTGGATTAGGTTTAGGGTTTAGAGTTTAGTGTTATGGTTATGGTTAGTGTTAGGGTTAGGGTTAGGGTTAGGGTTAGGGTTAGGGTTAGGGTTAGGGTAATGGTTAGGGTTAGGGTTAGGGTTAGGGTTAGGGTAAGGGTTAGGGGTTAGTGTTAGGGTTAGGGTTAGGGTTAGGGTTAGGTTCAGGTTAGGGTTAGGGTTAGGGTTAGGGTTAGGGTTAGGGTTAGGGGTTAGGGTTAGTGTTAGTGTTAGGGTTATTATTAGGGGGTTAGGGTTAAGTTTAGGATTAGTGTTAGGGTTAGAATTAGAAATAGGGTTAGTGTTAGGATTAGGGTCATGGTTAGGTTTAGGGTAAGGGTTAGGGGTTAGGGTTAGGGTTATGAATATTGTTAGGTTTAGGGTTTAGGGTTTAGTGTTTAGGGTTTAAGGTTTAGGGTTTAGGATTGTTTAAGATTTAGGGTGGTTTAGGTTAAGGGTTTAGGGTTTAGAGTTTAGGATTGTTTAAGGTTTAGGGTTGTTTAGGGTATAGTGTTAATGGTTTTAGGGTTTAGGCTTGTTTAGGATTTAGTGTTTAGGGTTTAGGGTTTAGGGTTTTTTAGCGTTTAGTGTTTATAGTTTAGGGTTTAGGGTGCTTTTGGAATTAGTGTTCAGGGTTTTTCAGGGTTTAGGGTTTAGGATTTAGGGTGTTAGGGTTAGTTTTAGGGTTAGGTTTAGGGTTAAGGTGAGGGTTAGGGTGAGGGTTGAGGTTAGGGTTAGGGTTAAGGTTAGTGTTAGTGTTAGAATAAGGGTTAGGGTTAGGGATAGGGTTAGGGTTAGGGTTAGGGTTAGGGTTAAGGTTAGGGTTAGGGTTAGGCTTAGGGTTAGGGGTTTGGGTTAGGGTTAGTGTTAGGAGTTAGGGGTTAGTGTTAGGGTTAGGGTTAGGTTTAGTGTTAGAGTTATTATTAGGGGGTTAGGTTTTAGTTTAGGATTAGTGTTAGGGTTTGAATTAGAAATAGGGTTAGTGTTAGGATTAGGGTCAGGGTTAGGTTTAGAAATATGGTTAGGTTTAGGGTTAAGGGTAGGGTTAGTGTTATGGTTAGAATTAAAGTTTAGGGTTTAGTGTTAGGATTAGGGATAGTGTGAGGTTTAGGGTTAGGTTTAGGGTTAGGGTTAGGGTTAGTGTTTGGGTTATGATTAGTGTTAGGATTAGGATTAGGGTTAGGGTCAGGTTTATGTTCAGGGTTAGGGTTAGAGTTAGGGTTAGGTTTAGGGTTAGGTTTAGGTTTATTGTTAGATTTAGGGTTTAGGGTTTAAGGTTTATGGTTTAGGATTGTTTAAGTTTAAGGGTGGATTAGGTTTAGGGTTTAGAGTTTAGTATTATGGTTATGGTTAGTGTTAGGGTTAGGGTTAGAGTTAGGGTTAGGGTTAGGGTTAGGGTTAGGGTTAAGGTTAGGGTTAGTGTTAGGGTTAGGGTTATGGTTAGTGTTAGGATTAGGGTTAGGGTTAGGGTCAGGGTTAGGTTTAAGGTTAAGGTTAGGGTTAGGGTTAGGGTTAGGGTTAGGGTTAGGATTAGGGTTAGGGTTAGGGTTAGGGTAAGGGTTAGGGGTTAGGGTTAGGGTTATGGTTATTGTTAGGTTTAGGGTTTAGGGTTTAGTGTTTAGGGTTTAAAGTTTATGGTTGAAGATTGTTTAAGGTTTAGGGTGGATTAGGTTTAGGGTTTAGAGTTTAGTGTTATGGTTACGGTTAGGGTTAGGGTTAGGGAGAGGGTTAGGGTTAGGTTTAGGGTTATGGTAAGGGTTAGGTTTAGGGTTAGGGTTAGGGTTAGGGTAAAAGTTAGGGGGTTAGTGTTAGGGTTTGTGTTAGGGTTAGGGTTAGGGTTAGGGTTAGGTTAGGGTTAGGGTTAGGGTTAGGGTTAGGGATAGGGTTAGGTTAGGGTTAGGGTTAGGGTTAGGGTTAGGGTTAGGGGTTAGGGTTAGTGAAAGGGTTAGGGTTATTATTAGGGGGTTAGGTTTAAGTTTAGGATTAGTGTTAGGCTTAGAATTAGAAATAGGGTTAGTGTTAGGATTAGGGTCAGGGTTAGGTTTAGGGTTAGGGTTAGGGTTAGGGTCAGGGAGGGTTGAGGGTTAGGGTTAGGGTTAGTGTTAGATTTAGGGTTAGGTTTATGTTTATTGTTAGATTTAGGATTTAGGGTCTAAGGTTTATGGTTTAGGATTGTTTAACGTTTAGGGTGGATTAGGTTTAGGGTTTAGAGTTTAGTGTTATGGTTACGGTTAGGGTTAGGGTTAGGGTTAGAGTTAGGGTTAGGGTTAGGGTTAGGGTTAGGGTTAGGGTTAGGATTAGGTTTAGGTTTAGGGTTATGGTTAGGGTTAGGGTTAGGGTTAGGATTAGTGTTAAGGTTAGGGTTAGGTTTAGGGTTAGGGTTAGGGTTAGGGTTAGGGTTAGGGTTAGGGTTAGGGTTAGGATTAGGGTTAGGGTTAGGGTTAGGATAAGGGTTAGGGGTTAGGGTTAGGGTTATGGTTATTGTTAGGTTTATGGTTTAGGGTTTAGTGTTTAGGGTTTAAGGTTTAGGGTTTAGGATTGTTTAAGATTTAGGGTGGTTTAGGTTAAGGGTTTAGGGTTTAGAGTTTAGGATTGTTTAAGGTTTAGGGTTGTTTAGGGTATAGTGTTTAGGGTTAAAAGTTTAGGGTTGTTTAGGGTTTAGTGTTTAGGGTTTAGGTTTGTTTAAGGTTTAGTGTTTAAGGTTTAGGTTTTAGGGTTGTTTTGGATTTAGTGTTTAGTGTTGTTTAGGGTATAGTGTTAATGGTTTAGGGTTTAGGGTTATTTAGGGTTTAGTGTTTAAGGTTTAAGGTATAGGGTTGTTTAGGGTTTAGTGTTTAGGGTTGTTTATGGTTTAGTGATTAGGGTTGTTTAGGGTTGTTTAGAGGTTAGTGTTTAGGGTTATTCAGGGTTTATGATTTAGGGTTGTTCAGGGTTTAGGATTTATGGTTGTTCAGGGTTTAGGATTTAGGGATTAAGGTTAAGGGGTTAGGGTTAGGGTTAGGGTTAGGGTTAGCATTAGGGTTAGAGTTAGGGTTAGAGTTAGGGTTATGGGGTTATGTTAGGCTTAAGGTTAGGGTTAGGGTTATGGGGTTAAGGTTAGGGTTGGGGTTAGGGTTAGGTTTAGGTTTAGGGTTAGGGTTAGGGTTATGGTTATTCTTAGATTTATGGTTTAAAATTTAGGGTTTATGGTTTAAGGTTTAGTGTTTAGGATTGTTTAAGTTTTAGGGTGGTTTAGGTTTAGGGTATAGAATTTAGCGTTTAAGATTTTTTAATGGTTAGGGTTGTTTAGGTTTTAGCGTTTAGAGTTGTTTAGGGTTTTTTAGGGTTGTTTATAATTTAGTGTTTAGGGTTGTTCAGGATTTATGATTTAGGATATTTTAAGGTTTAGGGTTTAAGGTTGTATAGTGTTTTAGGGTTAGAGGGTATAATGTTTAGGGTTAAGGGTTTAGGGTTGTTTAGGGTATAGCGTTAATGGTTTTAGGGTTTAGGCTTGTTTAGGGTTTAGTGTTTAGGGTTTAGAGTTTGGGGTTTTTTAGCGTTTAGAGTTTATAGTTTAGGGTTTAGGGTGCTTTTGGAATTAGTGTTTAGAGTTTTTTGGGGTTTAGGGTTTAGGATTTAGGGTGTTAGGGTTAGTGTTAGGGTTAGGTTTAGGGTTAAGGTGAGGGTTAGGGTGAGGGTTAAGGTTAGTGTTAGTGTTAGGGTAAGGGTTAGGGTTAGGGATAGGGTTAGGGTTAGGGTTAGTGTTAGGGTTAGGGTTAGGGTTAGGGTTAGGGTTACATGTTAGGGTTAGGGTTAGTGTTAGGGGTTAGGGGTTAGTGTTAGGGTTAGGGTTAGGGTTAGGTTTAGTGTTAGGGTTATTATTAGGGGGTTAGGTTTTAGTTAAGGATTAGTGTTAGGGTTAGAATTAGAAATAGGGTTAGTGTTAGGATTAGGGTCAGGGTTAGGTTTAGGGATAGGGTTAGGTTTAGGGTTAAGGTTAGGGTTAGGGTTAGGGTTAGGGTTATGGTTAGTGTTAGGATTAGGGTTAGGGTTAGGGTCAGGTTTGGTTTAGGGTTAGGGTTAGGGTTAGGGTTAGATTTAGGGTCAGGTTTAGGTTTATTGTTAGATTTAGGGATTAGGGTTTAAGGTTTATGGTTTAGGATTGTTTAAGGTTTAGGGTGGATTAGGTTTAGGGTTTAGAGTTTAGTGTTATGGTTATGGTTAGTGTTAGGGTTAGGGTTAGGGTTAGGGTTAGGGTTAGGGTTAGGGATAGGGTAATGGTTAGGGTTAGGTTTAGGGTTAGGGTTAGGGTAAGGGTTAGGGGTTAGTGTTAGGGTTAGGGTTAGGGTTAGGGTTAGGTTAGGTTTAGGGTTAGGGTTAGGGTTAGGGTTAGGGGTTAGGGTTAGTGTTAGGGTTAGGGTTATTATTAGGGGGTTAGGTTTAAGTTTAGGATTAGTGTTAGGGTTAGAATTAGAAATAGGGTTAGTGTTAGGATTAGGGACAGTGTTAGGTTTAGGGTTAGGGTTAGGGTTAGGGTTAGGGTTAGGGTCAGGGAGGGTTTAGGGTTAGGGTTAGGGTTAGGGTTAGATTTAGGGTTAGGTTTAGGTTTATTGTTAGATTTAGGATTTAGGGTCTAAGGTTTATGGTTTAGGATTGTTTAAGGTTTAGGGTGGATTAGGTTTAGGGTTTAGAGTTTAGTGTTATGGTTACGGTTAGGGTTAGGGTTAGGGTTAGGGTTAGGATTAGGGTTAAGGTTAGGGTTAGGATTAGGTTTAGGGTTAGGGTTAGGGTTAGGGTTAGGGTTAGGGTTAGGGTTAGGGTTAGGATTAAGGTTAGGGTTAGGGTTAGGGTAAGGGTTAGGGGTTAGGTTTAGGGTTATGCTTATTGTTAGGTTTAGGGTTTAGGGTTTAGTGTTTAGGGTTTAAGGTTTAGGGTTTAGGATTGTTTAAGATTTAGGGTGGTTTAGGTTAAGGGTTTATGGTTTAGAGTTTAGGATTGTTTAAGGTTTAGGATTGTTTAGGGTATAGTGTTTAAAGTTAAAAGTTTAGGGTTGTTTAGGGTTTAGTGTTTAGGGTTTAGGGTTGTTTAAGGTTTAGTGTTTAAGGTTTAGGTTTTAGGGTTGTTTTGGGTTTAGTGTTTAGTGTTGTTTAGGGTATAGTGTTAATGGTTTAGGGTTTAGGGTTATTTAGGGTTTAGTGTTTAAGGTTTAGGGTATAGGGTTGTTTAGGGTTTAGTGTTTAGGGTTGTTTATGGTTTAGAGATTAGGGTTGTTTAGGGTTGTTTAGAGGTTAGTGTTTAGGGTTATTCAGGGTTTATGATTTAGGGTTGTTCAGGGTTTAGGATTTATGGTTGTTCAGGGTTTAGGATTTAGGGATTAAGGTTAAGGGGTTAAGGTTAGGGTTAGGGTTAGGGTTAGGGTTAGAGCTAAGGTTATGGGGTTATGTTAGGCTTAAGGTTAGGGTTAGTGTTATGGGGTTAAGGTTAGGGTTGGGGTTAGGGTTAGGTTTAGGTTTAGGGTTAGGGTTAAGGTTAGTGTTAGTGTTAGAATAATGGTTAGGGTTAGGGATAGGGTTAGGGTTAGGGTTAGGGTTAGGGTTAAGGTTAGGGTTAGGGTTAGGGTTAGGGTTAGGGGTTAGTGTTAGGGTTAGGGTTAGGGTTAGGGTTAGGGTTAGGTTTAGTGTTAGGGTTATTATTAGGGGGTTAGGTTTTAGTTTAGGATTAGTGTTAGGGTTAGAATTAGAAATAGGGTTAGTGTTAGGATTAGGGTCAGGGTTAGGTTTAGAAATATGGTTAGGGTTAGGGTTAAGGGTAGGGTTAAAGTTAGGGTTAGAATTAAAGTTTAGGGTTTAGTGTTAGGATTAGGGATAGTGTGAGGTTTAGGGTTAGGTTTAGGGTTAGGGTTAGGGTTAGTGTTTGGGTTATGATTAGTGTTAGGATTAGGATTAGGGTTAGGGTAAGGTTTATGTTTAGGGTTAGGGTTAGGGTTAGGGTTAGATTTAGGGTTAGGTTTAGGTTTATTGTTAGATTTAGGGTTTAGGGTTTAAGGTTTATGGTTTAGGATTGTTTAAGTTTAAGGGTGGATTAGGTTTAGGGTTTAGAGTTTAGTATTATGGTTACGGTTAGGGTTATGGTTAGGGTTTTAGTTAGGGTTAGGGTTAGGGTTAGGGTTAGGGTTAAGGTTAGGGTTAGTGTTAGGGTTAGGGTTATGGTTAGTGTTAGGATTAGGGTTAGGGTTAGGGTCAGGGTTAGGTTTAGGGTTAGGGATAGGGTTAGGGTTAGATTTAGGATTAGGTTTAGGTTTATTGTTAGATTTAGGGTTTAGGGTTTAAGGTTTATGGTTTATGATTGTTTAAGGTTTAGGGTGGATTAGGTTTAGGGTTTAGAGTTTAGTGTTATGGTTATGGTTAGGGTTAGAGTTAGGGATGGAGTTAGGGTTAGGGTTAGGGTTATGGTAAGGGTCAGGTTTAGGGTTAGGGTTAGGGTTAGGGTAAAAGTAAGGGGGTTAGTGTTAGGGTTTGTGTTAGGGTTAGGGTTAGGGTTAGGGTTAGATTAGGGTTAGGGTTAGGGTTAGGGTTAGGGTTAGGGTTAGGGTTAGGTTTAAGGGTTAGGGTTAGTGAAAGGGTTAGGGTTATTATTAGGGGGTTAGGTTTAAGTTTAGGATTAGTGTTAGGGTTAGAATTAGAAATAGGGTTAGTGTTAGGATTAGGGTCAGGGTTAGGTTTAGGGTTAGGGTTAGGGTTAGGGTCAGGGAGGGTTTAGGGTTAGGGTTAGGGTTAGGGTTAGAGTTAGGGTTAGGTTTAGGTTTATTGTTAGATTTAGGATTTAGGGTCTAAGGTTTATGGTTTAGGATTGTTTAAGGTTTAGGGTGGATTAGGTTTAGGGTTTAGAGTTTAGTGTTATGGTTACGGTTAGGGTTAGGGTTAGGGTTAGGATTAGGGTTAAGGTTAGGGTTCGGATTAGGTTTAGGGTTAGGGATAGGGTTAGGGATAGGGTTAGGGTTAGGGTTAGGGTTAGGATTAGGGTTAAGGTTAGGGTTAGGTTTAGGGTTAGGGTTAGGGTTAGGGTTAGGGTTAGGATTAGGGTTAGGATTAGGGTTAGGGTTAGGGTTAGGGTAAGGGTTAGGGGTTAGGGTTAGGGTTATGGTTATTGTTAGGTTTAGGGTTTAGAGTTTAGTGTTTAGGGTTTAAGGTTTAGGGTTTAGGATTGTTTAAGATTTAGGGTGGTTTAGGTTAAGGGTTTAGGGTTTAGAGTTTAGGATTGTTTAAGGTTTAGGATTGTTTAGGGTATAGTGTTTAGGGTTAAAAGTTTAGGGTTGTTTAGGGTTTAGTGTTTAGGGTTTAGGGTTGTTTAAGGTTTAGTGTTTAAGGTTTAGGTTTTAGGGTTGTTTTGGGTTTAGTGTTTAGTGTTTTTTAGGGTATAGTGTTAATGGTTTAGGGTTTAGGGTTATTTAGGGTTTAGTGTTCAAGGTTTAAGGTATAGGGTTGTTTAGGGTTTAGTGTTTAGGGTTGTTTATGGTTTAGTGATTAGGGTTGTTTAGGGTTGTTTAGAGGTTAGTGTTTAGGGTTATTCAAGGTTTATGATTTAGGGTTGTTCAGGGTTTAGGATTTATGGTTGTTCAGGGTTTAGGATTTAGGGATTAAGGTTAAGGGGTTAGGGTTAGGGTTAGGGTTTGGGTTAGCATTAGGGTTAGAGTTAGGGTTAGAGTTAGGGTTATGGGGTTATGTTAGGCTTAAGGTTAGGGTTAGGGTTATGGGGTTAATGTTAGGGTTGGGGTTAGGGTTAGGTTTTGGTTTAGGGTTAGGGTTAGGCTTATGGTTATTCTTAGATTTATGGTTTAAAATTTAGGGTTTATGGTTTAAGGTTTGGGGTTTAGGATTGTTTAAGTTTTAGGGTGGTTTATGTTTAGGGTACAGAATTTAGCGTTTAAGATTGTTTAATGGTTAAGGTTGTTTAGGTTTTAGCGTTTAGAGTTGTTTAGGGTTTTTTAGGGTTGTTTATAATTTAGTGTTTAGGGTTGTTCAGGATTTATGATTTAGGATATTTTAAGGTTTAG
>NC_137985.1:2733200-2738200 GCF_963924665.1 Micromys minutus | reverse complement strand
GTTTAAGGTTTATGGTTTAGGATTGTTTAAGGTTTAGGGTGGATTAGGTTTAGGGTTTAGAGTTTAGTGTTATGGTTACGGTTAGTGTTAGGCTTAGGGTTAGGGTTAGGGTTAGGGTAATGGTTAGGGTTAGGGTTAGGGTTAGGGTTAGGGTAAGGGTTAGGGGTTAGTGTTAAGGTTAGGGTTAGGGTTAGGGTTAGGGTTAGGTTAGGGTTAGGGTTAGGGTTAGGGTTAGGTTTAGGGTTTAGTGTTAGTGTTAGGGTTAGGGTTATTATTAGGGGGTTAGGTTTAAGTTTAGGATGAGTGTTAGGGTTAGAATTAGAAATAGGTTTAGTGTTAGGATTAGGGTCAGGGTTAGGTTTAGGGTTAGGGTTAGGGTTAGGGTGAGGGTTAGGGTCAGGGAGGGTTTAGGGTTAGGGTTAGGGTTAGGGTAAGATTTAGGGTTAGGTTTAGGTTTATTGTTAGATTTAGGATTTAGGGTCTAAGGTTTATGGTTTAAGATTGTTTAAGGTTTAGGGTGGATTAGGTTTAGGGTTTAGAGTTTAGTGTTATGGTTACGGTTAGGGTTAGGGTTAGGGTTAGGGTTAGGATTAGGGTTAAGGTTAGGGTTAGGATTAGGTTTAGGTTTAGGGTTAGGGTTAGGGTTAGGGTTAGGGTTAGGGGTAGGGTTAGGGTTAAGATTAGGATTAGGGTTAGGGTTAGGGTAAGGGTTAGGGGTTAGGGTTAGGGTTATGGTTATTGTTAGGTTTAGGGTTTAGGGTTTAGTGTTTAGGGTTTAAGGTTTAGGGTTTAGGATTGTTTAAGATTTAGGGTGGTTTAGGTTAAGGGTTTAGGGTTTAGAGTTTAGGATTGTTTAAGGTTTAGGGTTGTTTAGGGTATAGTGTTTAGGGTTAAAAGTTTAGGGTTGTTTTGGGTTTAGTGTTTAGTGTTGTTTAGGGTATAGTGTTAATGGTTTAGGGTTTAGGGTTATTTAGGGTTTTGTGTTTAAGGTTTAGGGTATAGGGTTGTTTAGGATTTAGTGTTTAGGGTTGTTTATGGTTTAGTGATTAGGGTTGTTTAGGGTTGTTTAGAGGTTAGTGTTTAGGGTTATTCAGGGTTTATGATTTAGGGTTGTTCAGGGTTTAGGATTTATGGTTGTTCAGGGTTTAGGATTTAGGGATTAAACTTAAGGGGTTAGGGTTTGGGTTAGGGTTAGGGTTAGGGTTAGCATTAGGGTTAGAGTTAGGGTTAGAGTTAGGGTTATGGGGTTATGTTAGGCTTAAGGTTAGGGTTAGGGTTATGGGGTTAAGGTTAGGGTTGGGGTTAGGGTTAGGTTTAGGTTTAGGGTTAGGGTTAGGGTTATGGTTATTCTTAGATTTAAGGTTTAAATTTTAGGGTTTATGGTTTAAGGTTTAGGATTTAGGATTGTTTAAGTTTTAGGGTGGTTTAGGTTTAGGGTATAGGGTTTAGCGTTTAAGATTGTTTAATGTTTAGGGTTGTTTAGGTTTTAGCGTTTAGAGTTGTTTAGGGTTATTTAGGGTTGTTTATGATTTAGTGTTTAGGGTTGTTCAGGATTTATGATTTAGGATATTTTAAGGTTTAGGGTTTAAGGTTGTATAGTGTTTTGGGTTTAGGGTATAATGTTTAGTGTTAAGGGTTTAAGGTTGTTTAGGGTATAGTGTTAATGGTTTTAGGGTTTAGGCTTGTTTAGTGTTTAGTGTTTAGTGTTTAGGGTTTAGGGTTTTTTAGCGTTTAGTGTTTATAGTTTAGGGTTTAGGGTGCTTTTGGAATTAGTGTTTAGGGTTTTTCGGGGTTTAGGGTTTAGGATTTAGGGTGTTAGGGTTAGTGTTAGGGTTAGGTTTAGGGTTAAGGTGAGGTTTAGGGTGAGGGTTAAGGTTAGGGTTAGGGTTAAGGTTAGTGTTAGTGTTAGGGTAAGGGATAGGGTTAGGGATAGGGTTAGGGTTAGGGTTAAGGTTAGGGTTAAGGTTAGGGTTAGGGTTAGGGTTAGGGTTAGGGGTTAGGGTTAGGGTTAGTGTTAGGGGTTAGGGGTTAGTGTTAGGGTTAGTGTTAGGGTTAGGGTTAGGGTTAGGTTTAGTGTTAGGGTTATTATTAGGGGGTTAGGTTTTAGTTTAGGATTAGTGTTAGGGTTAGAATTAGAAATAGTGTTAGTGTTAGGATTAGGGTCAGGGTTAGGTTTAGGGATATGGTTAGGGTTAGGGTTAAGTGTAGGGTTAGGGTTAGGGTTAGATTTAAAGTTTAGGGTTTAGTGTTAAGATTAGGGATAGTGTGAGGTTTAGGGTTAGGTTTAGGGTTAGGGTTAGGGATAGTGTTTGGGTTATGATTAGTGTTATTATTAGGGTTAGGGTTAGGGTCAGGTTTAGGTTTAGGGTTAGGGTTAGGGTTAGGGTTAGATTTAGAGTTAGGTTTAGGTTTATTGTTAGATTTAGGGTTTAGGGTTTAAGGTTTAAGGTTTAGGATTGTTTAAGATTTAGGGTAGATTAGGTTTAGGGTTTAGAATTTAGTATTATGGTTACGGTTAGGGTTAGGGTTAGGGTTAGAGTTAAGGTTAGGTTTAGTGTTAGGGTTAAGGTTAGGGTTAATGTTAGGGTTAGGGTTATGGTTAGTGTTAGGATTAGGGTTAGGTTTAGGGTCAGTGTTAGGTTTAGGGTTAGGGATAGGGTTAGGGTTAGATTTAGGGTTAGGTTTAGGTTTATTGTTAGATTTAGGGTTTAGGGTTTAAGGTTTATGGTTTAGGATTGTTTAAGGTTTAGGGTGGATTAGGTTTAGGGTTTAGAGTTTAGTGTTATGGTTACGGTTAGGGTTAGGGTTAGGGATGGGGTTAGGGTTAGGGTTAGGGTTATGGTAAGGGTTAGGGTTATTGTTAGGGTTAGGGTTATGGTAAATGTTAGGGGGTTAGTGTTAGGGTTTGGGTTAGGGTTAGGGTTAGGGTTAGGGTTAGGTTAGGGTTAGGATTAGGGTTAGGGTTAGGGGTTAGGGTTAGTGTTAGTGTTAGGGTTATTATTAGGGGGTTAGGTTTAAGTTTAGGATTAGTGTTAGGGTTAGAATTAGAAATAGGGTTAGTGTTAGGATTAAGGTCAGGGTTAGGTTTAGGGTTAGGGTTAGGGTTAGGGTTAGGGTTAAAGTCAGGGAGGGTTTAGGGTTAGGGTTAGGGTTAGGGTTAGCGTTAGATTTAGGGTTAGGTTTAGGTTTATTGTTAGATTTAGGATTTAGGGTCTAAGGTTTATGGTTTAGGATTGTTTAAGGTTTAGGGTGGATTAGGTTTAGGGTTTAGAGTTTAGTGTTATGGTTACAGTTAGGGTTAGGGTTAGGGTTAGGGTTAGGATTAGGGTTCAGGTTAGGGTTAGGATTAGGTTAAGGTTTAGGTTTAGGGTTAGGGTTAGGGTTAGGGTTAGGGTTAGGGTTAGGGTTAGGTTAGGGTTAGGGTTAGGGTTAGGGTAAGGGTTAGGGGTTAGGGTTAGGGTTATGGTTATTGTTAGGTTTAGGGTTTAGGGTTTAGTGTTTAGGGTTTAAGGTTTAGGGTTTAGGATTGTTTAAGGTTTAGGGTGGTTTAGGTTAAGGGTTTAGGGTTTAGAGTTTAGGATTGTTTAAGGTATAGGGTTGTTTAGGGTATAGAATTTAGGGTTAAAAGTTTAGGGTTGTTTAGGGTTTAGTGTTTAGGGTTTAGGGTTGTTTAAGGTTTAGTGTTTAAGGTTTAGGTTTTAGGGTTGTTTTGGGTTTAGTGTTTAGTGTTGTTTAGGGTATAGTGTTAATGGTTTAGGGTTTAGGGTTATTTAGGGTTTAGTGTTTAAGGTTTAGGGTATAGGGTTGTTTAGGGTTTAGTGTTTAGGGTTGTTTATGGTTTAGTGATTAGGGTTGTTTAGGGTTGTTTAGAGGTTAGTGTTTAGGGTTATTCAGGGTTTATGATTTAGGGTTGTTCAGGGTTTAGGATTTATGGTTGTTCAGGGTTCAGGATTTAGGGATTAAGGTTAAGGGGTTAGGGTTAGGGTTAGGGTTAGGGTTAGGGTTAGGGTTAGCATTAGGGTTAGAGTTAGGGTTAGAGTTAGGGTTAGAGTTAGGGTTACGGGGTTATGTTAGGCTTAAGGTTAGGGTTAGGGTTATGGGGTTAAAGTTAGGGTTGGGGTTAGGGTTAGGTTTAGGTTTCGGGTTAGGGTTAGGGTTATGGTTATTCTTAGATTTATGGTTTAAAATTTAGGGTTTATGGTTTAAGGTTTAGGGTTTAGGATTGTTTAAGTTTTAGGGAGGTTTACGTTTAGGGTATAGAATTTAGCGTTTAAGATTTTTTAATGGTTAGGGTTGTTTAGGTTTTAGCGTTTAGAGTTGTTTAGGGTTTTTTAGGGTTGTTTATAATTTAGTGTTTAGGGTTGTTCAGGATTTATGATTTAGGATATTTTAAGGTTTAGGGTTTAAGGTTGTATCGTGTTTTAGGGTTTAGGGTATAATGTTTAGGGTTAAGGGTTTAGGGTTGTTTAGGGTATAGTGTTAATGGTTTTAGGGTTTAGGCTTGTTTAGGGTTTAGTGTTTAGGGTTTAGGGTTTAGGGTTTTTTAGCGTTTAGTGTTTATAGTATAGGGTTTAGGGTGCTTTTGGAATTAGTGCTTAGGGTTTTTCGGGGCTTAAGGTTTAGGATTTAGGGTGTTAGGGTTAGTGTTAGGGTTAGGTTTAGGGTTAAGGTGAGGGTTAGGGTGAGGGTTAAGGTTAGGGTTAGGGTTAAGGTTAGTGTTAGTGTTAGGGTAAGGGTTAGGGTTAGGGATAGGGTTAGGGTTAGGGTTAGGGTTAAGTTTAGGGTTAGGGTTAGGGTTAGGGGTTAGGGTTAGGGTTAGTGTTAGGGGTTAGGGGTTAGTGTTAGGGTTAGGGTTAGGGTTAGGGTTAGGGTTAGGTTTAGTGTTAGGGTTATTATTAGGGGGTTAGGTTTTAGTTTAGGATTACTGTTAGGGTTAGAATTAGAAATAGGGTTAGTGTTAGGATTAGGGTCAGGGTTAGGTTTAGGGATAGGGTTAGGGT
>NC_137985.1:2695700-2730700 GCF_963924665.1 Micromys minutus | reverse complement strand
GGTTAGAGTTAGGGTTAGAGTTAGGGTTAGAGTTAGGGTTATGGGGTTATGTTAGGCTTAAGGTTAGGGTTAGGGTTATGGGGTTAAGGTTAGGGTTGGGGTTAGGGTTAGGTTTAGGTTTAGGGTTAGGGTTAGGGTTATGGTTATTCTTAGATTTATGGTTTAAAATTTAGGGTTTATGGTTTAAGGTTTAGGGTTTAGGATTGTTTAAGTTTTAGGGTGGTTTAGGTTTAGCGTATAGAATTTAGCGTTTAAGATTTTTTAATGGTTAGGGTTGTTTAGGTTTTAGCGTTTAGAGTTGTTTAGGGTTTTTTAGGGTTGTTTATAATTTAGTGTTTAGGGTTGTTCAGGATTTATGATTTAGGATATTTTAATGTTTAGGGTTTAAGGTTGTATAGTGTTTTAGGGTTTAGGGTATAATGTTTAGGGTTAAGGGTTTAGGGTTGTTTAGGGTATAGTGTTAATGGTTTTAGGGTTTAGGCTTGTTTAGGGTTTAGTGTTTAGTGTTTAGGGTTTAGGGTTTTTTAGCGTTTAGTGTTTATAGTTTAGGGTTTAGGGTGCTTTTGGAATTAGTGTTTAGGGTTTTTCGGGGCTTAAGGTTTAGGATTTAGGGTGTTAGGGTTAGTGTTAGGGTTAGGTTTAGGGTTAAGGTGAGGGTTAGGGTGAGGGTTAAGGTTAGGGTTAGGGTTAAGGTTAGTGTTAGTGTTAGGGTAAGGGTTAGGGTTAGGGATAGGTTTAGAGTTAGGGTTAGGGTTAAGGATAGGGTTAGGGTTAGGGTTAGGGGTTAGGGTTAGGGTTAGTGTTAGGGGTTAGGGGTTAGTGTTAGGGTTAGGGTTAGGGTTATGGTTAGGGTTAGGTTTAGTGTTAGGGTTATTATTAGTGGGTTAGGTTTTAGTTTAGGATTAGTGTTAGGGTTAGAATTAGAAATAGGGTTAGTGTTAGGATTAGGGTCAGTGTTAGGTTTAGGGATAGGGTGGGGGTTAAGGGTAGGGTTAGGGTTAGGGTTAGATTTAAAGTTTAGGGTTTAGTGTTAGGATTAGGGATAGTGTGAGTTTTAGGGTTAGGTTTAGGGTTAGGGTTAGGGTTAGTGTTTGGGTTATGATTAGTGTTAGGATTAGGGTTAGGGTTAGGGTCAGGTTTAGGTTTAGGGTTAGGGTTAGGGTTAGGGTTAGATTTAGGGTTAGGTTTAGGTTTATTGTTAGATTTAAGGTTTAGGGTTTAAGGTTTATGGTTTAGGATTGTTTAAGGTTTAGGGTGGATTAGGTTTAGTGTTTAGAGTTTAGTATTATGGTTACGGTTAGGGTTAGGGTTAGGGTTAGAGTTAGGGTTAGGGTTAGGGTTAGGGTTAGGGTTAGGGTTAAGGTTAGGGTTAGTGTTAGCGTTAGGGTTATGGTTAGTGTTAGGATTAGGGTTAGGGTTAGGGTCAGGGTTAGGTTTAGGGTTAGGGATAGGGTTAGGGTTAGATTTAGGGTTAGGTTTAGGTTTATTGTTAGATTTAGGGTTTAGGGTTTAAGGTTTATGGTTTAGGATTGTTTAAGTTTAAGGGTGGATTAGGTTTAGGGTTTAGAGTTTAGTATTATGGTTATGGTTAGGGTTAGGGTTAGGGTTAGAGTTAGGGTTAGGGTTAGGGTTAGGGTTAGGGTTAAGGTTAGGGTTAGTGTTAGGGTTATGGTTATGGTTAGTGTTAGGATTAGGGTTAGGGTTAGGGTCAGGGTTAGGTTTAAGGTTAAGGTTAGGGTTAGGGTTAGGGTTAGGGTTAGGGTTAGGATTAGGGTTAGGGTTAGGGTTAGGGTAAGGGTTAGGGGTTAGGGTTAGGGTTATGGTTATTGTTAGGTTTAGGGTTTAGGGTTTAGTGTTTAGGGTTTAAAGTTTATGGTTGAGGATTGTTTAAGGTTTAGGGTGGATTAGGTTTAGGGTTTAGAGTTTAGTGTTATGGTTACGGTTAGGGTTAGGGTTAGGGAGAGGGTTAGGGTTAGGGTTAGGGTTATGGTAAGGGTTAGGTTTAGGGTTAGGGTTAGGGTTAGGGTAAAAGTTAGGGGGTTAGTGTTAGGGTTTGTGTTAGGGTTAGGGTTAGGGTTAGGGTTAGGTTAGGGTTAGGGTTAGGGTTAGGGTTAGGGATAGGGTTAGGTTAGGGTTAGGGTTAGGGTTAGGGTTAGGGTTAGGTGTTAGGGTTAGTGAAAGGGTTAGGGTTATTATTAGGGGGTTAGGTTTAAGTTTAGGATTAGTGTTAGGCTTAGAATTAGAAATAGGGTTAGTGTTAGGATTAGGGTCAGGGTTAGGTTTAGGGTTAGGGTTAGGGTTAGGGTCAGGGAGGGTTTAGGGTTAGGGTTAGGGTTAGTGTTAGATTTAGGGTTAGGTTTATGTTTATTGTTAGATTTAGGATTTAGGGTCTAAGGTTTATGGTTTAGGATTTTTTAACGTTTAGGTTGGATTAGGTTTAGGGTTTAGAGTTTAGTGTTATGGTTACGGTTAGGGTTAGGGTTAGGGTTAGAGTTAGGGTTAGGGTTAGGGTTAGGGTTAGGGTTAGGGTTAGGGTTAGGATTAGGTTTAGGTTTAGGGTTACGGTTAGGGTTAGGGTTAGGGTTAGGATTAGTGTTAAGGTTAGGGTTAGGTTTAGGGTTAGGGTTAGGGTTAGGGTTAGGGTTAGGGTTAGGGTTAGGGTTAGGGTTAGGATTAGGGTTAGGGTTAGGGTTAGGGTAAGGGTTAGGGGTTAGGGTTAGGGTTATGGTTATTGTTAGGTTTAGGGTTTAGGGTTTAGTGTTTAGGGTTTAAGGTTTAGGGTTTAGGATTATTTAAGATTTAGGGTGGTTTAGGTTAAGGGTTTAGGGTTTAGAGTTTAGGATTGTTTAAGGTTTAGGGTTGTTTAGGGTATAGTGTTTAGGGTTAAAAGTTTAGGGTTGTTTAGGGTTTAGTGTTTAGGGTTTAGGTTTGTTTAAGGTTTAGTGTTTAAGGTTTAGGTTTTAGGGTTGTTTTGGATTTAGTGTTTAGTGTTGTTTAGGGTATAGTGTTAATGGTTTAGGGTTTAGGGTTATTTAGGGTTTAGTGTTTAAGGTTTAAGGTATAGGGTTGTTTAGGGTTTAGTGTTTAGGGTTGTTTATGGTTTAGTGATTAGGGTTGTTTAGGGTTGTTTAGAGGTTAGTGTTTAGGGTTATTCAGGGTTTATGATTTAGGGTTGTTCAGGGTTTAGGATTTATGGTTGTTCAGGGTTTAGGATTTAGGGATTAAGGTTAAGGGGTTAGGGTTAGGGTTAGGGTTAAAGTTAGCATTAGGGTTAGAGTTAGGGTTAGAGTTAGGGTCATGGGGTTATGTTAGGCTTAAGGTTAGGGTTATGGTTATGGGGTTAAGGTTAGGGTTGGGGTTAGGGTTAGGTTTAGGTTTAGGGTTAGGGTTAGGGTTATGGTTATTCTTAGATTTATGGTTTAAAATTTAGGGTTTATGGTTTAAGGTTTAGGGTTTAGGATTGTTTAAGTTTTAGGGTGGTTTAGGTTTAGGGTTCAAAATTTAGCGTTTAAGATTGTTTAATGGTTAGGGTTGTTTAGGTTTTAGCGTTTAGAGTTGTTTAGGGTTTTTTAGGGTTGTTTATAATTTAGTGTTTAGGGTTGTTCATTATTTATGATTTAGGATATTTTAAGGTTTAGGGTTTAAGGTTGTATAGTGTTTTAGGGTTTAGAGTATAATGTTTAGGGTTAAGGGTTTAGGGTTGTTTAGGTTATAGTGTTAATGGTTTTAGGGTTTAGGCTTGTTTAGGGTTTAGTGTTTAGGGTTTAGGGTTTAGGGTTTTTTAGCGTTTAGTGTTTATAGTTTAGGGTTTAGGGTGCTTTTGGAATTAGTGTTTAGGGTTTTTCGGGGTTTAGGGTTTAGGATTTAGGGTGTTAGGGTTAGTGTTAGGGTTAGGTTTAGGGTTAAGGTGAGGGTTAGGGTGAGGGTTAAGGTTAGGGTTAGGGTTAAGGTTAGTGTTAGTGTTAGGGTAAGGGTTAGGGTTAGGGATAGGGTTAGGGTTAGGGTTAGAGTTAGGGTTAAGGTTAGGGTTAGGGTTAGGGTTAGGGTTAGGGGTTTGGTTTAGGGTTAGTGTTAGGTGTTAGGGGTTAGTGTTAGGGTTAGGATTAGGGTTAGGGTTCGGGTTAGGTTTAGTGTTAGGTTTATTATTAGGGGGTTAGGTTTTAGTTTAGGATTAGTGTTAGGGTTAGAATTAGAAATAGGGTTAGTGTTAGGATTAGGGTCAGGATAAGGTTTAGAAATATGGTTAGGGTTAGGGTTAAGGGTAGGGTTAGGGTTAGGGTTAGAATTAAGGTTTAGGGTTTAGTGTTAAGATTAGGAATAGGGTGAGGTTTAGGGTTAGGTTTAGGGTTAGGCTTAGGGTTAGTGTTTGGGTTATGATTAGTGTTAGGATTAGGATTAGGGTTAGGGTCAGGTTTATGTTTAGGGTTAGGGTTAGGGTTAGGGTTAGATTTAGGGTTAGGTTTAGGTTTATTGTTAGATTTAGGGTTTAGGGTTTAAGGTTTATGGTTTAGGATTGTTTAAGTTTAAGGGTGGATTAGGTTTAGGGTTTAGAGTTTAGTATTATGGTTACGGTTAGGGTTAGGGTTAGGGATGGGGTTAGGGTTAGGGTTAGGGTTATGGTAAGGGTTAGGTTTAGGGTTAGGGTTAATGTCAGGGTAAAAGTTAGGGGGTTAGTGTTAGGGTTTGTGTTAGGTTTAGAGTTAGGGTTAGGGTTAGGTTAGGGTTAGGGTTAGGGTTAGGGTTAGTGTTAGGGTTAGGGTTAGGTTAGGGTTAGGGTTAGGGTTAGGGTTAGGGTTAGGGGTTAGGGTTAGTGAAAGGGTTAGGGTTATTATTAGGGGGTTAGGTTTAAGTTTAGGATTAGTGTTAAGGTTAGAATTAGAAATAGGTTTAGTGTTAGGATTAGGGTCAGGGTTAGGTTTAGGGTTAGGGTTAGGGTTAGGGTTAGGGTCAGGGAGCGTTTAGGGTTAGGGTTAGGGTTAGGGTTAGATTTAGGTTTAGGTTTAGGTTTATTGTTAGATTTAGGATTTAGGGTCTAAGGTTTATGGTTTAGGATTGTTTAAGGTTTAGGGTGGATTAGGTTTAGGGTTTAGAGTTTAGTGTTATGGTTACGGTTAGGGTTAGGGTTAGGGTTAGGATTAGGGTTAAGGTTAGGTTTAGGATTAGGTTTAGGGTTAGGGTTAGGGTTAGGGTTAGGGTTAGGGTTAGGATTAGGGTTAGGGTTAGGGTTAGGGTAAGGGTTATGGGTTAGGGTTAGGGTTATGGTTATTGTTAGGTTTAGGGTTTAGGGTTTAGTGTTTAGGGTTTAAGGTTTAGGGTTTAGGATTGTTTAAGATTTAGGGTGGTTTAGGTTAAGGGATTAGGGTTTAGAGTTTAGGATTGTTTAAGGTTTAGTGTTGTTTAGGGTATAGTGTTTAGGGTTAAAAGTTTAGGGTTGTTTAGGGTTTAGTGTTTAGGGTTTAGGGTTGTTTAAGGTTTAGTGTTTAAGGTTTAGGTTTTAGGGTTGTTTTGGGTTTAGTGTTTAGTGTTGTTTAGGGTATAGTGCTAATGGTTTAGGGTTTAGGATTATTTAGGGTTTAGTGTTTAAGGTTTAGGGTATAGGGTTGTTTAGGGTTTAGTGTTTAGGGTTGTTTATGGTTTAGTGATTAGGGTTATTTAGGGTAGTTTAGAGGTTAGTGTTTAGGGTTATTCAGGGTTTATGATTTAGGGTTGTTCAGGGTTTAGGATTTATGGTTGTTAAGGGTTTAGGATTTAGGGATTAAGCTTAAGGGGTTAGGGTTAGGGTTAGGGTTAGGGTTAGGGTTAGGGTTAGGGTTAGGGTTAAGGTTAGGGTTAGGGTTAGGGTTAGGGTTATGGTAAGGGTTAGGTTTAGGGTTAGGGTTAGGGTTAGGGTAAAAGTTAGGGGGTTAGTGTTAGGGTTTGTGTTAGGGTTAGGGTTAGGGTTAGGGTTAGGTTAGGGTTAGGGTTAGGGTTAGGGTTAGGGTTAGGTTAGGGTTAGGGTTAGGGTTAGGGTTAGGGTTAGGGGTTAGGGTTAGTGAAAGGGTTAGGGTTATTATTAGGGGGTTAGGTTTAAGTTTAGGATTAGTGTTAGGGTTAGAATTAGAAATAGGGTTAGTGTTAGGATTAGGGTCAGGGTTAGGTTTAGGGTTAGGGTTAGGGTTAGGGTTAGGGTCAGGGAGGGTTTAGGGTTAGGGTTAGGGTTAGGGTTAGATTTAGGTTTAGGTTTAGGTTTATTGTTAGATTTAGGGTTTAGGGTCTAAGGTTTATGGTTTAGGATTGTTTAAGGTTTAGGGTGGATTAGGTTTAGGGTTTAGAGTTTAGTGTTATGGTTACGGTTAGGGTTAGGGTTAGGGTTAGGATTAGGGTTAAGGTTAGGGTTAGGATTAGGTTTAGGGTTAGGGTTAGGGTTAGGGTTAGGGTTAGGGTTAGGGTTAGGATTAGGGTTAGGGTTAGGGTTAGGGTAAGGTTTAGGGGTTAGGGTTAGGGTTATGGTTATTGTTAGGTTTAGGGTTTAGGGTTTAGTGTTTAGGGTTTAAGGTTTAGGGTTTAGGATTGTTTAAGATTTAGGGTGGTTTAGGTTAAGGGATTAGGGTTTAGAGTTTAGGATTGTTTAAGGTTTAGTGTTGTTTAGGGTATAGTGTTTAGGGTTAAATTTTAGGGTTGTTTAGGGTTTAGTGTTTAGGGTTTAGGGTTGTTTAAGGTTTAGTGTTTAAGGTTTAGGTTTTAGGGTTGTTTTGGGTTTAGTGTTTAGTGTTGTTTAGGGTATAGTGCTAATGGTTTAGGGTTTAGGATTATTTAGGGTTTAGTGTTTAAGGTTTAGGGTATAGGGTTGTTTAGGGTTTAGTGTTTAGGGTTGTTTATGGTTTAGTGATTAGGGTTATTTAGGGTAGTTTAGAGGTTAGTGTTTAGGGTTATTCAGGGTTTATGATTTAGGGTTGTTCAGGGTTTAGGATTTATGGTTGTTCAGGGTTTAGGATTTAGGGATTAAGGTTAAGGGGTTAGGGTTAGGGTTAGGGTTAGGGTTAGGGTTAGGGTTAAGGTTAGGGTTAGTGTTAGGGTTAGGATTATGGTTAGTGTTAGGATTAGGGTTAGTGTTAGGGTCAGGGTTAGGTTTAGGGTTAGGGTTAGGGTTAGGGTTAGATTTAGGGTCAGGTTTAGGTTTATTGTTAGATTTAGGGTTTAGGGTTTAAGGTTTATGGTTTAGGATTGTTTAAGGTTTAGGGTGGATTAGGTTTAGGGTTTAGAGTTTAGTGTTATGGTTACGGTTAGTGTTAGGGTTAGGGTTAGGGTTAGGGTTAGGGTTAGTGTTAGGGTTAGGGTAATGGTTAGGATGAGGGTTAGGGTTAGGGTTAGGGTAAGGGTTAGGGGTTAGTGTTAGGGTTAGGATTAGGGTTAGGGTTAGGGTTAGGTTAGGGTTAGGGTTAGGGTTAGGGGTTAGGGTTAGTGTTAGGGTTAGGGTTATTATTAGGGGGTTAGGTTAAAGTTTAGGATTAGTGTTAGGGTTAGAATTAGAAATAGGGTTAGTGTTAGGATTAGGGTCAGGGTTAGGTTTAGGGTTAGGGTTAGGGTTAGGGTGAGGGTTAGGGTCAGGGAGGGTTTAGGGTTAGGGTTAGGGTTAGGGTAAGATTTAGGGTTAGGTTTAGGTTTATTGTTAGATTTAGGATTTAGGGTCTAATGTTTATGGTTTAGGATTGTTTAAGGTTTAGGGTGGATTAGGTTTAGGGTTTAGAGTTTAGTGTTATGGTTACGGTTAGGGTTAGGGTTAGGGTTAGGGTTAGGATTAGGGTTAAGGTTAGGGTTAGGATTAGGTTTAGGTTTAGGGTTAGGTTTAGGGTTAGGGTTAGGGTTAGGGTTAGGGTTAGGGTTAGGATTAGGGTTAGGGTTAGGGTTAGGATAAGGGTTAGGGGTTAGGGTTAGGGTTATGGTTATTGTTAGGTTTAGGGTTTAGGGTTTAGTGTTTAGGGTTTAAGGTTTAGGGTTTAGGATTGTTTAAGATTTAGCGTGGTTTAGGTTAAGGGTTTAGGGTTTAGAGTTTAGGATTGTTTAAGGTTTAGGGTTGTTTAGGGTATAGTGTTTAGGGTTAAAAGTTTAGGGTTGTTTTGGGTTTAGTGTTTAGGGTTTAGGGTTGTTTAAGGTTTAGTGTTTAAGGTTTAGGTTTTAGGGTTGTTTTGAGTTTAGTGTTTAGTGTTGTTTAGGGTATAGTGTTAATGGTTTATGGTTTAGAGTTATTTAGGGTTTAGTGTTTAAGGTTTAGGGTATAGGGTTGTTTAGGATTTAGTGTTTAGGGTTGTTTATGGTTTAGTGATTAGGGTTGTTTAGGGTTGTTTAGAGGTTAGTGTTTAGGGTTATTCAGGGTTTATGATTTAGGGTTGTTCAGGGTTTAGGATTTATGGTTGTTCAGGGTTTAGGATTTAGGGATTAAGGTTAAGGGGTTAGGGTTAGGGTTAGGGTTAGGGTTAGGGTTAGCATTAGGGTTATAGTTAGGGTTAGAGTTAGGGTTATGGGGTTATGTTAGGCTTAAGGTTAGGGTTAGGGTTTTGGGGTTAAGGTTAGGGTTGGGGTTAGGGTTAGGTTTAGGTTTAGGGTTAGGGTTAGGGTTATGGTTATTCTTAGATTTAATGTTTAAATTTTAGGGTTTATGCTTTAAGGTTTAGGGTTTAGGATTGTTTAAGTTTTAGGGTGGTTTAGGTTTAGGGTATAGGGTTTAGCGTTTAAGATTCTTTAATGTTTAGCGTTGTTTAGGTTTTAGCGTTTAGAGTTGTTTAGGGTTTTTTAGGGTTGTTTATGATTTAGTGTTTAGGGTTGTTCAGGATTTATGATTTAGGATATTTTAAGGTTTAGGGTTTAAGGTTGTATAGTGTTTTAGGGTTTAGGGTATATTGTTTAGGGTTAACGGTTTAGGGTTGTTTAGGGTATAGTGTTAATGGTTTTAGGGTTTAGGCTTGTTTAGTGTTTAGTGTTTAGGGTTTAGGGTTTAGGGTTTTTTAGCGTTTAGTGTTTACAGTTTAGGGTTTAGGGTGCTTTTGGAATTAGTGTTTAGGGTTTTTCGGGGTTTAGGGTTTAGGATTTAGGGTGTTAGTGTTAGTGTTAGGGTTAGGTTTAGGGTTAAGGTTAGGGTTAGGGTGAGGGTTAAGGTTAGGGTTAGGGTTAAGGTTAGTGTTAGTGTTAGGGTAAGGGTTAGGGTTAGGGATAGGGTTAGGGTTAGGGTTAGGGTTAGGGTTAAGTTTAGGGTTAGGGTTAGGTTTAGGGTTAGGGGTTAGGGTTAGGGTTAGTGTTAGGGGTTAGGGGTTAGTGTTAGGGTTAGGGTTAGGGTTAGGGTTAGGGTTAGGGTTAGGTTTAGTGTTAGGGTTATTATTAGGGGGTTAGGTTTTAGTTCAGGATTAGTGTTAGGGTTAGAATTAGAAATAGGGTTAGTGTTAGGATTAGAGTCAGGGTTAGGTTTAGGGATATGGTTAGGGTTAGTGTTAAGGGTAGAGTTAGGGTTAGGGTTAGATTTAAAGTTTAGGGTTTAGTGTTAGGATTAGGGATAGTGTGAGGTTTAGGGTTAGGTTTAGGGTTAGGGTTAGGGTTAGTGTTTGGGTTATGATTAGTGTTATTATTAGGGTTAGGGTTAGGGTCAGGTTTAGGTTTAGGGTTAGGTTTAGGTTTATTGTTAGATTTAGGGTTTAGGGTTTAAGGTTTAAGGTTTAGGATTGTTTAAGGTTTAGGGTAGATTAGGTTTAGGGTTTAGAGTTTAGTATTATGGTTACGGTTAGTGTTAGGGTTAGAGTTAGGGTTAGGGTTAGGGTTAGGGTTAGGGTTAAGGTTAGGGTTAATGTTAGGGTTAGAGTTATGGTTAGTGTTAGGATTAGGGTTAGGTTTAGGGTCAGGGTTAGGTTTAGGGTTAGGGATAGGGTTACGGTTAGATTTAGGGTTAGGTTTAGGTTTATTGTTAGATTTAGGGTTTAGGGTTTAAGGTTTATGGTTTAGGATTGTTTAAGGTTTAGGGTGGATTAGGTTTAGGGTTTAGAGTTTAGTGTTATGGTTACGGTTAGGGTTAGGGTTAGGGATGGTGTTAGGGTTAGGGTTAGGGTTATGGTAAGGGTTAGAGTTAGGGTTAGGGTTAGGGTTATGGTAAAAGTTAGGGGGTTAGTGTTAGGGTTTGTGTTAGGGTTAGGGTTAGGGTTAGGGTTAGGTTAGGGTTAGGGTTAGGGTTAGGGTTAGGGTTAGGGGTTAGGGTTAGTGTTAGGGTTAGGGTTATTATTAGGGGGTTAGGTTTAAGTTTAGGATTAGTGTTAGGGTAAGAATTAGAAATAGGGTTAGTCTTAGGATTAGGGTCAGGGTTAGGTTTAGGGTTAGGGTTAAGGTTAGGGTTAGGGTTAAAGTCAGGGAGGGTTTAGGGTTAGGGTTAGGGTTAGGGTTAGATTTAGGGTTAGGTTTAGGTTTATTGTTAGATTTAGGATTTAGGGTCTAAGGTTTATGGTTTAGGATTTTTTAAGGTTTAGGGTGGATTAGCTTTAGTCTTTAGAGTTTAGTGTTATGGTTACAGTTAGGTTTAGGGTTATGGTTAGGGTTTGGATTAGGGTTAAGGTTAGGGTTAGGATTAGGTTTAGGGTTAGGGTTAGGGTTAGGGTTGGGGTTAGGGTTAGGGTTAGGATTAGGGTTAGCGTTAGGGTTAGGGTAAGGGTTAGGGGTTAGGGTTAGGGTTATGGTTATTGTTAGGTTTAGGGTTTAAGGTTTAGTGTTTAGGGTTTAAGGTTTAGGGTTTAGGATTGTTTAAGATTTAGGGTGGTTTAGGTTAAGGGTTTAGCGTTTAGAGTTTAGGATTGTTTAAGGTTTAGGGTTGTTTAGGGTATAGAGTTTAGGGTTAAAAGTTTAGGGTTGTTTAGGGTTTAGTGTTTAGGGTTTAGGGTTGTTTAAGGTTTAGTGTTTAAGGTTTAGGTTTTAGGGTTGTTTGGGGTTGAGTGTTTAGTGTTCTTTAGGGTATAGTGTTAATGGTTTAGGGTTTAGGGTTATTATGGTTTAGTGTTTAAGGTTTAGTGTATAGGGTTGTTTAGGGTTTAGTGTTTAGGGTTGTTTATGGTTTACTGATTAGGGTTGTTTAGGGTTGTTTAGAGGTTAGTGTTTAGGGTTATTCAGGATTTATGATTTAGGGTTGTTCAGGGTTTAGGATTTATGGTTGTTCAGGGTTTAGAATTTAGGGATTAAGGTTAAGGGGTTAGGGTTAGGGTTAGGGTTAGGGTTAGGGTTAGCATTAGGGTTAGAGTTAGGGTTAGAGTTAGGGTTAGAGTTAGGGTTATGGGGTTATGTTAGGCTTAAGGTTAGGATTAGGGTTATGGGGTTAAGGTTAGGGTTAAGGTTAGGGTTAGGTTTCGGTTTAGGGTTATGGTTAGGGTTATGGTTATTCTTAGATTTATGGTTTAAAATTTAGGGCTTATGGTTTAAGGTTTAGGGTTTAGGATTGTTTAAGTTTTAGGGTGGTTTAGGTTTAGGGTATAGAATTTAGCGTTTAAGATTGTTTAATGGTTAGGGTTGTTTAGGTTTTAGCGTTTAGAGTTGTTTAGGGTTTTTTAGGGTTGTTTATAATTTAGTGTTTAGGGTTGTTCAGGATTTATGATTTAGGATATTTTAAGGTTTAGGGTTTAAGGTTGTATAGTGTTTTAGGGTTAAGGGTATAATGTTTAGGGTTAAGGGTTTAGGGTTGTTTAGGGTATAGTGTTAATGGTTTTAGGGTTTAGGCTTGTTTAGGGTTTAGTGTTTAGGGTTTAGGGTTTTTTAGCGTTTAGTGTTTATAGTTTAGGGTTTAGGGTGCTTTTGGAATTAGTGTTTAGGGTTTTTCGGGGTTTAGGGTTTAGGATTTTGGGTGTTAGGGTTAGTGTTAGGGTTAGGTTTAGGGTTAAGGTGAGGATTAGGGTGAGGGTTAAGGTTAGGGTTAGGGTTAAGGTTAGTGTTAGTGTTAGGGTAAGGGTTAGGGTTAGGGATAGGGTTAGGGTTAGGTTTAGGGTTAGGGTTAGGGTTAGGGTTAGGGTTAGGGTTAGGGGTTAGGGTTAGGTTTAGTGTTAGGGGTTAGGGGTTAGTGTTAGGGTTAGGGTTAGGGTTAGGGTTAGGGTTAGGTGTTAGGGTTATTGAAAGGGTTAGGGTTATTATTAGGGGGTTAGGTTTAAGTTTAGGATTAGTGTTAGGCTTAGAATTAGAAATAGGGTTAGTGTTAGGATTAGGGTCAGGGTTAGGTTTAGGGTTAGGGTTAGGGTTAGGGTCAGGGAGGGTTTAGGGTTAGGGTTAGGGTTAGTGTTAGATTTAGGGTTAGGTTTAGGTTTATTGTTAGATTTAGGATTTAGGGTCTAAGGTTTATGGTTTAGGATTGTTTAACGTTTAGGGTGGATTAGGTTTAGGGTTTAGAGTTTAGTGTTATGGTTACGGTTAGGGTTAGGGTTAGGGTTAGGATTAGGGTTAAGGTTAGGGTTAGGATTAGGTTTAGGGTTAGGGTTAGGGTTAGGGTTAGGGTTAGGGTTAGGGTTAGGATTAGGTTTAGGTTTAGGGTTACGGTTAGGGTTAGGGTTAGGGTTAGGGTTAGGATTAGGGTTAAGGTTAGGGTTAGGTTTAGGGTTAGGGTTAGGGTTAGGGTTAGGGTTAGGGTTAGGGTTAGGGTTAGGGTTAGGATTAGGGTTAGGGTTAGGGTTAGGGTAAGGGTTACGGGTTAGGGTTAGGGTTATGGTTATTGTTAGGTTTATGGTTTAGGGTTTAGTGTTTAGGGTTTAAGGTTTAGGGTTTAGGATTGTTTAAGATTTAGGGTGGTTTAGGTTAAGGGTTTAGGGTTTAGAGTTTAGGATTGTTTAAGGTTTAGGGTTGTTTAGGGTATAGTGTTTAGGGTTAAAAGTTTAGGGTTGTTTAGGGTTTAGTGTTTAGGGTTTAGGTTTGTTTAAGGTTTAGTGTTTAAGGTTTAGGTTTTAGGGTTGTTTTGGATTTAGTGTTTAGTGTTTTTTAGGGTATAGTGTTAATGGTTTAGGGTTTAGGGTTATTTAGGGTTTAGTGTTTAAGGTTTAAGGTATAGGGTTGTTTAGGGTTTAGTGTTTAGGGTTGTTTATGGTTTAGTGATTAGGGTTGTTTAGGGTTGTTTAGAGGTTAGTGTTTAGGGTTATTCAGGGTTTATGATTTAGGGTTGTTCAGGGTTTAGGATTTATGGTTGTTCAGGGTTTAGGATTTAGGGATTAAGGTTAAGGGGTTAGGGTTAGGGTTAGGGTTAGGGTTAGCATTAGGGTTAGAGTTAGGGTTAGAGTTAGGGTTATGGGGTTATGTTAGGCTTAAGGTTAGGGTTAGGGTTATGGGGTTAAGGTTAGGGTTGAGGTTAGGGTTAGGTTTAGGTTTAGGATTAGGGTTAGGGTTATGGTTATTCTTAGATTTATGGTTTAAAATTTAGGGTTTATGGTTTAAGGTTTAGGGTTTAGGATTGTTTAAGTTTTAGGGTGGTTTAGGTTTAGGGTACAAAATTTAGCGTTTAAGATTGTTTAATGGTTAGGGTTGTTTAGGTTTTAGCGTTTAGAGTTGTTTAGGGTTTTTTAGGGTTGTTTATAATTTAGTGTTTAGGGTTGTTCATTATTTATGATTTAGGATATTTTAAGGTTTAGGGTTTAAGGTTGTATAGTGTTTTAGGGTTTAGGGTATAATGTTTAGGGTTAAGGGTTTAGGGTTGTTTAGGGTATAGTGTTAATGGTTTTAGGGTTTAGGCTTGTTTAGGGTTTAGTGTTTAGGGTTTAGGGTTTAGGGTTTTTTAGCGTTTAGTGTTTATAGTTTAGGGTTTAGGGTGCTTTTGGAATTAGTGTTTAGGGTTTTTCGGGGTTTAGGGTTTAGGATTTAGGGTGTTAGGGTTAGTGTTAGGGTTAGGTTTAGGGTTAAGGTGAGGGTTAGTGTGAGGGTTAAGGTTAGGGTTAGGGTTAAGGTTAGTGTTAGTGTTAGAATAAGGGTAAGGGTTAGGGATAGGGTTAGGGTTAGGGTTAAGGTTAGGGTTAATGTTAGGGTTAGGGTTAGGGTTAGGGTTAGGGGTTTGGGTTAGGGTTAGTGTTAGGGGTTAGGGGTTATTGTTAGGGTTAGGATTAGGGTTAGGGTTAGGGTTAGGTTTAGTTTTAGGGTTATTATTAAGGGGTTCGGTTTTAGTTTAGGATTAGTGTTAGGGTTAGAATTAGAAATAGGGTTAGTGTTAGGATTAGGGTCAGGATAAGGTTTAGAAATATGGTTAGGGTTAGGGTTAAGGGTAGGTTAGGGTTAGGGTTAGAATTAAGGTTTAGGGTTAATTGTTAAGATTAGGGATAGGGTGAGGTTTAGGGTTAGGTTTAGGGTTAGGGTTAGGGTTAGTGTTTGGGTTATGATTAGTGTTAGGATTAGGATTAGGGTTAGGGTCATGTTTATGTTTAGGGTTAGGGTTAGGGTTAGGGTTAGATTTAGGGTTAGGTTTAGGTTTATTGTTAGATTTAGGGTTTAGGGTTTAAGGTTTATGGTTTAGGATTGTTTAAGTTTAAGGGTGGATTAGGTTTAGGGTTTAGAGTTTAGTATTATGGTTACGGTTAGGGTTAGGGTTAGGGTTAGAGTTAGGGTTAGGGTTAAGGTTAGGGTTAGGGTTAAGGTTAGGGTTAGTGTTAGGGTTAGGGTTATGGTTAGTGTTAGGATTAGGGTTAGGGTTAGGGTCAGGGTTAGGTTTAGTGTTAGGGATAGGGTTAGGGTTAGATTTAGGGTTAGGTTTAGGTTTATTGTTAGATTTAGATTTTAGTATTTAAGGTTTATGGTTTAGGATTGTTTAAGGTTTAGGGTGGATTAGGTTTAGGGTTTAGAGTTTAGTGTTATGGTTACGGTTAGGGTTAGGGTTAAAGATGGGGTTAGGGTTAGGTTTAGGGTTATGGTAAGGGTTAGGTTTAGGTTTAGGGTTAGGGTTAGGGTAAAAGTTAGGGGGTTAGTGTTAGGGTTAGTGTTAGGGTTAGGGTTAGGGTTAGGGTTAGGTTAGGGTTAGGGTTAGGTTTAGGGTTAGGGTTAGGGTTAGGGTTAGGTTAGGGTTAGGGTTAGGGTTAGGGTTAGGGTTAGGGGTTAGGGTTAGTGAAAGGGTTAGGGTTATTATTAGGGGGTTAGGTTTAAGTTTAGGATTAGTGTTAGGGTTAGAATTAGAAATAGGGTTAGTGTTAGGATTAGGGTCAGGGTTAGGTTTAGGGTTAGGGTTAGAGTTAGGGTTAGGGTCAGGGAGGGTTTAGGGTTAGGGTTAGGGTTAGGGTTAGATTTAGGTTTAGGTTTAGGTTTATTGTTAGATTTAGGATTTAGGGTCTAAGGTTTATGGTTTAGGATTGTTTAAGGTTTAGGGTGGATTAGGTTTAGGGTTTAGAGTTTAGTGTTATGGTTACGGTTAGGGTTAGGGTTAGGGTTAGGGTTAGGATTAGGGTTAAGGTTAGGGTTAGGATTAGGTTTAGGGTTAGGGTTAGGGTTAGGGTTAGGGTTAGGGTTAGGATTAGGGTTAGGGTTAGGGTTAGGGTAAGGGTTAGGGGTTAGGGTTAGGGTTATGGTTATTGTTAGGTTTAGGGTTTAGGGTTTAATGTTTAGGGTTTAAGGTTTAGGGTTTAGGATTGTTTAAGATTTAGGGTGGTTTAGGTTAAGGGTTTAGGGTTTAGAGTTTAGGATTGTTTAAGGTTTAGTGTTGTTTAGGGTATAGTGTTTAGGGTTAAATGTTTAGGGTTGTTTAGGGTTTAGTGTTTAGGGTTTAGGGTTGTTTAAGGTTTAGTGTTTAAGGTTTAGGTTTTAGGGTTGTTTTGGGTTTAGTGTTTAGTGTTGTTTAGGGTATAGTGCTAATGGTTTAGGGTTTAGGGTTTTTAGGGTTTAGTGTTTAAGGTTTAGGGTATAGGGTTGTTTAGGGTTTAGTGTTTAGGGTTGTTTATGGTTTAGTGATTAGGGTTATTTAGGGTAGTTTAGAGGTTAGTGTTTAGGGTTATTCAGGGTTTATGATTTAGGGTTGTTCAGGGTTTAGGATTTATGGTTGTTCAGGGTTTAGGATTTAGGGATAAAGGTTAAGGGGTTAGGGTTAGGGTTAGGGTTAGTGTTAGGGTTAGGGTTAGGGTTAGGGTTAGGGTTAGGGTTAAGGTTAGGTTTAGGGTTAGGGTTAGGGTTATGGTTAGTGTTAGGATTAGGGTTAGTGTTAGGGTCAGGGTTAGGTTTAGGTTTAGGGTTAGGGTTAGGGTTAGATTTAGGGTCAGGTTTAGGTTTATTGTTAGATTTAGGGTTTAGGGTTTAGGTTTATGGTTTAGGATTGTTTAAGGTTTAGGGTGGATTAGGTTTAGGGTTTAGAGTTTAGTGTTATGGTTACGGTTAGTGTTAGGGTTAGGGTTAGGGTTAGGGTTAGGGTTAGGGTTAGGGTAATGGTTAGGGTGAGGGTTAGGGTTAGGGTAAGGGTTAATGGTTAGTGTTAGGGTTAGGATTAGGGTTAGGGTTAGGGTTAGGTTAGGGTTAGGGTTAGGGTTAGGGGTTAGGTTTAGTGTTAGGGTTAAGGTTATTATTAGGGGGTTAGGTTTAAGTTTAGGATTAGTGTTAGGGTTAGAATTAGAAATAGGGTTAGTGTTAGGATTAGGGTCAGGGTTAGGTTTAGGGTTAGGGTTAGGGTTAGGGTGAGGGTTAGGGTCAGGGAGGGTTTAGGGTTAGGGTTAGGGTTAGGGTAAGATTTAGGGTTAGGTTTAGGTTTATTGTTAGATTTAGGATTTAGGGTCTAAGGTTTATGGTTTAGGATTGTTTAAGGTTTAGGGTGGATTAGGTTTAGGGTTTAGAGTTTAGTGTTATGGTTACGGTTAGGGTTAGGTTTAGGGTTAGGATTAGGGTTAAGGTTAGGGTTAGGATTAGGTTTAGGTTTAGGGTTAGGGTTAGGGTTAGGGTTAGGGTTAGGGTTAGGGTTAGGATTAGGGTTAGGGTTAGAGTTAGGGTAAGGGTTAGGGGTTAGGGTTAGGGTTATGGTTATTGTTAGGTTTAGGTTTTAGGGTTTAGTGTTTAGGGTTTAAGGTTTAGGGTTTAGGATTGTTTAAGATTTAGGGTGGTTTAGGTTAAGGGTTTAGGGTTTAGAGTTTAGGATTGTTTAAGGTTTAGGGTTGTTTAGGGTATAGTTTTTAGGGTTAAAAGTTTAGGGTTGTTTTGGGTTTAGTGTTTAGGGTTTAGGGTTGTTTAAGGTTTAGTGTTTAAGGTTTAGGTTTTAGGGTTGTTTTGGGTTTAGTGTTTAGTGTTGTTTAGGGTATAGTGTTAATGGTTTATGGTTTAGAGTTATTTAGGGTTTAGTGTTTAAGGTTTAGGGAATAGGGTTGTTTAGGATTTAGTGTTTAGGGTTGTTTATGGTTTAGTGATTAGGGTTGTTTAGGGTTGTTTAGAGGTTAGTGTTTAGGGTTATTCAGGGTTTATGATTTAGGGTTGTTCAGGGTTTAGGATTTATGGTTGTTCAGGGTTTAGGATTTAGGGCTTAAGGTTAAGGGGTTAGGGTTAGGGTTAGGGTTAGTGTTAGCATTAGGGTTATAGTTAGGGTTAGAGTTAGGGTTATGGGGTTATGTTAGGCTTAAGGTTAGGGTTAGGGTTATGGGGTTAAGGTTAGGGTTGTGGTTAGGGTTAGGTTTAGGTTTAGGGTTAGGGTTAGGGTTATGGTTATTCTTAGATTTAAGTTTTAAATTTTAGGGTTTATGGTTTAAGGTTTAGGGTTTAGGATTGTTTAAGTTTTAGGGTGGTTTAGGTTTAGGGTATAGGGTTTAGCGTTTAAGATTCTTTAATGTTTAGGGTTGTTTAGGTTTTAGCGTTTAGAGTTGTTTAGGGTTTTTTAGGGTTGTTTATGATTTAGTGTTTAGGGTTGTTCAGGATTTATGATTTAGGATATTTTAAGGTTTAGGGTTTAAGGCTGTATAGTGTTTTAGGGTTTAGGGTATATTGTTTAGGGTTAAGGGTTTAGGGTTGTTTAGGGTATAGTGTTAATGGTTTTAGGGTTTAGGCTTGTTTAGTGTTTAGTGTTTAGGGTTTAGGGTTTAGGGTTTTTTAGTGTTTAGTGTTTACAGTTTAGGGTTTAGGGCGCTTTTGGAATTAGTGTTTAGGGTTTTTCGGGGTTTAGTGTTTAGGATTTAGGGTGTTAGTGTTAGTGTTAGGGTTAGGTTTAGGGTTAAGGTGAGGGTTAGGGTGAGGGTTAAGGTTAGGGTTAGGGTTAAGGTTAGTGTTAGTGTTAGGGTAAGGGTTAGGGTTAGGGATAGGGTTAGGGTTAGGGTTAGGGTTAGGGTTAGGGGTTAGGGTTAGGGTTAGTGTTAGGGGTTAGGGGTTAGTGTTAGGGTTAGGGTTAGGGTTAGGGTTAGGTTAGTGTTATTATTAGGGGGTTAGGTTTTAGTTCAGGATTAGTGTTCGGGTTAGAATTAGAAATAGGGTTAGTGTTAGGATTAGGGTCAGGGTTAGGTTTAGGGATATGGTTATGGTTAGGGTTAAGGGTAGGGTTAGTGTTAGGGTTAGATTTAAAGTTTAGGGTTTAGTGTTAGGAATAGGGATAGTGTGAGGTTTAGGGTTAGGTTTAGGGTTAGGGTTAGGGTTAGTGTTTGGGTTATGATTAGTGTTATTATTAGGGTTAGGGTTAGGGTCAGGTTTAGGTTTAGGGTTAGGGTTAGGGTTAGGGTCAGATTTAGGGTTAGGTTTAGGTTTATTGTTAGATTTAGGGTTTAGGGTTTAAGGTTTAAGGTTTAGGATTGTTTAAGGTTTAGGGTAGATTAGGTTTAGGGTTTAGAGTTTAGTATTATGGTTACGGTTAGTGTTAGGGTTAGGGTTAGAGTTAGGGTTAGGGTTTGGGTTAGGGTTAGGGTTAGGGTTAGGGTTAAGGTTAGGGTTAATGTTAGGGTTAGAGTTATGGTTAGTGTTAGGATTAGGGTTAGGTTTAGGGTCAGGGTTAGGTTTAGGGTTAGGGATAGGGTTAGGGTTAGATTTAGGGTTAGGTTTAGGTTTATTGTTAGATTAAGATTTAGGGTCTAAGGTTTATGGTTTAGGATTGTTTAAGGTTTAGGGTAGATTAGGTTTAGGGTTTAGAGTTTAGTGTTATGGTTACAGTTAGGGTTAGGGTTAGGGATGGGGTTAGGGTTAGGGTTAGGGTTATGGTAAGGGTTAGGGTTAGGGTTAGGGTTAGGGTTATGGTAAAAGTTAGGGGGTTAGTGTTAGGGTTTGGGTTAGGGTTAGGGTTAGGGTTAGGGTTAGGTTAGGGTTAGGGTTAGGGTTAGGGTTAGGGTTAGGTTTAGGGGTTAGGGTTAGTGTTAGGGTTAGGGTTAGGGCTAGGGTTAGGATTAGGGTTAGGGTTAGGGTTAGAGTTAGGGTTAGAGTTAGGGTTAGAGTTAGGGTTATGGGGTTATGTTAGGCTTAAGGTTAGGGTTAGGGTTATGGGGTTAAGGTTAGGGTTGGGGTTAGGGTTAGGTTTAGGTTTAGGGTTAGGGTTAGGGTTATGGTTATTCTTAGATTTATGGTTGAAAATTTAGGGCTTATGGTTTAAGGTTTAGTCTTTAGGATTGTTTAAGTTTTAGTGTGGTTTAGGTTTAGGGTATAGAATTTAGCGTTTAAGATTGTTTAATGGTTAGGGTTGTTTAGGTTTTAGCGTTTAGAGTTGTTTAGGGTTTTTTAGGGTTGTTTATAATTTAGTGTTTAGGGTTGTTCAGGATTTATGATTTAGGATATTTTAAGGTTTAGGGTTTAAGGTTGTATAGTGTTTTAGGGTTTAGTGTATAATGTTTAGGGTTAAGGGTTAAGGGTTGTTTAGGGTATAGTGTTAATGGTTTTAGGGTTTAGGCTTGTTTAGGGTTTAGTGTTTAGGGTTTAGTGTTTAGGGTTTTTTAGCGTTTAGTGTTTATAGTTTAGGGTTTAGGGTGCTTTTTGAATTAGTGTTTAGGGTTTTTCGGGGTTTAGGGTTTAGGATTTAGGGTGTTAGGGTTAGTGTTAGGGTTAGGTTTAGGGTTAAGGTGAGGGTTAGGGTGAGGGTTAAGGTTAGGGTTAGGGTTAAGGTTAGTGTTAGTGTTAGGGTAAGGGTTAGGGTTAGGGATAGGGTTAGGGTTAGGTTTAGGGTTAGGGTTAGGGTTAGGGTTAGGGTTAGGGGTTAGGGTTAGGTTTAGTGTTAGGGGTTAGGGGTTAGAGTTAGGGTTAGGGTTAGGGTTAGGGTTAGGGTTAGGTTTAGTGTAGGGTTATTATTAGGGGGTTAGGTTTTAGTTTAGGATTAGTGTTAGGGTTAGAATTAGAAATAGGGTTAGTGTTAGGATTAGGGTCAGGGTTAGGTTTAGGGATAGGGTTAGGGTTAGTGTTAGGGTTAGGGTTAGGGTTAGGGTTAGGGTTAGGGTTAGGGTTAGGGTTAGATTTAAAGTTTAGGGTTTAGTGTTAGGATTAGGGATAGTGTGAGGTTTAGGGTTAGGTTTAGGGTTAGGGTTAGGGTTAGTGTTTGGGTTATGATTAGTGTTAGGATTAGGGTTAGGGTTAGGGTCAGGTTTAGGTTTAGGGTTAGGGTTAGGGTTAGGGTTATATTTAGGGTTAGGTTTAGGTTTATTGTTAGATTTAGGGTTTAGGGTTTAAGGTTTATGGTTTAGGATTGTTTAAGGTTTAGGGTGGATTAGGTTTAGGGTTTAGAGTTTAGTATTATGGTTACGGTTAGTGTTAGGGTTAGGGTTAGAGACAGGGTTAGGGTTAGGGTTAGGGTTAGGGTTAAGGTTAGGGTTAGTGTTAGGGTTAGGGTTATGGTTAGTGTTAGGATTAGTGTTAGGGTTAGGGTCAGGGTTAGGTTTAGGGTTAGATATAGGGTTAGGGTTAGATTTAGGGTTAGGTTTAGGTTTATTGTTAGATTTAGGGTTTAGGGTTTAAGGTTTATGGTTTAGGATTGTTTAAGGTTTAGGGTGGATTAGGTTTAGGGTTTAGAGTTTAGTGTTATGGTTACGGTTAGGGTTAGGGTTAGGGTTTGGGTTATGGTTAGGGTTAGGGTTATGGTAAGGGTTAGGGTTAGGGTAAAAGTTAGGGGGTTAGTGTTAGGGTTTGGGTTAAGGTTAGGGTTAGGGTTAGGGTTAGTGTTAGTTTAGGGTTATGGTTAGGGTTAGGGTTAGGGGTTAGGTTTAGTGTTATGGTTAGGGTTATTATTAGGGGGTTAGGTTTAAGTTTAGGATTAGTGTTAGGGTTAGAATTAGAAATAGGGTTAGTGTTAGGATTAGTGTCAGGGTTTGGTTTAGGGTTAGGGTTAGGGTTAGGGTTAGGGTTAGGGTTAGGGTTAGGGTTAGGGTTACGGTTAGGGTTAGGGTTAGGGTTAGGTTTAGGTTTAGGGTTAGGTTTAGGGTTAGGGTAAGGGTTAGGGGTTAGGGTTAAGGTTAGGGTTAAGGTTAGGGTTAGGGTTAAGGTTAGGGTTAGGGTTAGGGTTAGGGTTAGGGTTAGGGTTAGGGTAAGGTTAGGGTTAGGGTTAGGGTTAGGGTTAGGGGTTAGGGTTAGGGTTAGTGTTAGGGGTTAGGGGTTAGGGTTAGGTTTATGGTTAGGGTTAGGGTTAGGGTTAGGGTTAGAGTTAGGGTTAGGGTGATGGTTAGGGTTAGGGTTATGTGGTTATGTTAGACTTAAGGTTAGGGTTAGGGTTATGGGGTTAAGGTTAGGGTTGGGGTTAGGGTTAGGTTTAGGTTTAGGGTAAGGGTTAGGGTTATGGTTATTCTTAGATTTATGGTTTAAAATTTAGGGTTTATGGTTTAAGGTTTAGGGTTTAGGATTGTTTAAGTTTTAGGGTGGTTTAGGTTTAGGGTATAGGGTTTAGCGTTTAAGATAGTTTAATGTTTAGGGTTGTTTATGTTTTAGCGTTTAGAGTTGTTTAGGTTTTTTTAGGGTTTTTTATGATTTAGTGTTTAAGGTTGTTCAGGATTTATGATTTAGGATATTTTAAGGTTTAGGGTTTAAGGTTGTATAGTGTTTTAGTGTTTAGGCTATAATGTTTAGGGTTAAGAGTTTAGGGTTGTTTAGGGTATAGTGTTAATGGTTTTAGGGTTTAGGCTTGTTTAGGGTTTAGTGTTTAGGGTTTAGGGTTTAGGGTTTTTTAGCGTTTAGTGTTGAGAGTTTAGGGGTTAGGGTGCTTTTGGAATTATTGTTTAGGGTTTTTCTGGGTTTAGGGTTTAGGATTTAGGGTTTTAGGGTTAGGTTTAGGGTTAGGGTGATGGTTAGGGTGAGGGTTAAGGTTAGGGTTAGGGTTAAGGTTAGTGTTAGTGTTAGGATAAGGGTTAGGGTTAGGGATAGGGTTAGGGTTAGGGTTAGGGTTAGGGTTAGGGTTAGGGTTAGGGTTAGGGTTAGGGTTAGGGTTAGGGTTAGGGTTAGAGTTTAGGGTTAGGGTTAGTGTTAGGGGTTAGGGATAGTGTTAGGGTTAGGGTTAGGGTTAGGGTTAGGGTTAGGGTTAGGGATAGGGTAGGTGTGAGGTTTAGGGTTACGGTTATGTTTAGGGTTAGGGTTAGTCTTTGTTTGGGTTATGGTTATTGTTAGGATTAGGCTTTGGTTTATGGTCAGGGGAAGGTTTAGGTTTACGTTTAGGGTTAGTGTTAGATTTAGGGTTAGGTTTAGGTTTATTGTTAGATTTAGGGTTTTGGGTTTAAGGTTTATGGTTTAGGATTGTTTAAGGTTTAGGGTGGATTAGGTTTAGGGTTTAGAGTTTAGTCTTATGGTTACGGTTAGGGTTAGGGTTAGCGTTAGGGTTAGGGTTAGGGTTAGGGTTAGGGTTAGGTTTAGGGTTAGGGTTAGGGTTAGGGTTAGGGTTAGGGTTAGAGTTAGTGTTAGGGTTAGGGATAGAGTTACGGTTAGGGTTAGGGTTAGAGTTACGGTTAGGGTTAGGGTTAGGGTTAAGGTTAGGGTTGGGGGGGTTAGGGTTAGGGTTAGGTTTAGGGTTAGGGTTATTATTAGGGAGTTAGGTTTAAATTTAGGATTAGTGTTAGGGTTACAATTAGAAATAGGGTTAGTGTTAGGATTAGGGTAAGGGTTAGGTTTAGGGATAGGGTTAGGGTTAGGGTTAGGGGTAGGGTTAGGGTTAGGGTTAGATTTAAAGTTTAAGGTTTTGTGTTAGGATTAGGGTTAGTGTGAGGTTTAGGGTTAAGGTTAGGTTTAGGGTTAGGGTTAGGGTTAGTGTTTGGGTTAAGGTTAGTGTTAGGATTAGGTTTAGGTTTAGGGTTAGGGTTAGGGTTAGATTTAGGGTTAGGTTTAGGTTTATTGTTAGATTTAGGGTTTAGGGTTTAAGGTTTGTGGTTTAGGATTGTTTAAGGTTTAGGGTGGATTAGGTTTAGGGTTTATAGTTTAGTGTTATGGTTACGGTTATGGTTAGGGTTAGGTTTAGGGTTAGGGTTTGGGTTAGGGTTAGGGTTAGGTTTAGGGTTAGGGTTATGGTTAGGGTTAAGGTTAGGGTTAGGCTTAGGGTTAGGGTAAGGGTTATGATTATGTTTATTGTTAGGTTTAGGGTTAAAGTTAGGGTTAAGGTTCGGTTTATGGTTAGGGTTAGGTTTATGGTTAGGCTTAAGGTTAGGGTTAGGTTTAGGGTTAGGGTTACGGTTAGGGTTAGGTTTAGGGTTAGGGTTCGGGTTAGGGTTAGGGTTAGGTTTATTGTTAGGTTTAGGGTTTAGTGTTTAGGGACTAAGGTTTTGGGTTTAGGATTGTTTAAGGTTTAGGGTAGATTAGGTTTAGGGTTTAGAGTTTAGTGTTAAGGTTAGGGTTAGGTTTAGGGTTTAGGGTTTAGTGTTCGGATTAGGGTTAGGGTTAGGGTTAGGTTTAGGGTTACGTTTAGGGTCATGGATATTGTTAGGTTTAGGGTTTAGGGTTTAGGGTAAAGGTTTAGGATTTAGGATTGTTTAAGGTTTAGGGTGGATTATTTTTAGGGTTTAGAGTTTTGTGTTTGGGATATTGTTAGGGGTTAGGTTTAGGGTTTAGGGATTACTGTTAGGGTTAGGGTTAGGGTTAGGGTTAAGGTTAGTGTTAGGTTTAGGGTTAGGGTTAGGGTTAGGTTTAGGTTTATTGTTAGGATTAGGGTTAGAGTTAGGATTAGGGTTAGGGTTAGGGTTAGTGTTAGGGTCAGGTTTAGGGTTAGGGTTAGGGTTAGGATTAGGTTTAGTGTTAGTGTTAGGTTTAGGGTTAGGGTTAGGGTTAGTGTTAGGTTTAGTGTTAGGGTTACGTTTAGGGTTAGGGTTAGGGTTAGGATTAGGGTTAGGGTTATGGTAATTGTTAGGTTTAGGGTTTAAGGTTTAGGGTTTAGGATTGTTTAAGGTTTATCGTAACTTAAATTTAGGGTTTACAATTTAGTGTTAGGGTTATGGTTAGTGTTAGGGTTAGGGTTAGGGTTAGGTTTAGGGTTCAGGGTTTAGGGTTTAGGATTGTTTAAGGTTTAGGGTAGATTAGGTTTAGGATTTAAAGTTTAGTTTTAGGGTTAGGGTTAGGTTTAGGGTTTAGGGTTTAGTGTTAGGATTAGGGTTAGGGTTAAAGTTAGGGTTAGGGTAAGGGTTAGGATTAGGTTTAGGGTTAGGGTTAGTGTTTGGGTTATGGTTAGTGTTAGGATTAGGTTTAGGGTTAGGGTTAGGGTTAGGGTTAGATTTAGGGTTAGGTTTAGGTTTATTGTTAGATTTAGGGTTTAGGGTTTAAGGTTTGTGGTTTAGGATTGTTTAAGGTTTAGGGTGGATTAGGTTTAGGGTTTAGAGTTTAGTGTTATGGTTACGGTTAGGGTTAGTGTTAGGTTTAGGGTTAGGGTTTGGGTTAGGGTTAGGGTTAGGTTTAGGGTTAGGGTTATGGTTAGGGTTAAGTTTGTGGTTAGGGTTAGGATTAGGGTTATGGTTAGTGTTAGGATTAGGGTTAGGGTTAAGGTCAGGGTTAGGCTTAGGGTTAGGGTTAGGGTTAGGGATAGATTTAGGATTAGGTTTAGGTTTATTGTTAGATTTAGGGTTTAGGGTTTAAGGTTTATGGTTTAGGATATTTAAGGTTTAGGGTGGATTAGGTTTAGGGTTTAGAGTTTAGTGTTATGGTTAAGGTTAAGGTTAGGGTTAGGGTTAGGTTTAGGGTTAGGGTTAGTGTTACGGTTAGGGTTAGGGTTAGGGTTACGGTTAGGGTTAGGGTTAGGGTTAGGTTTATGGTTAGGCTTAAGTTTAGGGTTAGGTTTAAGGTTAGGGTTACGGTTAGGGTTAGGTTTAGGGTTAGGGTTAGGGTTAGGGTTAGGTTTATTGTTAGGTTTATTGTTTAGTGTTTAGGGTCTAAGGTTTTGGGTTTAGGATTGTTTAAGGTTTAGGGTAGATTAGGTTTAGGGTTTAGAGTTTAGTGTTAAGGTTAGGGTTAGGTTTAGGGTTTAGGGTTTAGTGTTCGGATTAGGGTTAGGGTTAGGGTTAGGTTTAGGGTTACGTTTAGGGTCATGGATATTGTTAGGTTTAGGGTTTAGGGTTTAGGGAAAGGTTTAGGATTTAGGATTGTTTAAGGTTTAGGGTGGATTATTTTTAGGGTTTAGAGTTTTGTGTTTGGGATATCGTTAGGGTTAGGTTTAGGGTTTAGGGATTACTGTTAGGGTTAGGGTTAGGGTTAGGGTTAAGGTTAGTGTTAGGTTTAGGGTTAGGGTTAGGGTTAGGTTTAGGTTTATTGTTAGGATTAGGGTTAGAGTTAGAATTAAGGTTAGGGTTAGGGTTAGGGTTAGGGTCAGGTTAGGGTTAGGGTTAGGGTTAGGATTAGGTTTAGTGTTAGTGTTAGGTTTATGGTTAGGGTTAGGGTTAGGGTTAGGGTTAGGTTTAGTGTTAGGGTTACGTTTAGGGTTAGGGTTAGGGTTAGGATTAGGGTTAGGGTTATGGTAATTGTTAGGTTTAGGGTTTAAGGTTTAGGGTTTAGGATTGTTTAAGGTTTATCGTAACTTAAATTTAGGGTTTAAAATTTAGTGTTAGGGTTATGGTTAGTGTTAGGGTTAGGGTTAGGGTTAGGTTTAGGGTTCAGGGTTTAGGGTTTAGGATTGTTTAAGGTTTAGGGTAGATTAGGTTTAGGATTTAAAGTTTAGTTTTAGGGTTAGGGTTAGGTTTATGGTTTAGGGTTTAGTATTAGGATTAGGGTTAGGGTTAAAGTTAGGGTTAGGGTAAGGTTTAGGATTAGGTTTAGGGTATAGGGTTTAGCGTTTAAGATTGTTTAATGTTTAGGGTTGTTTAGGTTTTAGCGTTTAGAGTTGTTTAGGGTTTTTTAGGGTTGTTTATAATTTAGTGTTTAGGGTTGTTCAGGATTTATGATTTAGGATATTTTAAGGTTTAGGGTTTAAGGTTGTATAGTGTTTTAGGGTTTAGGGTATAATGTTTAGGGTTAAGGGTTTAGGGTTGTTTAGGGTATAGCGTTAATGGTTTTAAGGTTTAGGCTTGTTTAGGGTTTAGTGTTTAGGGTTTAGGGTTTAGGGTTTTTTAGCGTTTAGTGTTTATAGTTTAGGGTTTAGGGTGCTTTTGGAATTAGTGTTTAGAGTTTTTTGGGGTTTAGGGTTTAGGATTTATGGTGTTAGGGTTAGTGTTAGTTTTAGGTTTAGGGTTAAGGTGAGGGTTAGGGTGAGGGTTAAGGTTAGTGTTAGTGTTAGGGTAAGGGTTAGGGTTAGGGATAGGGTTAGGGTTAGGGTTAGTGTAAGGGTTAGGGTTAGGGTTAGGGTTAGGGTTACGGGTTAGGTTTAGGGTTAGTGTTAGGGGTTAGGGGTTAGTGTTAGGGTTAGGGCTAGGGTTAGGTTTAGAGTTAGGGTTATTATTAGGGGGTTAGGTTTTAGTTAAGGATTAGTGTTAGGGTTAGAATTAGAAATAGGGTTAGTGTTAGGATTAGTGTCAGGGTTAGGTTTAGGGATAGGGTTAGGTTTAGGGTTAAGGTTAGGGTTAGGGTTAGGGTTAGGGTTATGGTTAGTGTTAGGATTAGGGTTAGGGTTAGGGTCAGGTTTAGGTTTAGGGTTAGGGTTAGGGTTAGGGTTAGATTTAGGGTCAGGTTTAGGTTTATTGTTAGATTTAGGGATTAGGGTTTAAGGTTTATGGTTTAGGATTGTTTAAGGTTTAGGGTGGATTAGGTTTAGGGTTTAGAGTTTAGTGTTATGGTTATGGTTAGTGTTAGGGTTAGGGTTAGGGTTAGGGTTAGGGTTAGGGTTAGGGATAGGGTAATGGTTAGGGTTAGGTTTAGGGTTAGGGTTAGGGTAAGGGTTAGGGGTTAGTGTTAGGGTTAGGGTTAGGGTTAGGGTTAGGTTAGGTTTAGGGTTAGGGTTAGGGTTAGGGTTAGGGGTTAGGGTTAGTGTTAGGGTTAGGGTTATTATTAGAGGGTTAGGTTTAAGTTTAGGATTAGTGTTAGGGTTAGAATTAGAAATAGGGTTAGTGTTAGGATTAGGGTCAGGGTTAGGTTTAGGGTTAGGGTTAGGGTTAGGGTTAGGGTCAGGGAGGGTTTAGGGTTAGGGTTAGGGTTAGGGTTAGATTTAGGGTTAGGTTTAGGTTTATTGTTAGATTTAGGATTTTGGGTCTAAGGTTTATGGTTTAGGATTGTTTAAGGTTTAGGGTGGATTAGGTTTAGGGTTTAGAGTTTAGTGTTATGGTTACGGTTAGGGTTAGGGTTAGGGTTAGGGTTAGGATTAGGGTTAAGGTTAGGGTTAGGATTAGGTTTAGGGTTAGGGTTAGGGTTAGGGTTAGGGTTAGGGTTAGGGTTAGGGTTAGGGTTAGGATTAGGGTTAGGATTAGGGTTAGGTTTAGGGTTAGGGTAAGGGTTAGGGGTTAGGTTTAGTGTTATGGTTATTGTTAGGTTTAGGGTTTAGGGTTTAGTGTTTAGGGTTTAAGGTTTAGGGTTTAGGATTGTTTAAGATTTAGGGTGGTTTAGGTTAACGGTTTAGGGTTTAGAGTTTAGGATTGTTTAAGGTTTAGGGTTGTTTAGGGTATAGTGTTTAAAGTTAAAAGTTTAGGGTTGTTTAGGGTTTAGTGTTTAGGGTTTAGGGTTGTTTAAGGTTTAGTGTTTAAGGTTTAGGTTTTAGGGTTGTTTTGGGTTTAGTGTTTAGTGTTGTTTAGGGTATAGTGTTAATGGTTTAGGGTTTAGGGTTATTTAGGGTTTAGTGTTTAAGGTTTAGGGTATAGGGTTGTTTAGGGTTTAGTGTTTAGGGTTGTTTATGGTTTAGAGATTAGGGTTGTTTAGGGTTGTTTAGAGGTTAGTGTTTAGGGTTATTCAGGGTTTATGATTTAGGGTTGTTCAGGGTTTAGGATTTATGGTTGTTCAGGGTTTAGGATTTAGGGATTAAGGTTAAGGGGTTAAGGTTAGGGTTAGGGTTAGGGTTAGGGTTAGCATTAGGGTTAGAGTTAGGGTTAGAGCTAAGGTTATGGGGTTATGTGAGGCTTAAGGTTAGGGTTAGGGTTATGGGGTTAAGGTTAGGGTTGTGGTTAGGGTTAGGTTTAGGTTTAGGGTTAGGGTTAAGGTTAGTGTTAGTGTTAGAATAATGGTTAGGGTTAGGGATAGGGTTAGGGTTAGGGTTAGGGTTAGGGTTAAGGTTAGGGTTAGGGTTAGGGTTAGGGTTAGGGGTTAGTGTTAGGGTTAGGGTTAGGGTTAGGGTTAGGGTTAGGTTTAGTGTTAGGGTTATTATTAGGGGGTTAGGTTTTAGTTTAGGATTAGTGTTAGGGTTAGAATTAGAAATAGGGTTAGTGTTAGGATTAGGGTCAGGGTTAGGTTTAGAAATATGGTTAGGGTTAGGGTTAAGGGTAGGGTTAAAGTTAGGGTTATAATTAAAGTTTAGGGTTTAGTGTTAGGATTAGGGATAGTGTGAGGTTTAGGGTTAGGTTTAGGGTTAGGGTTAGGGTTAGTGTTTGGGTTATGATTAGTGTTAGGATTAGGATTAGGGTTAGGGTAAGGTTTATGTTTAGGGTTAGGGTTAGGGTTAGGGTTAGATTTAGGGTTAGGTTTAGGTTTATTGTTAGATTTAGGGTTTAGGGTTTAAGGTTTATGGTTTAGGATTGTTTAAGTTTAAGGGTGGATTAGGTTTAGGGTTTAGTGTTTAGTATTATGGTTACGGTTAGGGTTATGGTTAGGGTTTTAGTTAGGGTTAGGGTTAGGGTTAGGGTTAGGGTTAAGGTTAGGGTTAGTGTTAGGGTTAGGGTTATGGTTAGTGTTAGGATTAGGGTTAGGGTTAGGGTCAGGGTTAGGTTTAGGGTTAGGGATAGGGTTAGGGTTAGATTTAGGGTAAGGTTTAGGTTTATTGTTAGATTTAGGGTTTAGGGTTTAAGGTTTATGGTTTAGGATTGTTTAAGGTTTAGGGTGGATTAGGTTTAGGGTTTAGAGTTTAGTGTTATGGTTACGGTTAGGGTTAGAGTTAGGGATGGAGTTAGGGTTAGGGTTAGGGTTATGGTAAGGGTCAGGTTTAGGGTTAGGGTTAGGGTTAGGGTAAAAGTAAGGGGGTTAGTGTTAGGGTTTGTGTTAGGGTTAGGGTTAGGGTTAGGGTTAGGTTAGGGTTAGGGTTAGGGTTAGGGTTAGGGTTAGGGTTAGGGTTAGGGTTAGGGTTAGGGTTAGGTTAGGGTTAGGGTTAGGGTTAGGGTTAGGTTTAAGGGTTAGGGTTAGTGAAAGTGTTAGGGTTATTATTAGGGGGTTAGGTTTAAGTTTAGGATTAGTGTTAGGGTTAGAATTAGAAATAGGGTTAGTGTTAGGATTAGGGTCAGGGTTAGGTTTAGGGTTAGGGTTAGGGTTAGGGTCAGGGAGGGTTTAGGGTTAGGGTTAGGGTTAGGGTTAGAGTTAGGGTTAGGTTTAGGTTTATTGTTAGATTTAGGATTTAGGGTCTAAGATTTATGGTTTAGGATTGTTTAAGGTTTAGGGTGGATTAGGTTTAGGGTTTAGAGTTTAGTGTTATGGTTACGGTTAGGGTTAGGGTTAGGGTTAGGATTAGGGTTAAGGTTAGGGTTCGGATTAGGTTTAGGGTTAGGGATAGGGTTAGGGTTAGGGTTAGGGTTAGGATTAGGTTTAGGGTTAGGGTTAGGGTTAGGGTTAGGGTTAGGGTTAGGATTAGGGTTAAGGTTAGGGTTAGGTTTAGGTTTAGGGTTAGGGTTAGGGTTAGGATTAGGGTTAGGATTAGGGTTAGGGTTAGGGTTAGGGTAAGGGTTAGGGGTTAGGGTTAGGGTTATGGTTATTGTTAGGTTTAGGGTTTAGAGTTTAGTGTTTAGGGTTTAAGGTTTAGGGTTTAGGATTGTTTAAGATTTAGGGTGGTTTAGGTTAAAGGTTTAGGGTTTAGAGTTTAGGATTGTTTAAGGTTTAGGGTTTTTTAGGGTATAGTGTTTAGGGTTAAAAGTTTAGGGTTGTTTAGGGTTTAGTGTTTAGGGTTTAGGGTTGTTTAAGGTTTAGTGTTTAAGGTTTAGGTTTTAGGGTTGTTTTGGGTTTAGTGTTTAGTGTTTTTTAGGGTATAGTGTTAATGGTTTAGGGTTTAGGGTTATTTAGGGTTTAGTGTTCAAGGTTTAAGGTATAGGGTTGTTTAGGGTTTAGTGTTTAGGGTTGTTTATGGTTTAGTGATTAGGGTTGTTTAGGGTTGTTTAGAGGTTAGTGTTTAGGGTTATTCAAGGTTTATGATTTAGGGTTGTTCAGGGTTTAGGATTTATGGTTGTTCAGGGTTTAGGATTTAGGGATTAAGGTTAAGGGGTTAGGGTTAGGGTTAGGGTTAGGGTTAGCATTAGGGTTAGAGTTAGGGTTAGAATTAGGGTTATGGGGTTATGTTAGGCTTAAGGTTAGGGTTAGGGTTATGGGGTTAAGGTTAGGGTTGGGGTTAGGGTTAGGTTTAGGTTTAGGGTTAGGGTTAGGGTTATGGTTATTCTTAGATTTATGGTTTAAAATTTAGGGTTTATGGTTTAAGGTTTAGGGTTTAGGATTGTTTAAGTTTTAGGGTGGTTTAGGTTTAGGGTATAGAATTTAGCGTTTAAGATTGTTTAATGGTTAGGGTTGTTTAGGTTTTAGCGTTTAGAGTTGTTTAGGGTTTTTTAGGATTGTTTATAATTTAGTGTTTAGGGTTGTTCAGGATTTATGATTTAGGATATTTTAAGGTTTAGGGTTTAAGGTTGTATAGTGTTTTAGGGTTTAGGGTATAATGTTTAGGGTTAAGGGTTTAGGGTTGTTTAGGGTATAGTGTTAATGGTTTTAGGGTTTAGGCTTGTTTAGGGTTTAATGTTTAGGGTTTAGGGTTTAGGGTTTTTTAGCGTTTAGTGTTTATAGTTTAGAGTTTAGGGTGCTTTTGGAATTAGTGTTTAGGGTTTTTCGGGGTTTAAGGTTTAGGATTTAGGGTGTTAGGGTTAGTGTTAGGGTTAGGTTTAGGGTTAAGGTGAGGGTTAGGGTGAGGGTTAAGGTTAGGGTTAGGGTTAAGGTTAGTGTTAGTGTTAGGGTAAGAATTAGGGTTAGGGATAAAGTTAGGGTTAGGGTTAGGGTTAAGGTTAGGGTTAGGGTTAGGGTTAGGGGTTAGGGTTAGGGTTAGTGTTAGGGGTTAGGGGTTAGTGTTAGGGTTAGGGTTAGGGTTAGTTTAGGGTTAGGGTTAGGTTTAGTGTTAGGGTTATTATTAGGGGGTTAGGTTTTAGTTTAGGATTAGTGTTAGGGTTAGAATTAGAAATAGTGTTAGTGTTAGGATTAGGGTCAGGGTTAGGGTCAGGGTTAGGTTTAGGGTTAGGGATAGGGTTAGGGTTAGATTTAGGGTTAGGTTTAGGTTTATTGTTAGATTTAGGGTTTAGGGTTTAAGGTTTATGGTTTAGGATTGTTCAAGGTTTAGGGTGGATTAGGTTTAGGGTTTAGAGTTTAGTGTTATGGTTACGGTTAGGGTTAGGGTTAGGGATGGGGTTAGGGTTAGGGTTAGGGTTATGGTAAGGGTTAGGGTTAGGGTTAGGGTTAGGGTAAAAGTTAGGGGGTTAGTGTTAGGGTTTGGGTTAGGGTTAGGGTTAGGGTTAGGGTTAGGTTAGGGTTAGGGTTAGGGTTAGGGGTTAGGGTTAGTGTTAGGTTTAGGGTTATTATTAGGGGGTTAGGGTTAAGTTTAGGATTAGTGTTAGGGTTAGAATTAGAAATAGGTTTAGTGTTAGGATTAGGGTCAGGGTTAGGTTTAGGGTTAGGGTTAGGGTTAGGGTTAGGGTTAGGGTCAGGGAGGGTTTAGGGTTAGGGTTAGATTTAGGGTTAGGTTTAGGTTTAATGTTAGATTTAGGGTTTACGGTCTACGGTTTATGGTTTAGGATTGTTTAAGGTTTAGGGTGGATTAGGTTTAGGGTTTAGAGTTTAGTGTTATGGTTACGGTTAGGGTTAGGGTTAGGGCTAGGGTTAGGGTTAGGATAAGGGTTAAGGTTAGGGTTAGGGTTAGGGTTAGGTTTAAGGTTAGGGTTAGGGTTAGGGTTAGGGTTAGGGTTAGGGTTAGGGTTAGGGTTATGGTTAGGGTTAGGGTTGGGGTTAGGTTTAGGGTTAGGGTTAGGGTTAGGGTTAGGGTAAGGGTTAGGGGTTAGGGTTAGGGTTAGGGTTAAGGTTAGGGTTAGGGTTAAGGTTAGGGTTAGGGTTAGGGTTAGGGTTAGGGGTTAGGGTTAGGGTTAGTGTTAGGGGTTAGGGGTTAGTGTTAGGGTTAGTGTTAGGGTTAGGGTTAGGGTTAGGTTTAGTGTTAGGGTTATTATTAGGGGGTTAGGTTTTAGTTTAGGATTAGTGTTAGGGTTAGAATTAGAAATAGGGTTAGTGTTAGGATTAGGGTCAGGGTTAGGTTTAGGGATATGGTTAGGGTTAGGGTTAAGGGTAGGGTTAGGGTTAGGGTTAGATTTAAAGTTTAGGGTTTAGTGTTAAGATTAGGGATAGTGTGAGGTTTAGGGTTAGGTTTAGGGTTAGGGTTAGGGATAGTGTTTGGGTTATGATTAGTGTTATTATTAGGGTTAGGGTTAGGGTCAGGTTTAGGTTTAGGGTTAGGGTTAGGGTTAGGGTTAGATTTAGAGTTAGGTTTAGGTTTATTGTTAGATTTAGGGTTTAGGGTTTAAGGTTTAAGGTTTAGGATTGTTTAAGATTTAGGGTAGATTAGGTTTAGGGTTTAGAATTTAGTATTATGGTTACGGTTAGGGTTAGGGTTAGGGTTAGAGTTAAGGTTAGGTTTAGGGTTAGGGTTAGGGTTAGGGTTAAGGTTAGGGTTAATGTTAGGGTTAGGGTTATGGTTAGTGTTAGGATTAGGGTTAGGTTTAGGGTCAGGGTTAGGTTTAGGGTTAGAGATAGGGTTAGGGTTAGATTTAGGGTTAGGTTTAGGTTTATTGTTAGATTTAGAGTTTAGGGTTTAAGGTTTATGGTTTAGGATTGTTTAAGGTTTAGGGTGGATTAGGTTTAGGGTTTAGAGTTTAGTGTTATGGTTACGGTTAGGGTTAGGGTTAGGGATGGGGTTAGGGTTAGGGTTAGGGTTATGTTAAGGGTTAGGGTTAGGGTTAGGGTTAGGGTTATGGTAAATGTTAGGGGGTTAGTGTTAGGGTTTGGGTTAGGGTTAGGGTTAGGGTTAGGGTTAGGTTAGGGTTAGGATTAGGGTTAGGGTTAGGGGTTAGGGTTAGTGTTAGTGTTAGGGTTATTATTAGGGGGTTAGGTTTAAGTTTAGGATTAGTGTTAGGGTTAGAATTAGAAATAGGGTTAGTGTTAGGATTAAGGTCAGGGTTAGGTTTAGGGTTAGGGTTAGGATTAGGGTTAGGGTTAAAGTCAGGGAGGGTTTAGGGTTAGGGTTAGGGTTAGCGTTAGATTTAGGGTTAGGTTTAGGTTTATTGTTAGATTTAGGATTTAGGGTCTAAGGTTTATGGTTTAGGATTGTTTAAGGTTTAGGGTGGATTAGGTTTAGGGTTTAGAGTTTAGTGTTATGGTTACAGTTAGGGTTAGGGTTAGGGTTAGGGTTAGGATTAGGGTTCAGGTTAGGGTTAGGTTTAGGTTTAGGTTTAGGTTTAGAATTAGGTTTAGGGTTAGGGTTAGGGTTAGGGTTAGGGTTAGGGTTAGGTTAGGGTTAGGGTTAGGGTTAGGGTAAGGGTTAGGGTTTAGGGTTAGGGTTATGGTTATTGTTAGGTTTAGGGTTTAGGGTTTAGTGTTTAGGGTTTAAGGTTTAGAGTTTAGGATTGTTTAAGGTTTAGGGTGGTTTAGGTTAAGGGTTTAGGGTTTAGAGTTTAGGATTGTCTAAGGTATAGGGTTGTTTAGGGTATAGAGTTTAGGGTTAAAAGTTTAGGGTTGTTTAGGGTTTAGTGTTTAGGGTTTAGGGTTGTTTAAGGTTTAGTGTTTAAGGTTTAGGTTTTAGGGTTGTTTTGGGTTTAGTGTTTAGTGTTGTTTAGGGTATAGTGTTAATGGTTTAGGGTTTAGCGTTATTTAGGGTTTAGTGTTTAAGGTTTAGGGTATAGGGTTGTTTAGGGTTTAGTGTTTAGGGTTGTTTATGGTTTAGTGATTAGGGTTGTTTAGGGTTGTTTAGAGGTTAGTGTTTAGGGTTATTCAGGGTTTATGATTTAGGGTTTTTCAGGGTTTAGGATTTATGGTTGTTCAGGGTTTAGGATTTAGGGATTAAGGTTAAGGGGTTAGGGTTAGGGTTAGGGTTAGGGTTAGGGTTAGGGTTAGCATTAGGGTTAGAGTTAGGGTTAGAGTTAGGGTTAGAGTTAGGGTTACGGGGTTATGTTAGGCTTAAGGTTAGGGTTAGGGTTATGGGGTTAAAGTTAGGGTTGGGGTTAGGGTTAGGTTTAGGTTTCGGGTTAGGGTTAGGGTTATGGTTATTCTTAGATTTATGGTTTAAAATTTAGGGTTTATGGTTTAAGGTTTAGGGTTTAGGATTGTTTAAGTTTTAGGGAGGTTTAGGTTTAGGGTATAGAATTTAGCGTTTAAGATTTTTTAATGGTTAGGGTTGTTTAGGTTTTAGCGTTTAGAGTTGTTTAGGGTTTTTTAGGGTTGTTTATAATTTAGTGTTTAGGGTTGTTCAGGATTTATGATTTAGGATATTTTAAGGTTTAGGGTTTAAGGTTGTATAGTGTTTTAGGGTTTAGGGTATAATGTTTAGGGTTAAGGGTTTAGGGTTGTTTAGGGTATAGTGTTAATGGTTTTAGGGTTTAGGCTTGTTTAGGGTT
>NC_137985.1:2685700-2690700 GCF_963924665.1 Micromys minutus | reverse complement strand
TAGATTTAGGGTTTAGAATTTAAGGTTTATGGTTTAGGATTGTTTAAGGTTTAGGGTGGATTAGGTTTAGGGTTTAGAGTTTAGTGTTATGGTTATGGTTAGTGTTAGGGTTAGGGTTAGGGTTAGGGTTAGGGTTAGGGTAATGGTTAGGGTTAGGGTTAGGGTTAGGGTAAGGGTTAGGGGTTAGTGTTAGGGTTAGGGTTAGGGTTAGGTTCAGGTTAGGGTTAGGGTTAGGGTTAGGGTTAGGGTTAGGGGTTAGGGTTAGTGTTAGTGTTAGGGTTATTATTAGGGGGATAGGGTTAAGTTTAGGATTAGTGTTAGGGTTAGAATTAGAAATAGGGTTAGTGTTAGGATTAGGGTCAGGGTTAGGTTTAGGGTAAGGGTTAGGTGTTAGGGTTAGGGTTATGATTATTGTTAGGTTTAGGGTTTAGGGTTTAGTGTTTAGGGTTTAAGGTTTAGGGTTTAGGATTGTTTAAGATTTAGGGTGGTTTAGGTTAAGGGTTTAGGGTTTAGAGTTTAGGATGGTTTAAGGTTTAGGGTTGTTTAGGGTATAGTGTTAATGGTTTTAGGGTTTAGGCTTGTTTAGTGTTTAGTGTTTAGGGTTTAGGGTTTAGGGTTTTTTAGCGTTTAGTGTTTATAGTTTAGGGTTTAGGGTGCTTTTGGAATTAGTGTTTAGGGTTTTTCAGGGTTTAGGGTTTAGGATTTAGGGTGTTAGGGTTAGTTTTAGGGTTAGGTTTAGGGTTAAGGTGAGGGTTAGGGTGAGGGTTAAGGTTAGGGTTAGGGTTAAGGTTAGTGTTAGTGTTAGAATAAGGGTTAGGGTTAGGGATAGGGTAGGGTTAGGGTTAGGGTTAGGGTTAAGGTTAGGGTTAGGGTTAGGGTTAGGGTTAGGGGTTTGGGTTAGGGTTAGTGTTAGGGGTTAGGGGTTAGTGTTAGGGTTAGGGTTAGGTTTAGTGTTAGGGTTATTATTAGGGGGTTAGGTTTTAGTTTAGGATTAGTGTTAGGGTTTGAATTAGAAATAGGGTTAGTGTTAGGATTAGGGTCAGGGTTAGGTTTAGAAATATGGTTAGGTTTAGGGTTAAGGGTAGGGTTAGTGTTATGGTTAGAATTAAAGTTTAGGGTTTAGTGTTAGGATTAGGGATACTGTGTGGTTTAGGGTTAGGTTTAGGGTTAGGGTTAGGGTTAGTGTTTGGGTTATGATTAGTGTTAGGATTAGGATTAGGGTTAGGGTCAGGTTTATGTTCAGGGTTAGGGTTAGAGTTAGGGTTAGGTTTAGGGTTAGGTTTAGGTTTATTGTTAGATTTAGGGTTTAGGGTTTAAGGTTTATGGTTTAGGATTGTTTAAGTTTAAGGGTGGATTAGGTTTAGGGTTTAGAGTTAATATTATGGTTATGGTTAGGGTTAGGGTTAGGGTTAGAGTTAGGGTTAGGGTTAGGGTTAGGGTTAGGGTTAAGGTTAGGGTTAGTGTTAGGGTTAGGGTTATGGTTAGTGTTAGGATTAGGGTTAGGGTTAGGGTCAGGGTTAGGTTTAAGGTTAAGGTTAGGGTTAGGGTTAGGGTTAGGGTTAGGGTTAGGATTAGGGTTAGGGTTAGGGTTAGGGTAAGGTTTAGGGGTTAGGGTTAGGGTTATGGTTATTGTTAGGTTTAGGGTTTAGGGTTTAGTGTTTAGGGTTTAAGGTTTATGGTTGAGGATTGTTTAAGGTTTAGGGTGGATTAGGTTTAGGGTTTAGAGTTTAGTGTTATGGTTACGGTTAGGGTTAGTGTTAGGGAGAGGGTTAGGGTTACGGTTAGGGTTATGGTAAGGGTTAGGTTTAGGGTTAGGGTTAGGGTTAGGGTAAAAGTTAGGGGGTTAGTGTTAGGGTTTGTGTTAGGGTTAGGGTTAGGGTTAGGGTTAGGTTAGGTTTAGGGTTAGGGTTAGGGTTAGGGATAGGGTTAGGTTAGGGTTAGGGTTAGGGTTAGGGTTAGGGTTAGGGGTTAGGGTTAGTGAAAGGGTTAGGGTTATTATTAGGGGGTTAGGTTTAAGTTTAGGATTAGTGTTAGGCTTAGAATTAGAAATAGGGTTAGTGTTAGGATTAGGGTCAGGGTTAGGTTTAGGGTTAGGGTTAGGGTTAGGGTCAGGGAGGGTTTAGGGTTAGGGTTAGGGTTAGTGTTAGATTTAGGGTTAGGTTTATGTTTATTGTTAGATTTAGGATTTAGGGTCTAAGGTTTATGGTTTAGGATTGTTTAACGTTTAGGGTGGATTAGGTTTAGGGTTTAGAGTTTAGTGTTATGGTTACGGTTAGGGTTAGGGTTAGGGTTAGGATTAGGGTTAATGTTAGGTTAGGATTAGGTTTAGGGTTATGGTTAGGGTTAGGGTTAGGGTTAGGGTTAGTGTTAGGGTTAGGGTTAGGATTAGGTTTAGGTTTAGGGTTACGGTTAGGGTTAGGGTTAGGGTTAGGATTAGTGTTAAGGTTAGGGTTAGGTTTAGGGTTAGGGTTAGGGTTAGGGTTAGTGTTAGGGTTAGGGTTAGGATTAGGGTTAGGGTTAGGGTTAGGGTAAGGGTTAGGGGTTAGGGTTAGGGTTATGGTTATTGTTAGGTTTATGGTTTAGGGTTTAGTGTTTAGGGTTTAAGGTTTAGGTTTTAGGATTGTTTAAGATTTAGGGTGGTTTAGGTTAAGGGTTTAGGGTTTAGAGTTTAGGATTGTTTAAGGTTTAGGGTTGTTTAGGGTATAGTGTTTAGGGTTAAAAGTTTAGGGTTGTTTAGGGTTTAGTGTTTAGGGTTTAGGTTTGTTTAAGGTTTAGTGTTTAAGTTTTAGGTTTTAGGGTTGTTTTGGATTTAGTGTTTAGTGTTGTTTAGGGTATAGTGTTAATGGTTTAGGGTTTAGGGTTATTTAGGGTTTAGTGTTTAAGGTTTAAGGTATAGGGTTGTTTAGGGTTTAGTGTTTAGGGTTGTTTATGGTTTAGTGATTAGGGTTGTTTAGGGTTGTTTAGAGGTTAGTGTTTAGGGTTATTCAGGGTTTATGATTTAGGGTTGTTCAGGGTTTAGGATATATGGTTGTTCAGGGTTTAGGATTTAGGGATTAAGGTTAAGGGGTTAGGGTTAGGGTTAGGGTTAGGGTTAGCATTAGGGTTAGAGTTAGGGTTAGAGTTAGGGTTATGGGGTTATGTTAGGCTTAAGGTTAGGGTTAGGGTTATGGGGTTAAGGTTAGGGTTGGGGTTAGGGTTAGGTTTAGGTTTCGGGTTAGGGTTAGGGTTATGGTTATTCTTAGATTTATGGTTTAAAATTTAGGGTTTATGGTTTAAGGTTTAGGGTTTAGGATTGTTTAAGTTTTAGGGTGGTTTAGGTTTAGGGTTCAAAATTTAGCGTTTAAGATTGTTTAATGGTTAGGGTTGTTTAGGTTTTAGCATTTAGAGTTGTTTAGGGTTTTTTAGGGTTGTTTATAATTTAGTGTTTAGGGTTGTTCATTATTTATGATTTAGGATATTTTAAGGTTTAGGGTTAAGGTTGTATAGTGTTTTAGGGTTTAGGGTATAATGTTTAGGGTTAAGGGTTTAGGGTTGTTTAGGTTATAGTGTTAATGGTTTTAGGGTTTAGGCTTGTTTAGGGTTTAGTGTTTAGGGTTTAGTGTTTAGGTTTTTTAGCGTTTAGTGTTTATAGTTTAGGGTTTAGGGTGCTTTTGGAATTAGTGTTTAGGGTTTTTCGGGGTTTAGGGTTTAGGATTTAGGGTGTTAGGGTTAGTGTTAGGGTTAGGTTTAGGGTTAAGGTGAGGGTTAGGGTGAGGGTTAAGGTTAGGGTTAGGGTTAAGGTTAGTGTTAGTGTTAGGGTAAGGGTTAGGGTTAGGGATAGGGTTAGGGTTAGGGTTAGAGTTAGGGTTAAGGTTAGGGTTAGGGTTAGGGGTTAGGGTTAGGGGTTTGGTTTAGGGTTAGTGTTAGGTGTTAGGGGTTAGTGTTAGGGTTAGGATTAGGGTTAGGGTTAGGGTTAGGTTTAGTGTTAGGGTTATTATTAGGGGGTTAGGTTTTAGTTTAGGATTAGTGTTAGGGTTAGAATTAGAAATAGGGTTAGTGTTAGGATTAGGGTCAGGATAAGGTTTAGAAATATGGTTAGGGTTAGGGTTAAGGGTAGGGTTAGGGTTAGGGTTAGAATTAAGGTTTAGGGTTTAGTGTTAAGATTAGGAATAGGGTGAGGTTTAGGGTTAGGTTTGGGGTTAGGCTTAGGGTTAGTGTTTTGGTTATGATTAGTGTTAGGATTAGGATTAGGGTTAGGGTCAGGTTTATGTTTAGGGTTAGGGTTAGGGTTAGGGTTAGATTTAGGGTTAGGTTTAGGTTTATTGTTAGATTTAGGGTTTAGGGTTTAAGGTTTATGGTTTAGGATTGTTTAAGTTTAAGGGTGGATTAGGTTTAGGGTTTAGAGTTTAGTATTATGGTTACGGTTAGGGTTAGGGTTAGGGATGGAGTTAGGGTTAGGGTTAGGGTCATGGTAAGGGTTAGGTTTAGGGTTAGGGTTAGTGTTAGGGTAAAAGTTAGAGGGTTAGTGTTAGGGTTTGTGTTAGGGTTAGGGTTAGGGTTAGGGTTAGGTTAGGGTTAGGGTTAGGGTTAGGGTTAGGGTTAGGGTTAGGTTAGGGTTAGGGTTAGGGTTAGGGTTAGGGTTAGGGGTTAGGGTTAGTGAAAGGGTTAGGGTTATTATTAGGGGGTTAGGTTTAAGTTTAGGATTAGTGTTAGGGTTAGAATTAGAAATAGGGTTAGTGTTAGGATTAGGGTCAGGGTTAGGTTTAGGGTTAGGTTTAGGGTTAGGGTTAGGGTCAGGGAGGGTTTAGGGTTAGGGTTAGGGTTAGGGTTAGATTTAGGTTTAGGTTTAGGTTTATTGTTAGATTTAGGATTTAGGGTCTAAGGTTTATGGTTTAGGATTTTTTAAGGTTTAGTGTGGATTAGGTTTAGGGTTTAGAGTTTAGTGTTATGGTTACGGTTAGGGTTAGGGTTAGGGTTAGGATTAGGGTTAAGGTTAGGGTTAGGATGAGGTTTAGGGTTAG
>NC_137985.1:2670700-2683200 GCF_963924665.1 Micromys minutus | reverse complement strand
GTTTAGGATTGTTTAAGGTTTAGGGTGGATTAGGTTTAGGGTTTAGAGTTTAGTGTTATGGTTACGGTTAGGGTGAGGGTTAGGATTAGGGTTAAGGTTAGGGTTAGGATTAGGTTTAGGTTTAGGGTTAGGGTTAGGGTTAGGGTTAGGGTTAGGGTTAGGGTTAGGGTTAGGGTTAGGATTAGGGTTAGGGTTAGGGTTAGGGTAAGGGTTAGGGGTTAGGGTTAGGGTTATGGTTATTTTTAGGTTTAGGGTTTAGGGTTTAGTGTTTAGGGTTTAAGGTTTAGGGTTTAGGATTGTTTAAGATTTAGGGTGGTTTAGGTTAAGGGTTTAGGGTTTAGAGTTTAGGATTGTTTAAGGTTTAGGGTTGTTTAGGGTATAGTGTTTAGGGTTAAAAGTTTAGGGTTGTTTTGGGTTTAGTGTTTAGGGTTTAGGGTTGTTTAAGGTTTAGTGTTTAAGGTTTAGGTTTTAGGGTTGTTTTGGGTTTAGTGTTTAGTGTTGTTTAGGGTATAGTGTTAATGGTTTATGGTTTAGAGTTATTTAGGGTTTAGTGTTTAAGGTTTAGGGTATAGGGTTGTTTAGGATTTAGTGTTTAGGGTTGTTTATGGTTTAGTGATTAGGGTTGTTTAGGGTTGTTTAGAGGTTAGTGTTTAGGGTTATTCAGGGTTTATGATTTAGGGTTGTTCAGGGTTTAGGATTTATGGTTGTTCAGGGTTTAGGATTTAGGGATTAAGGTTAAGGGGTTAGGGTTAGGGTTAGGGTTAGGGTTAGGGTTAGGGTTAGCATTAGGGTTATAGTTAGGGTTAGAGTTAGGGTTATGGGGTTATGTTAGGCTTAAGGTTAGGGTTAGGGTTTTGGGGTTAAGGTTAGGGTTGGGGTTAGGGTTAGGTTTAGGTTTAGGGTTAGGGTTAGGGTTATGGTTATTCTTAGATTTAATGTTTAAATTTTAGGGTTTATGGTTTAAGGTTTAGGGTTTAGGATTGTTTAAGTTTTAGGGTCGTTTAGGTTTAGGGTATAGGGTTTAGCGTTTAAGATTCTTTAATGTTTAGCGTTGTTTAGGTTTTAGCGTTTAGAGTTGTTTAGGGTTTTTTAGGGTTGTTTATGATTTAGTGTTTAGGGTTGTTCAGGATTTATGATTTAGGATATTTTAAGGTTTAGGGTTTAAGGCTGTATAGTGTTTTAGGGTTTAGGGTATATTGTTTAGGGTTAAGGGTTTAGGGTTGTTTAGGGTATAGTGTTAATGGTTTTAGGGTTTAGGCTTGTTTAGTGTTTAGTGTTTAGGGTTTAGGGTTTAGGGTTTTTTAGCGTTTAGTGTTTACAGTTTAGGGTTTAGGGTGCTTTTGGAATTAGTGTTTAGGGTTTTTCGGGGTTTAGAGTTTAGGATTTAGGGTGTTAGTGTTAGTGTTAGGGTTAGGTTTAGGGTTAAGGTGAGGGTTAGGGTGAGGGTTAAGGTTAGGGTTAGGGTTAAGGTTAGTGTTAGTGTTAGGGTAAGGGTTAGGGTTAGGGATAGGGTTAGGGTTAGGGTTAGGGTTAGGGTTAAGTTTAGGGTTAGGGTTAGGGTTAGGGTTAGGGGTTAGGGTTAGGGTTAGTGTTAGGGGTTAGGGGTTAGTGTTAGGGTTAGGGTTAGGGTTAGGTTTAGGTTTAGTGTTAGGGTTATTATTAGGGGGTTAGGTTTTAGTTCAGGATTAGTGTTAGGGTTAGAATTAGAAATAGGGTTAGTGTTAGGATTAGAGTCAGGGTTAGGTTTAGGGATATGGTTAGGGTTAGTGTTAAGGGTAGAGTTAGGGTTAGGGTTAGATTTAAAGTTTAGGGTTTAGTGTTAGGATTAGGGATAGTGTGAGGTTTAGGGTTAGGTTTAGGGTTAGGGTTAGGGTTAGTGTTTGGGTTATGATTAGTGTTATTATTAGGGTTAGGGTTAGGGTCAGGTTTAGGTTTAGGGTTAGGGTTAGGGTTAGGGTCAGATTTAGGGTTAGGTTTAGGTTTATTGTTAGATTTAGGGTTTAGGGTTTAAGGTTTAAGGTTTAGGATTGTTTAAGGTTTAGGATAGATTAGGTTTAAGGTTTAGAGTTTAGTATTATGGTTACGGTTAGTGTTAGGGTTAGGGTTAGAGTTAGGGTTAGGGTTAGGGTTAGGGTTAAGGTTAGGGTTAATGTTAGGGTTAGAGTTATGGTTAGTGTTAGGATTAGGGTTAGGTTTAGGGTCAGGGTTAGGTTTAGGGTTAGGGATAGGGTTAGGGTTAGATTTAGGGTTAGGTTTAGGTTTATTGTTAGATTTAGGATTTAGGGTCTAAGGTTTATGGTTTAGGATTTTTTAAGGTTTAGGGTGGATTAGCTTTAGGCTTTAGAGTTTAGTGTTAGGGTTACACTTAGGTTTAGGGTTAGGGTTAGGGTTAGGATTAGGGTTAAGGTTAGGGTTAGGATTAGGTTTAGGGTTAGGGTTAGGGTTAGGGTTAGGGTTAGGGTTAGGGTTAGGATTAGGGTTAGGGTTAGGGTTAGGGTAAGGGTTAGGGGTTAGGGTTAGGGTTATGGTTATTTTTAGGTTTAGGGTTTAAGGTTTAGTGTTTAGGGTTTAAGGTTTAGGGTTTAGGATTGTTTAAGATTTAGGGTGGTTTAAATTAAGGGTTTAGCGTTTAGAGTTTAGGATTGTTTAAGGTTTAGGGTTGTTTAGGGTATAGAGTTTAGGGTTAAAAGTTTAGGGTTTTTTAGGGTTTAGTGTTTAGGGTTTAGGGTTGTTTAAAGTTTAGTGTTTAAGGTTTAGGTTTTAGGGTTGTTTGGGGTTGAGTGTTTAGTGTTCTTTAGGGTATAGTGTTAATGGTTTAGGGTTTAGGGTTATTTAGGGTTTAGTGTTTAAGGTTTAGTTTATAGGGTTGTTTAGGGTTTAGTGTTTAGGGTTGTTTATGGTTTACTGATTAGGGTTGTTTAGGGTTGTTTAGAGGTTAGTGTTTAGGGTTATTCAGGGTTTATGATTTAGGGTTGTTCAGGGTTTAGGATTTATGGTTGTTCAGGGTTTAGAATTTAGGGATTAAGGTTAAGGGGTTAGGGTTAGGGTTAGGGTTAGGGTTAGCATTAGGGTTAGAGTTAGGGTTAGAGTTAGGGTTAGAGTTAGGGTTATGGGGTTATGTTAGGCTTAAGGTTAGGGTTAGGGTTATGGGGTTAAGGTTAGGGTTAAGGTTAGGGTTAGGTTTCGGTTTAGGGTTATGGTTAGGGTTATGGTTATTCTTAGATTTATGGTTTAAAATTTAGGGCTTATGGTTTAAGGTTTAGGGTTTAGGATTGTTTAAGTTTTAGGGTGGTTTAGGTTTAGGGTATAGAATTTAGCGTTTAAGATTGTTTAATGGTTAGGGTTGTTTAGGTTTTAGCGTTTAGAGTTGTTTAGGGTTTTTTAGGGTTGTTTATAATTTAGTGTTTAGGGTTGTTCAGGATTTATGATTTAGGATATTTTAAGGTTTAGGGTTTAAGGTTGTATAGTGTTTTAGGGTTAAGGGTATAATGTTTAGGGTTAAGGGTTTAGGGTTGTTTAGGGTATAGTGTTAATTGTTTTAGGGTTTAGGCTTGTTTAGGGTTTAGTGTTTAGGGTTTTGGGTTTTTTAGCGTTTAGTGTTTATAGTTTAGGGTTTAGGGTTCTTTTGGAATTAGTGTTTAGGGTTTTTCGGGGTTTAGGGTTTAGTATTTTGGGTGTTAGGGTTAGTGTTAGGGTTAGGTTTAGGGTTAAGGTGAGGGTTAGGGTGAGGGTTAAGGTTAGGGTTAGGGTTAAGGTTAGTGTTAGTGTTAGGGTAAGGGTTAGGGTTAGGGATAGGGTTAGGGTTAGGTTTAGGGTTAGGGTTAGGGTTAGGGTTAGGGTTAGGGTTAGGGGTTAGGGTTAGGTTTAGTGTTAGGGGTTAGGGGTTAGTGTTAGGGTTAGGGTTAGGGTTAGGGTTAGGGTTAGGTGTTAGGGTTATTGAAAGGGTTAGGGTTATTATTAGGGGGTTAGGTTTAAGTTTAGGATTAGTGTTAGGCTTAGAATTAGAAATAGGGTTAGTGTTAGGATTAGGGTCAGGGTTAGGTTTAGGGTTAGGGTTAGGGTTAGGGTCAGGGAGGGTTTAGGGTTAGGGTTAGGGTTAGTGTTAGATTTAGGGTTAGGTTTAGGTTTATTGTTAGATTTAGGATTTAGGGTCTAAGGTTTATGGTTTAGGATTGTTTAACGTTTAGGGTGGATTAGGTTTAGGGTTTAGAGTTTAGTGTTATGGTTACGGTTAGGGTTAGGGTTAGGGTTAGGATTAGGGTTAAGGTTAGGGTTAGGATTAGGTTTAGGGTTAGGGTTAGGGTTAGGGTTAGGGTTAGGGTTAGGGTTAGGATTAGGTTTAGGGTTAGGGTTAGGGTAAGGGTTAGGGGTTAGGGTTAGGGTTATGGTTATTGTTAGGTTTAGGGTTTAGGGTTTAGTGTTTAGGGTTTAAGGTTTAGGGTTTAGGATTGTTTAAGATTTAGGGTGGTTTAGGTTAAGGGTTTAGGGTTTAGAGTTTAGGATTGTTTAAGGTTTAGTGTTGTTTAGGGTATAGTGTTTAGGGTTAAATGTTTAGGGTTGTTTAGGGTTTAGTGTTTAGGGTTTAGGGTTGTTTAAGGTTTAGTGTTTAAGGTTTAGGTTTTAGGGTTGTTTTGGGTTTAGTGTTTAGTGTTGTTTAGGGTATAGTGCTAATGGTTTAGGGTTTAGGGTTATTTAGGGTTTAGTGTTTAAGGTTTAGGGTATAGGGTTGTTTAGGGTTTAGTGTTTAGGGTTGTTTATGGTTTAGTGATTAGGGTTATTTAGGGTAGTTTAGAGGTTAGTGTTTAGGGTTATTCAGTGTTTATGATTTAGGGTTGTTCAGGGTTTAGGATTTATGGTTGTTCAGGGTTTAGGATTTAGGGATAAAGGTTAAGGGGTTAGGGTTAGGGTTAGGGTTAGGGTTAGGGTTAGGGTTAGGGTTAGGGTTAGGGTTAAGGTTAGGGTTAGGGTTAGGGTTAGGGTTATGGTTAGTGTTAGGATTAGGGTTAGTGTTAGGGTCAGGGTTAGGTTTAGGGTTAGGGTTAGGGTTAGGGTTAGATTTAGGGTCAGGTTTAGGTTTATTGTTAGATTTAGGGTTTAGGGTTTAGGTTTATGGTTTAGGATTGTTTAAGGTTTAGGGTGGATTAGGTTTAGGGTTTAGAGTTTAGTGTTATGGTTACGGTTAGTGTTAGGGTTAGGGTTAGGGTTAGGGTTAGGGTAATGGTTAGGGTGAGGGTTAGGGTTAGGGTAAGGGTTAATGGTTAGTGTTAGGGTTAGGATTAGGGTTAGGGTTAGGGTTGGGTTAGGGTTAGGGTTAGGGTTAGGGTTAGGGGTTAGGGTTAGTGTTAGGGTTAAGGTTATTATTAGGGGGTTAGGTTTAAGTTTAGGATTAGTGTTAGGGTTAGAATTAGAAATAGGGTTAGTGTTAGGATTAGGGTCAGGGTTAGGTTTAGGGTTAGGGTTAGGGTTAGGGTGAGGGTTAGGGTCAGGGAGGGTTTAGGGTTAGGGTTAGGGTTAGGGTAAGATTTAGGGTTAGGTTTAGGTTTATTGTTAGATTTAGGATTTAGGGTCTAAGGTTTATGGTTTAGGATTGTTTAAGGTTTAGGGTGGATTAGGTTTAGGGTTTAGAGTTTAGTGTTATGGTTACGGTTAGGGTTAGGGTTAGGGTTAGGATTAGGGTTAAGGTTAGGGTTAGGATTAGGTTTAGGTTTAGGGTTAGGGTTAGGGTTAGGGTTAGGGTTAGGGTTAGGGTTAGGGTTAGGATTAGGGTTAGGGTTAGAGTTAGGGTAAGGGTTAGGGGTTAGGGTTAGGGTTATGGTTATTGTTAGGTTTAGGGTTTAGGGTTTAGTGTTTAGGGTTTAAGGTTTAGGGTTTAGGATTGTTTAAGATTTAGGGTGGTTTAGGTTAAGGGTTTAGGGTTTAGAGTTTAGGATTGTTTAAGGTTTAGGGTTGTTTAGGGTATAGTTTTTAGGGTTAAAAGTTTAGGGTTGTTTTGGGTTTAGTGTTTAGGGTTTAGGGTTGTTTAAGGTTTAGTGTTTAAGGTTTAGGTTTTAGGGTTGTTTTGGGTTTAGTGTTTAGTGTTGTTTTGGGTATAGTGTTAATGGTTTATGGTTTAGAGTTATTTAGGGTTTAGTGTTTAAGGTTTAGGGAATAGGGTTGTTTAGGATTTAGTGTTTAGGGTTGTTTATGGTTTAGTGATTAGGGTTGTTTAGGGTTGTTTAGAGGTTAGTGTTTAGGGTTATTCAGGGTTTATGATTTAGGGTTGTTCAGGGTTTAGGATTTATGGTTGTTCAGGGTTTAGGATTTAGGGCTTAAGGTTAAGGGGTTAGGGTTAGGGTTAGGGTTAGGGTTAGGGTTAGCATTAGGGTTATAGTTAGAGTTAGAGTTAGGGTTATGGGGTTATGTTAGGCTTAAGGTTAGGGTTAGGGTTATGGGGTTAAGGTTAGGGTTGTGGTTAGGGTTAGGTTTAGGTTTAGGGTTAGGGTTAGGGTTATGGTTATTCTTAGATTTAAGGTTTAAATTTTAGGGTTTATGGTTTAAGGTTTAGGGTTTAGGATTGTTTAAGTTTTAGGGTGGTTTAGGTTTAGGGTATAGGGTTTAGCGTTTAAGATTCTTTAATGTTTAGGGTTGTTTAGGTTTTAGCGTTTAGAGTTGTTTAGGGTTTTTTAGGGTTGTTTATGATTTAGTGTTTAGGGTTGTTCAGGATTTATGATTTAGGATATTTTAAGGTTTAGGGTTTAAGGTTGTATAGTGTTTTAGGGTTTAGGGTATATTGTTTAGGGTTAAGGGTTTAGGGTTGTTTAGGGTATAGTGTTAATGGTTTTAGGGTTTAGGCTTGTTTAGTGTTTAGTGTTTAGGGTTTAGGGTTTAGGGTTTTTTAGCGTTTAGTGTTTACAGTTTAAGGTTTAGGGCGCTTTTGGAATTAGTGTTTAGGGTTTTTCGGGGTTTAGTGTTTAGGATTTAGGGTGTTAGTGTTAGTGTTAGGGTTAGGTTTAGGGTTAAGGTGAGGGTTAGGGTGAGGGTTAAGGTTAGGGTTAGGGTTAAGGTTAGTGTTAGTGTTAGGGTAAGGGTTAGGGTTAGGGATAGGGTTAGGGTTAGGGTTAGGGTTAGGGTTAAGTTTAGGGTTAGGCTTAGGGTTAGGGTTAGGGGTTAGGGTTAGGGTTAGTGTTAGGGGTTAGGGGTTAATGTTAGGGTTAGGGTTAGGGTTAGGGTTAGGTTAGGGTTATTATTAGGGGGTTAGGTTTTAGTTCAGGATTAGTGTTCGGGTTAGAATTAGAAATAGGGTTAGTGTTAGGATTAGGGTCAGGGTTAGGTTTAGGGATATGGTTAGGGTTAGGGTTAAGGGTAGGGTTAGTGTTAGGGTTAGATTTAAAGTTTAGGGTTTAGTGTTAGGAATAGGGATAGTGTGAGGTTTAGGGTTAGGTTTAGGGTTAGGGTTAGGGTTAGTGTTTGGGTTATGATTAGTGTTATTATTAGGGTTAGGGTTAGGGTCAGGTTTAGGTTTAGGGTTAGGGTTAGGGTTAGGGTCAGATTTAGGGTTAGGTTTAGGTTTATTGTTAGATTTAGGGTTTAGGGTTTAAGGTTTAAGGTTTAGGATAGTTTAAGGTTTAGGGTAGATTAGGTTTAGGGTTTAGAGTTTAGTATTGTGGTTACGGTTAGTGTTAGGGTTAGGGTTAGAGTTAGGGTTAGGGTTTGGGTTAGGGTTAGGGTTAGGGTTAGGGTTAAGGTTAGGGTTAATGTTAGGGTTAGAGTTATGGTTAGTGTTAGGATTAGGGTTAGGTTTAGGGTCAGGGTTAGGTTTAGGGTTAGGGATAGGGTTAGGGTTAGATTTAGGGTTAGGTTTAGGTTTATTGTTAGATTTAGGATTTAGGGTCTAAGGTTTATGGTTTAGGATTGTTTAAGGTTTAGGGTAGATTAGGTTTAGGGTTTAGAGTTTAGTGTTATGGTTACAGTTAGGGTTAGGGTTAGGGATGGGGTTAGGGTTAGGGTTAGGGTTATGGTAAGGTTTAGGGTTAGGGTTAGGGTTAGGGTTATGGTAAAAGTTAGGGGGTTAGTGTTAGGGTTTGGGTTAGGGTTAGGGTTAGGGTTAGGGTTAGGTTAGGGTTAGGGTTAGGGTTAGGGTTAGGGTTAGGGTTAGGGGTTAGGGTTAGTGTTAGGGTTAGGGTTAGGGTTAGGGTTAGGTTAGGGTTAGGGTTAGGGTTAGAGTTAGGGTTAGAGTTAGGGTTAAAGTTAGGGTTATGGGGTTATGTTAGGCTTAAGGTTAGGGTTAGGGTTATGGGGTTAAGGTTAGGGTTGGGGTTAGGGTTAGGTTTAGGTTTAGGGTTAGGGTTAGGGTTATGGTTATTCTTAGATTTATGGTTTAAAATTTAGGGCTTATGGTTTAAGGTTTAGTCTTTAGGATTGTTTAAGTTTTAGTGTGGTTTAGGTTTAGGGTATAGAATTTAGCGTTTAAGATTGTTTAATGGTTAGGGTTGTTTAGGTTTTAGCGTTTAGAGTTGTTTAGGGTTTTTTAGGGTTGTTTATAATTTAGTGTTTAGGGTTGTTCAGGATTTATGATTTAGGATATTTTAAGGTTTAGGGTTTAAGGTTGTATAGTGTTTTAGGGTTTAGTGTATAATGTTTAGGGTTAAGGGTTAAGGGTTGTTTAGGGTATAGTGTTAATGGTTTTAGGGTTTAGGCTTGTTTAGGGTTTAGGGTTTAGGGTTTAGTGTTTCGGGTTTTTTAGCGTTTAGTGTTTTTAGTTTAGGGTTTAGGGTGCTTTTGGAATTAGTGTTTAGGGTTTTTCGGGGTTTAGGGTTTAGGATTTAGGGTGTTAGGGTTAGTGTTAGGGTTAGGTTTAGGGTTAAGGTGAGGGTTAGGGTGAGGGTTAAGGTTAGGGTTAGGGTTAAGGTTAGTGTTAGTGTTAGGGTAAGGGTTAGGGTTAGGGATAGGGTTAGGGTTAGGTTTAGGGTTAGGGTTAGGGTTAGGGTTAGGGTTAGGGGTTAGGGTTAGGTTTAGTGTTAGGGGTTAGGGGTTAGTGTTAGGATTAGGGTTAGGGTTAGTGTTAGGGTTAGGTTTAGTGTAGGGTTATTATTAGTGGGTTAGGTTTTAGTTTAGGATTAGTGTTAGGGTTAGAATTAGAAATAAGGTTAGTGTTAGAATTAGGGTAAGGGTTAGGTTTAGGGATAGGGTTAGGGTTAGGGTTAAGGGTAGGGTTAGGGTTAGGGTTAGATTTAAAGTTTAGGGTTTAGTGTTAGGATTAGGGATAGTGTGAGGTTTAGGGTTAGGTTTAGGGTTAGGGTTAGGGTTAGTGTTTGGGTTATGATTAATGTTAGGATTAGGGTTAGGGTTAGGGTCAGGTTTAGGTTTAGGGTTAGGGTTAGGGTTAGGGTTAGATTTAGGGTTAGGTTTAGGTTTATTGTTAGATTTAGGGTTTAGGGTCTACGGTTAATTGTTTAGGATTGTTTAAGTTTTAGGGTGGATTAGGTTTAGGGTTTAGAGTTTAGTGTTATGGTTACGGTTAGGGTTAGGGTTAGGGTTAGGATTAGGGTTAAGGTTAGGGTTAGGGTTAGGTTTAGGGTTAGGTTTAGGGTTAGGGTTAGGGTTAGGGTTACGGTTAGGGTTAGGGTTAGGGTTAGGTTTAGGGTTAGGGTTAGGGTTATTGTTAGGGTTAGGGTAATGGTTAGGGGTTAGGGTTAAGGTTAGGGTTAAGGTTAGGTTTAGGGTTAAGGTTAGGGTTAGGGTTAGGGTTAGGGTTAGGGTTAGGGTTAGGGTTAGGGTTAGGGTTAGGGTAATGTTAGGGTTAGGGTTAGGGTTAGGGTTAGGGGTTAGGGTTAGGATTAGTGTTAGGGGTTAGAAGTTAGGGTTAGTGTTAGGGTTAGGGTTAGGGTTAGGGTTAGGGTTAGGGTTAGGGTTAGGGTGAGGGTTAGGGTTAGGGTTATGTGGTTATGTCAGGCTTAAGGTTAGGGTTAGGGTTATGGGGTTAAGGTTAGGGTTGGGGTTAGGGTTAGGTTTAGGTTTAGGGTTAGGGTTAGGGTTATGGTTATTCTTAGATTTATGGTTTAAAATTTAGGGTTTATGGTTTAAGGTTTAGGGTTAAGATTGTTTAAGTTTTAGGGTGGTTTAGGTTTAGGGTATAGGGTTTAGCGTTTAAGATTGTTTAATGTTTAGGGTTGTTTATGTTTTAGCGTTTAGAGTTGTTTAGATTTTTTTAGGGTTGTTTATGATTTAGTGTTTAGGGTTGTTCAGGATTTATGATTTAGGATATTTTAAGGTGTAGGGTTTAAGGTTGTATAGTGTTTTAGGGCTTAGGCTATAATGTTTAGGGTTAAGAGTTTAGGGTTGTTTAGGGTATAGTGTTAATGGTTTTAGGGTTTAGGCTTGTTTAGGGTTTAGTGTTTAGGGTTTAGGGTTTAGGGTTTTTTAGCGTTTAGTGTTTAGAGTTTAGGGTTTAGGGTGCTTTTGGAATAAGTGTTTAGGGTTTTTCTGGGTTTAGGGTTTAGGATTTAGGGTTTTAGGGTTAGGTTTAGGGTTAGGGTGAGGGTTAGGGTGAGAGTTAAGGTAAGGGTTAGGGTTAAGGTTAGTGTTAGTGTTAGGGTAAGTGTTAGTGTTAGGGATAGTGTTAGGGTTAGGGTTAGGGTTAGTGTTAGGGTTAGGGTTAGGGTTAGGGATAGGGTAGGTGTGAGGTTTAGGGTTAGGGTTAGGTTTAGGGTCAGGGTTAGTCTTTGTTTGGGTTATGGTTATTGTTAGGATTAGGCTTTGGATTAGGGTCAGGGGTAGGTTTAGGTTTACGGTTAGGGTTAGTGTTAGATTTAGGGTTAGGTTTAGGTTTATTGTTAGATTTAGGGTTTAGGGTTTAAGGTTTATGGTTTAGGATTGTTTAAGGTTTAGGGTGGATTAGGTTTAGGGTTTAGAGTTTAGTGTTATGGTTACGGTTAGGGTTAGGGTTAGGGTTAGGGTTAGGGTTACGGTTAGGGTTAGTGTTAGGGTTACGGTTAGGGTTAGGGTTAGTGTTAGGGTTAGGGTTAGAGTTACGGTTAGGGTTAGGGTAAGAGTTACGGTTGGGGTTATGGTTAGGGTTAAGGTTAGGGTTTGGGGGGTTATGGTTTAGGTTAGGGTTAGGGTTAGGGTTAGGGTTAGGGTTAGGGTTAGGGTTAGGGTTAGGTTTAGGGTTAGGGTTATTATTAGGGATTTAGGTTTAAATTTAGGATTAGTGTTAGGGTTAGAATTAGAAATAGGGTTAGTGTTAGGATTAGGGTCAGGGTTAGGTTTAGGGATAGGGTTAGGGTTAGGGTTAGGGGTAGGGTTAGGGTTAGGGTTAGATTTAAAGTTTAAGGTTTAGTGTAAGGATTAGGGTTAGTGTGAGGTTTAGGGTTAGGTTTAGGTTTAGGGTTAGGGTTAGGGTTAGTGTTTGGGTTATGGTTAGTGTTAGGATTAGGTTTAGGGTTAGGGTTAGGGTTATGGTTAGATTTAGGGTTCGGTTTAGGTTTATTGTTAGATTTAGGGTTTAGTGTTTAAGGTTTGTGGTTTAGGATTGTTTAAGGTTTAGGGTGGATTAGGTTTAGGGTTTAGAGTTTAGTGTTATGGTTACGTTTAGGGTTAGGGTTAGGTTTAGGGTTAGGGTTTGGGTTAGGGTTAGGGTTAGGTTTAGGTTAGGGTTATGGTTAGGGTTAAGGTTAGGTTTAGGGTTAGGGTTAGGGTTATAGTTAGTGTTAGGATTAGGGTTAGGGTTAAGGTCAGGGTTAGGTTTAGGGTTAGGGTTAGGGTTAGGGATAGATTTAGGTTTAGGTTTAGGTTTATTGTTAGATTTAGGGTTTAGGGTTTAAGGTTTATGGTTTAGGATTTTTTAAGGTTTAGGGTGGATTAGGTTTAGGATTTATAGTTTAGTGTTATGGTTAAGGTTAAGGTTAGGGTTAGGGTTAGGGTTAGGGTTAGGTTTAGGGTTAGGGTTAGTGTTACGGTTAGGGTTAGGGTTAGGGTTACGGTTAGGGTTAGGGTTAGGGTTAGGGTAAGGGTTATGATTATGTTTATTGTTAGCTTTAGGGTTAGGGTTAGGGTTAAGGTTAGGTTTAGGGTTAGGGTTAGGTTTATGGTTAGGCTTAAGGTTAGGGTTAGGTTTAGGGTTAGGGTTACGGTTAGGGTTAGGTTTAAGGTTAGGGTTAGGGTTAGGGTTAGGGTTAGGTTTATTGTTAGGTTTAGGGTTTAGTGTTTAGGGTCTAAGGTTTTGGGTTTAGGATTGTTTAAGCTTTAGGGTAGATTAGGTTTAGGGTTTAGAGTTTAGTGTTAAGGTTAGGGTTAGGTTTAGGGTTTAGTGTTTAGTGTTCGGATTAGGGTTAGGGTTAGGGTTAGGTTTAGGGTTAAGTTTAGGGTCATGGATATTGTTAGGTTTAGGGTTTAGGGTTTAGGGTAAAGGTTTAGGTTTTAGGATTGTTTAAGGTTTATCGTAAATTAAATTTAGGGTTTACAATTTAGTGTTAGGGTTATGGTTAGTGTTAGGGTTAGGGTTAGGGTTAGGTTTAGGGTTC
>NC_137985.1:2615700-2665700 GCF_963924665.1 Micromys minutus | reverse complement strand
TTGGGTTAAGGTTAGGGTTAGTGTTAGGGTTAGGGTTATGGTTAGTGTTAGGATTAGGGTTAGGGTTAGGTCAGGGTTAGGTTTAGGGTTAGGGATAGAGTTAGGGTTAGATTTAGGGTTAGGTTTAGGTTTATTGTTAGATTTAGGGTTTGGGGTTTAAGGTTTATTGTTTAGGATTGTTTAAGGTTTAGGGTGGATTAGGTTTAGGGTTTAGAGTTTATTGTTTTGGTTACGGTTAGGGTTAGGGTTAGGGATGGGGTTAGGGTTAGGGTTAGGGTTATGGTAAGTGTTAGGTTTAGGGTTAGGGTTAGGGTTAGGGTAAAAGTTAGGGGGTTAGTGTTAGGGTTTGTGTTAGGGTTAGGGTTAGGTTTAGGTTAGGGTAAGGGTTAGGGTTAGGGTTAGGGTTAGGGGTTAGGGTTAGTGAAAGGGTTAGGATTATTATTAGGGGGTTAGGTTTAAGTTTAGGATTAGTGTTAGGGTTAGAATTAGAAATAGGGTTAGTGTTAGCATTAGGGTCAGGGTTAGGTTTAGGGTTAGGGTTAGGGTTAGGGTCAGGGAGGGTTTAGGGTTAGGGTTAGGGTTAGGGTTAGATTTAGGTTAGGTTTAGGTTTATTGTTAGATTTAGGATTTAGGGTCTAAGGTTTATGGTTTAGGATTGTTTAAGGTTTAGGGTGGATTAGGTTTATGGTTTAGAGTTTAGTGTTATGGTTACGGTTAGGGTTAGGGTTAGGGTTAGGATTAGGGTTAAGTTTAGGGTTAGGATTAGGTTTAGGGTTAGGTTTAGGGTTAGGGTTAGGGTTAGGGTTAGGGTTAGGGTTAGGATTAGTTTTAGGGTTAGGGTTACGGTTAGGGTTAGGGTTAGGGTTAGGATTAGGGTTAAGATTAGGGTTAGGTTTAGGGTTAGGGTTAGGGTTAGGGTTTGGGTTAGGGTTAGGGTTAGGGTTATGATTAGGGTTAGGGTAAGGGTTAGGGTAAGGGTTAGGGGTTAGGGTTAGGGTTATGGTTATTGTTAGGTTTAGGGTTTAGGGTTTAGTGTTTAGGGTTTAAGGTTTAGGGTTTTGGATTGTTTAAGTTTTAGGGTGGTTTAGGTTAAGGGTTTAGGGTTTAGAGTTTAGGATTGTTTAAGGTTTAGGGTTATTTAGGGTATAGTGTTTAGGTTGAAAAGTTTAGGGTTGTTTAGGGTTTAGTGTTTAGGGTTTAGGGTTGTTTAAGGTTTAGTGTTTAAGGTTTAGGTTTTAGGGTTGTTTTGGGTTTAGTGTTTAGTGTTGTTTAGGGTATAGTGTTAATGGTTTAGGGTTTAGGGTTATTTAGGGTTTAGTGTTTAAGGTTTAAGGTATAGGGTTGTTTAGGGTTTAGTGTTTAGGGTTGTTTATGGTTTAGTGATTAGGGTTGTTTAGGGTTGTTTCGAGGTTAGTGTTTAGGGTTATTCAGGGTTTATGATTTAGGGTTGTTCAGGGTTTAGGATTTATGGTTGTTTAGGGTTTAGGATTTAGGGATTAAGGTTAAGGGGTTAGGGTTAGTGTTAGAGTTAGGGTTAGCATTAGGGTTAGAGTTAGGGTTAGAGTTAGGGTTATGGGGTTATGTTAGGCTTAAGGTTAGGGTTAGGGTTATGGGGTTAAGGTTAGGGTTGGGGTTAGGGTTAGGGTTATGGTTATTCTTAGATTTATGGTTTAAAATTTAGGGTTTATGATTTAAGGTTTAGAGTTTAGGATTGTTTAAGTTTTAGGGTGGTTTAGGTTTAGGGTATAGAATTTAGCGTTTAAGATTGTTTAATGGTTAGGGTTGTTTAGGTTTTAGCGTTTAGAGTTGTTTAGAGTTTTTTAGGGTTGTTTATAATTTAGTGTTTAGGGTTGTTCAGGATTTATGATTTAGGATATTTTAAGGTTTAGGGTTTAAGGTTGTATAGTGTTTTAGGGTTTAGGGTATAATGTTTAGGGTTAAGGGTTTAGGGTTGTTTAGGGTATAGTGTTAATGGTTTTAGGGTTTAGGCTTGTTTAGGGTTTAGTGTTTAGCGTTTATGGTTTAGGGTATTTTAGCGTTTAGTGTTTATAGTTTAGGGTTTAGGGTGCTTTTGGAATTAGTGTTTAGGGTTTTTCGGGGTTTAGGGTTTAGGATTTAGGGTGTTAGGGTTAGGGTTTGGGTTAGGTTTAAGGTTAAGGTGAGGGTTAGTGTGAGAGTTAAGGTTAGGGTTAGGGTTAAGGTTAGTGTTAGTGTTAGAATAAGGGTTAGGGTTAGGGATAGGGTTAGGGTTAGGGTTAGGGTTAGGGTTAAGGTTAGGGTTAGGGTTAGGGTTAGGGTTAGGTGTTTGGGTTAGGGTTAGTGTTAGGGGTTAGGGGTTAGTGTTAGTGTTAGGGTTAGGGTTAGGGTTAGGGTTAGGGTTAGGTTTAGTGTTAGGGTTATTATTAGGGGTTTAGGTTTTAGTTTAGGATTAGTGTTAGGGTTAGAATTAGAAATAGGGTTAGTGTTAGGATTAGGGTCAGTGTTAGGTTTAGAAATATGGTTAGGGTTAGGGTTAAGGGTAGGGTTAGGGTTAGGGTTAGAATTAAAGTTTAGGGTTTAGTGTTAGGATTAGGGATAGTGTGAGGTTTAGGGTTAGGTTTAGGGTTAGGGTTAGGGTTAGTGTTTGGGTCATGATTAGTGTTAGGATTAGGATTAGGGTTAGGGTCAGGTTTATGTTTAGTTTTAGGGTTAGGGTTAGGGTTAGATTTAGGGTTAGGTTTAGGTTTATTGTTAGATTTAGGGTTTAGGGTTTAAGGTTTATGGTTTAGGATTGTTTAAGTTTAAGGGTGGATTAGGTTTAGGGTTTAGAGTTTAGTATTATGGTTACGGTTAGGGTTAGGGTTAGAGTTAGGGTTAGGGTTAGGGTTAGGGTTAGGGTTAAGGTTAGGGTTAGTGATAGGGTTATGGTTATGGTTAGTGTTAGGATTAGGGTTAGGGTTAGGGTCAGGGTTAGGTTTAGGGTTAGGGATAAGGTTAGGGTTAGATTTAGGGTTAGGTTTAGGTTTATTGTTAGATTTAGGGTTTAGGGTTTAAGGTTTATGGTTTAGGATTGTTTAAGGTTTAGGGTGGATTAGGTAAAGGGTTTAGAGTTTAGTGTTATGGTTACGGTTAGGGTTAGGGTTAGGGATGGGTTTAGAGATAGGGTTAGGGTTATAGTAAGGGTTAGGTTTAGGGTTAGGGTTAGGGTAAAAGTTAGGGGGTTAGTGTTAGGGTTTGTGTTAGGGTTAGGGTTAGGGTTAGGTTAGGGTTAGGGTTAGGGTTAGGGTTAGGTTAGGGTTAGAGTTAGGGTTAGGGTTTGGGTTAGGGGTTAGGGTTAGTGAAAGGGTTAGGGTTATTATTAGGGGGTTAGGTTTAAGTTTAGGATTAGTGTTAGGGTTAGAATTAGAAATAGGGTTAGTGTTAGGATTAGGGTCAGGGTTAGGTTTAGGGTTAGGGTTAGGGTTAGGGTTAGGGTTAGGGTTAGGGTCAGGGAGGGTTTAGGGTTGGGGTTCGGGTTAGGGTTAGATTTAGGGTTAGGTTTAGGTTTATTTGTAGATTTAGGATTTGGGGTATAAGGTTTATGGTTTAGGATTGTTTAAGGTTTAGGGTGGATTAGGTTTAGGGTTTAGAGTTTAGTGTTGTGGTTACGGTTAGGGTTAGGGTTAGGGTTAGGATTAGGGTTAAGGTAAGGGTTAGGATTAGGTTTAGGGTTAGGGTTAGGGTTAGGGCTAGGGTTAGGATTAGGGTTAGGGTTAGGGTTAGGGTAAGGGTTAGGGGTTAGAGTTAGGGTTATGGTTATTGTTAGGTTTAGGGTTTAGGGTTTTGTGTTCAGGGTTTAAGGTTTAGGGTTTAGGATTGTTTAAGTTTTAGGGTGGTTTAGGTTAAGGGTTAGGGTTTAGAGTTTAGGATTGTTTAAGGTTTACGGTTGTTTAGGGTATAGTGTTTAGGGTTAAAAGTTTAGGGTTGTTTAGGGTTTAGTGTTTAGGGTTTAGGGTTGTTTAAGGTTTAGTGTTTAAGGTTTAGGTTTTATGGTGGTTTTGGGTTTAGTGTTTAGTGTTCTTTAGGGTATAGTGTTAATGGTTTAGGGTTTAGTGTTATTTAGGGTTTAGTGTTTAAGGTTTAGGGTATAGGTTTGTTTAGGATTTAGTGTTTAGGGTTGTTTATGGTTTAGTGATTAGGGTTGTTTAGGGTTGTTTAGAGGTTAGTGATTAGGGTTATTCAGGGTTTATGATTTAGGGTTGTTCAGGATTTAGGATTTATTGTTGTTCAGGGTTTAGGATTTAGGGATTAAGGTTAAGGGGTTAGGGTTAGGGTTAGGGTTAGGGTTAGGGTTAGCATTAGGGTTAGAATTAGGGTTAGAGTTAGGGTTATGGGGTTATGTTAGGCTTAAGGTTAGGGTTAGGGTTATGGGGTTAAGGTTAGGGTTTGGGTTAGGGTTAGGTTTAGGTTTAGGGTTAGGGTTAGGGTTATGGTTATTCTTAGATTTAAGGTTTAAATTTTAGAGTTTATGTTTTAAGGTTTAGGGTTTAGGATTGTTTAAGTTTTAGGGTGGTTTAGGTTTAGGGTATAGGGTTTAGCGTTTAAGATTGTTTAATGGTTAGGGTTGTTTAGGTTTTAGCGTTTAGAGTTGTTTAGGGTTTTTTAGGGTTGTTTATGATTTAGTGTTTAGGGTGGTTCAGGATTTATGATTTAGGATATTTTAAGGTTTAGGATTTAAGGTTGTATAGTGTTTTAGGGTTTAGGGTATAATGTTTAGGGTTAAGGGTTTATGGTTGTTTAGGGTATAGTGTTAATGGTTTTAGGGTTTAGGCTTGTTTAGTGTTTAGTGTTTAGGGTTTAGGGTTTAGGGTTTTTAGCGTTCAGTGTTTATAGTTTAGGGTTTAGGGTGCTTTTGGAATTAGTGTTTAGGGTTTTTTGGGGTTTAGGGTTTAGGATTTAGGGTGTTAGGGTTAGTGTTAGGGTTAGGTTTAGGGTTAAGGTGAGGGTTAGGGTGAGGGTTAAGGTTAGGGTTAGGGTTAAGGTTAGTGTTAGTGTTAGGGTAAGGGTTAGGGTTAGGGTTAGGGTTAGGGGTTAGGGTTAGGGTTAGTGTTAGGGGTTAGGGGTTAGTGTTAGGGTTAGGGTTAGGGTTAGGGTTAGGGTTAGGTTTAGTGTTAGGGTTATTATTAGGGGGTTAGGTTTTAGTTTAGGATTAGTGTTAGAGTTAGAATTAGAAATAGGGTTAGTGTTAGGATTAGGGTCAGGGTTAGGTTTAGGGATATGGTAAGGGTTAGGGTTAAGGGTAGGGTTAGGGTTAGGGTTAGATTTAAAGTTTAGGGTTTAGTGTTAGGATTAGGGATAATGTGAGGTTTAGGGTTAGGTTTAGGGTTAGGGTTAGGGTTAGGGTTAGGGTTAGATTTAGGGTTAGGTTTAGGTTTATTGTTAGATTTAGGCTTTAGGGTTTAAGGTTTAAGGTTTAGGATTGTTTAAGGTTTAGGGTAGATTAGGTTTAGGGTTTAGAGTTTAGTATTATGGTTACGGTTAGGGTTAGGGTTAGGGTTAGAGTTAGGGTTAGAGTTAGGGTTAGGGTTAGGGTTAGGGTTAAGGTTAGGGTTAATGTTAGGGTTAGGGTTATGGTTAGTGTTAGGATTAGGGTTAGGTTTAGGGTCAGGGTTAGGTTTAGGGTTAGGGATAGGGTTAGGGTTAGATTTAAGGTTAGGTTTAGGTTTATTGTTACATTTAGGGTTTAGGGTTTAAGGTTTATGGTTTAGGATTGTTTAAGGTTTAGGGTGGACTAGGTTTAGGGTTTAGAGTTTAGTGTTATGGTTACGGTTAGGGTTAGGGTTAGGGATGGGGTTAGGGTTAGGGTTAGGGTTATGGTAAGGGTTAGGGTTAGGGTTAGGGTTAGGGTTATGGTAAAAGTTAGGGGGTTAGTGTTAGGGTTTGGGTTAGGGTTGGGGTTAGGGTTAGGGTTAGGTTAGGGTTAGGGTAGGGGTTAGGGTTAGGGGTTAGGGTTAGTGTTAGGGTTAGGGTTATTATTAGGGGGTTAGGTTTAATTTTAGGATTAGTGTTAGGGTTAGAATTAGAAATAGGGTTAGTGTTAGGATTAGGGTCAGGGTTAGGTTTAGGGTTAGGGTTAGGGTTAGGGTTAGGGTTAAAGTCAGGGAGGGTTTAGGGTTAGGGTTAGGGTTATGGTTAGATTTAGGGTTAGGTTTAGGTTTATTGTTAGATTTAGGATTTAGGGTCTAAGGTTTATGGTTTAGGATTGTTTAAGGTTTAGGGTGGATTAGGTTTAGGGTTTAGAGTTTAGTGTTATGGTTACGGTTAGGGTTAGGGTTAGGGTTAGGGTTAGGATTAGGGTTAAGGTTAGGGTTAGGATTAGGGATAGGGTTAGGGTTAGGGTTAGGGTTAAGGTTAGGGTTAGGGTTAGGGTTAGGGTTAGGATTAGGGTTAGGGTTAGGGTTAGGGTAAGGGTTAGGGGTTAGGGTTAGTGTTATGGTTATTGTGAGGTTTAGGGTTTAGGGTTTAGTGTTTAGGGTTTAAGGTTTAGGGTTTAGGATTGTTTAAGATTTAGGGTGGTTTAGGTTAAGGGTTTAGGGTTTAGAGTTTAGGATTGTTTAAGGTTTACGGTTGTTTAGGGTATAGTGTTTAGGGTTAAAGTTTAGGGTTGTTTAGGGTTTAGTGTTTAGGGTTTAGGGTTGTTTAAGGTTTAGTGTTTAAGGTTTAGGTTTTAGGGTTGTTTTGGGTTTAGTGTTTAGTGTTGTTTAGGGTATAGTGTTAATGGTTTAGGGTTTAGGGTTATTTAGGGTTTAGTGTTTAAGGTTTAGGGTATAGGGTTGTTTAGGGTTTAGTGTTTAGGGTTGTTTATGGTTTAGTGATTAGGGTTGTTTAGGGTTGTTTAGAGGTTAGTGTTTAGGGTTATTCAGGGTTTATGATTTAGGGTTGTTCAGGGTTTAGGATTTATGGTTGTTCAGGGTTTAGGATTTAGGGATTAAGGTTAAGGGGTTAAGGTTAGCGTTAGGGTTAGGGTTAGGGTTAGCATTAGGGTTAGAGTTAGGGTTAGAGTTAAGGTTATGGGGTTATGTTAGGCTTAAGGTTAGGGTTAGGGTTATGGGGTTAAGGTTAGGTTGGGGTTAGGGTTAGGTTTAGGTTTAGGGTTAGGGTTAGGGTTATGGTTATTCTTAGATTTATGGTTTAAAATTTAGGGTTTATGGTTTAAGGTTTAGGGTTTAGGATTGTTTAAGTTTTAGGGTGGTTTAGGTTTAGGGTATAAGGTTTAGCGTTTAAGATTGTTTAATGTTTAGGGTTGTTTAGGTTTTAGCGTTTAGAGTTGTTTAGGGTTTTTTAGGGTTGTTTATGATTTAGTGTTTAGGGTTGTTCAGGATTTATGATTTAGGAATTTTAAGGTTTAGGGTTTAAGGTTGTATAGTGTTTTAGGGTTTAGGGTATAATGTTTAGTGTTAAGGGTTTAGGGTTGTTTAGGGTATAGTGTTAATGGTTTTAGGGTTTAAGCTTGTTTAGGGTTTAGTGTTTAGGGTTTAGGGTTTAGGGTTTTTTAGAGTTTAGTGTTTATAGTTTAGGGTTTAGGGTGCTTTTGGAATTAGTGTTTAGGGTTTTTCGGGGTTTAGGGTTTAGGATTTAGGGTGTTAGGGTTAGTGTTAGGGTTAGGTTTAGGGTTAAGGTGAGGGTTAGGGTGAGGGTTAAGGTTAGGGTTAGGGTTAAGGTTAGTGTTAGTGTTAGAATAATGGTTAGGGTTAGGGATAGGGTTAGGGTTAGGGTTAGGGTTAGGGTTGAGGTTAGGGTTAGGGTTAGGGTTAGGGTTAGGGGTTTGAGTTTGGGTTAGTGTTAGGGGTTAGGGGTTAGTGTTAGGGTTAGGGTTAGGGTTAGGTTTAGTGTTAGGGTTATTATTAGGGGGTTAGGTTTTAGTTTAGGATTAGTGTTAGGGTTAGAATTAGAAATAGGGTTAGTGTTAGGATTAGGGTCAGGGTTAGGTTTAGAAATATGGTTAGGGTTAGGGTTAAGGGTAGGGTTAGGGTTAGGGTTAGAATTAAAATTTAGGGTTTAGTGTTAGGATTAGGGATAGTGTGAGGTTTAGGGTTAGGTTTAGGGTTAGGGTTAGGGTTAGTGTTTGGGTTATGATTAGTGTTAGGATTAGGATTAGGGTTAGGGTCAGGTTTATGTTTAGGGTTAGGGTTAGGGTTAGGGTTAGATTTAGGGTTAGGTTTAGGTTTATTGTTAGATTTAGGGTTTAGGGTTTAAGGTTTATGGTTTAGGATTGTTTAAGTTTAAGGGTGGATTAGGTTAAGGGTTTAGAGTTTAGTATTATGGTTACGGTTAGGGTTAGGGTTAGGGTTAGAGTTAGGGTTAGGGTTAGGGTTAGGGTTTGGGTTAAGGTTAGGGTTAGTGTTAGGGTTAGGGTTATGGTTAGTGTTAGGATTAGGGTTAGGGTTAGGTCAGGGTTAGGTTTAGGGTTAGGGATAGGGTTAGGGTTAGATTTAGGGTTAGGTTTAGGTTTATTGTTAGATTTAGGGTTTGGGGTTTAAGGTTTATTGTTTAGGATTGTTTAAGGTTTAGGGTGGATTAGGTTTAGGGTTTAGAGTTTATTGTTATGGTTACGGTTAGGGTTAGGGTTAGGGATGGGGTTAGGGTTAGGGTTAGGGTTATGGTAAGTGTTAGGTTTAGGGTTAGGGTTAGGGTTAGGGTAAAAGTTAGGGGGTTAGTGTTAGGGTTTGTGTTAGGGTTAGGGTTAGGTTTAGGTTAGGCTAAGGGTTAGGGTTAGGGTTAGGGTTAGGTTAGGGTTAGGGTTAGGGTTTGGGTTAGGGTTAGGTGTTAGGGTTAGTGAAAGGGTTAGGATTATTATTAGGGGGTTAGGTTTAAGTTTAGGATTAGTGTTAGGGTTAGAATTAGAAATAGGTTTAGTGTTAGCATTAGGGTCAGGGTTAGGTTTAGGGTTAGGGTTAGGGTTAGGGTCAGGGAGGGTTTAGGGTTAGGGTTAGGGTTAGGGTTAGATTTAGGTTTGGTTTAGGTTTATTGTTAGATTTAGGATTTAGGGTCTAAGGTTTATGGTTTAGGATTGTTTAAGGTTTAGGGTGGATTAGGTTTATGGTTTAGAGTTTAGTGTTATGGTTACGGTTAGGGTTAGGGTTAGGGTTAGGATTAGGGTTAAGTTTAGGGTTAGGATTAGGTTTAGGGTTAGGTTTAGGGTTAGGGTTAGGGTTAGGGTTAGGGTTAGGGTTAGGGTTAGGATTAGTTTTAGGGTTAGGGTTACCTATAGGTTTAGGGTTAGGGTTAGGATTAGGGTTAAGATTAGGGTTAGGTTTAGGGTTAGGGTTAGGGTTAGGGTTTGGGTTAGGGTTAGGGTTAGGGTTACGATTAGGGTTAGGGTAAGGGTTAGGGGTTAGGGTTAGGGTTATGGTTATTGTTAGGTTTAGGGTTTAGGGTTTAGTGTTTAGGGTTTAAGGTTTAGGGTTTTGGATTGTTTAAGATTTAGGGTGGTTTAGGTTAAGGGTTTAGGGTTTAGAGTTTAGGATTGTTTAAGGTTTAGGGTTGTTTAGGGTATAGTGTTTAGGGTGAAAAGTTTAGGGTTGTTTAGGGTTTAGTGTTTAGGGTTTAGGGTTGTTTAAGGTTTAGTGTTTAAGGTTTAGGTTTTAGGGTTGTTTTGGGTTTAGTGTTTAGTGTTGTTTAGGGTATAGTGTTAATGGTTTAGGGTTTAGGGTTATTTAGGGTTTAGTGTTTAAGGTTTAAGGTATAGGGTTGTTTAGGGTTTAGTGTTTAGGGTTGTTTATGGTTTAGTGATTAGGGTTGTTTAGGGTTGTTTAGAGGTTAGTGTTTAGGGTTATTCAGGGTTTATGATTTAGGGTTGTTCAGGGTTTAGGATTTATGGTTGTTCAGGGTTTAGGATTTAGGGATTAAGGTTAAGGGGTTAGGGTTAGGGTTAGGGTTAGGGTTAGCATTAGGGTTAGAGTTAGGGTTTGAGTTAGGGTTATGGGGTTATGTTAGGCTTAAGGTTAGGGTTAGGGTTATGGGGTTAAGGTTAGGGTTGGGGTTAGGGTTAGGGTTATGGTTATTCTTAGATTTATGGTTTAAAATTTAGGGTTTATGGTTTAAGGTTTAGAATTTAGGATTGTTTAAGTTTTAGGGTGGTTTAGGTTTAGGGTATAGAATTTAGCGTTTAAGATTGTTTAATGGTTAGGGTTGTTTAGGTTTTAGCGTTTAGAGTTATTTAGAGTTTTTTAGGGTTGTTTATAATTTAGTGTTTAGGGTTGTTCAGGATTTATGATTTAGGATATTTTAAGGTTTAGGGTTTAAGGTTGTATAGTGTTTTAGAGTTTAGGGTATAATGTTTAGGGTTAAGGGTTTAGGGTTGTTTAGGGTATAGTGTTAATGGTTTTAGGGTTTAGGCTTGTTTAGGGTTTAGTGTTTAGCGTTTAGGGTTTAGGGTTTTTTAGCGTTTAGTGTTTATAGTTTAGGGTTTAGGGTGCTTTTGGAATTAGTGTTTAGGGTTTTTCGGGGTTTAGGGTTTAGGATTTAGGGTGTTAGGGTTAGGGTTAGGGTTAGGTTTAAGGTTAAGGTGAGGGTTAGTGTGAGGGTTAAGGTTAGGGTTAGGGTTAAGGTTAGTGTTAGTGTTAGAATAAGGGTTAGGGTTAGGGATAGGGTTAGGGTTAGGGTTAGGGTTAGGGTTAAGGTTAGGGTTAGGGTTAGGGTTAGGGTTAGGTGTTTGGGTTAGGGTTAGTGTTAGGGGTTAGGGGTTAGTGTTAGGGTTAGGGTTAGGGTTAGGTTTAGTGTTAGGGTTATTATTAGGGGTTTAGGTTTTAGTTTAGGATTAGTGTTAGGGTTAGAATTAGAAATAGGGTTAGTGTTAGGATTAGGGTCAGTGTTAGGTTTAGAAATATGGTTAGGGTTAGGGTTAAGGGTAGGGTTAGGGTTAGGGTTAGAATTAAAGTTTAGGGTTTAGTGTTAGGATTAGGGATAGTGTGAGGTTTAGGGTTAGGTTTAGGGTTAGGGTTAGGGTTAGTGTTTGGGTTATGATTAGTGTTAGGATTAGGATTAGGGTTAGGGTCAGGTTTATGTTTAGTGTTAGTGTTAGGGTTAGGGTTAGATTTAGGGTTAGGTTTAGGTTTATTGTTAGATTTAGGGTTTAGGGTTTAAGGTTTATGGTTTAGGATTGTTTAAGTTTAAGGGTGGATTAGGTTTAGGGTTTAGAGTTTAGTATTATGGTTACGGTTAGGGTTAGGGTTAGAGTTAGGGTTAGGGTTAGGGTTAGGGTTAGGGTTAAGGTTAGGGTTAGTGATAGGGTTATGGTTATGGTTAGTGTTAGGATTAGGGTTAGGGTTAGGGTCAGGATTAGGTTTAGGGTTAGGGATAAGGTTAGGGTTAGATTTAGGGTTAGGTTTAGGTTTATTGTTAGATTTAGGGTTTAGGGTTTAAGGTTTATGGTTTAGGATTGTTTAAGGTTTAGGGTGGATTAGGTTAAGGGTTTAGAGTTTAGTGTTATGGTTACGGTTAGGGTTAGGGTTAGGGATGGGTTTAGAGATAGGGTTAGGGTTATAGTAAGGGTTAGGTTTAGGGTTAGGGTTAGGGTTAGGGTAAAAGTTAGGGGGTTAGTGTTAGGGTTTGTGTTAGGGTTAGGGTTAGGGTTAGGGTTAGGTTAGGGTTAGGGTTAGGGTTAGGGTTAGGTTAGGGTTAGGGTTAGGGTTAGGGTTTGGGTTAGGGGTTAGGGTTAGTGAAAGGGTTAGAGTTATTATTAGGGGGTTAGGTTTAAGTTTAGGATTAGTGTTAGGGTTAGAATTAGAAATAGGATTAGTGTTAGGATTAGGGTCAGGGTTAGGTTTAGGGTTAGGGTTAGGGTTAGGGTTAGGGTTAGGGTCAGGGAGGGTTTAGGGTTAGGATTAGGGTTAGGGTTAGATTTAGGGTTAGGTTTAGGTTTATTTGTAGATTTAGGATTTGGGGTCTAAGGTTTATGGTTTAGGATTGTTTAAGGTTTAGGGTGGATTAGGTTTAGGGTTTAGAGTTTAGTGTTATGGTTACGGTTAGGGTTAGGGTTAGGGTTAGGATTAGGGTTAAGGTAAGGGTTAGGATTAGGTTTAGGTTTAGGGTTAGGGTTAGGGCTAGGGTTAGGATTAGGGTTAGGGTTAGGGTTAGGGTAAGGGTTAGGGGTTAGAGTTAGGGTTATGGTTATTGTTAGGTTTAAGGTTTAGGGTTTTGTGTTCAGGGTTTAAGGTTTAGGGTTTAGGATTGTTTAAGTTTTAGGGTGGTTTAGGTTAAGGGTTTAGGGTTTAGAGTTTAGGATTGTTTAAGGTTTACGGTTGTTTAGGGTATAGTGTTTAGGGTTAAAAGTTTAGGGTTGTTTAGGGTTTAGTGTTTAGGGTTTAGGGTTGTTTAAGGTTTAGTGTTTAAGGTTTAGGTTTTATGGTGGTTTTGGGTTTAGTGTTTAGTGTTCTTTAGGGTATAGTGTTAATGATTTAGGGTTTAGGGTTATTTAGGGTTTAGTGTTTAAGGTTTAGGGTATAGGGTTGTTTAGGATTTAGTGTTTAGGGTTGTTTATGGTTTAGTGATTAGGGTTGTTTAGGGTTGTTTAGAGGTTAGTGATTAGGGTTATTCAGGGTTTATGATTTAGGGTTGTTCAGGGTTTAGGATTTATTGTTGTTCAGGGTTTAGGATTTAGGGATTAAGGTTAAGGGGTTAGGGTTAGGGTTAGGGTTAGGGTTAGGGTTAGCATTAGGGTTAGAATTAGGGTTAGAGTTAGGGTTATGGGGTTATGTTAGGCTTAAGGTTATGGTTAGGGTTATGGGGTTAAGGTTAGGGTTTGGGTTAGGGTTAGGTTTAGGTTTAGGGTTAGGGTTAGGGTTATGGTTATTCTTAGATTTAAGGTTTAAATTTTAGGGTTTATGGTTTAAGGTTTAGGGTTTAGGATTGTTTAAGTTTTAGGGTGGTTTAGGTTTAGGGTATAGGGTTTAGCGTTTAAGATTGTTTAATGGTTAGGGATGTTTAGGTTTTAGCGTTTAGAGTTGTTTAGGGTTTTTTAGGGTTGTTTATGATTTAGTGTTTAGGGTGGTTCAGGATTTATGATTTAGGATATTTTAAGGTTTAGGGTTTAAGGTTGTATAGTGTTTTAGGGTTTAGGGTATAATGTTTAGGGTTAAGGGTTTATGGTTGTTTAGGGTATAGTGTTAATGGTTTTAGGGTTTAGGCTTGTTTAGTGTTTAGTGTTTAGGGTTTAGGGTTTAGGGTTTTTAGCGTTCAGTGTTTATAGTTTAGGGTTTAGGGTGCTTTTGGAATTAGTGTTTAGGGTTTTTTGGGGTTTAGGGTTTAGGATTTAGGGTGTTAGGGTTAGTGTTAGGGTTAGGTTTAGGGTTAAGGTGAGGGTTAGGGTGAGGGTTAAGGTTAGGGTTAGGGTTAAGGTTAGTGTTAGTGTTAGGGTAAGGGTTAGGGTTAGGGTTAGGGTTAGGGGTTAGGGTTAGGGTTAGTGTTAGGGGTTAGGGGTTAGTGTTAGGGTTAGGGTTAGGGTTAGGGTTAGGGTTAGGTTTAGTGTTAGGGTTATTATTAGGGGGTTAGGTTTTAGTTTAGGATTAGTGTTAGAGTTAGAATTAGAAATAGGGTTAGTGTTAGGATTAGGGTCAGGGTTAGGTTTAGGGATATGGTTAGGGTTAGGGTTAAGGGTAGGGTTAGGGTTAGGGTTAGATTTAAAGTTTAGGGTTTAGTGTTAGGATTAGGGATAATGTGAGGTTTAGGGTTAGGTTTAGGGTTAGGGTTAGGGTTAGGGTTAGGGTTAGATTTAGGGTTAGGTTTAGGTTTATTGTTAGATTTAGGGTTTAGGGTTTAAGGTTTAAGGTTTAGGATTGTTTAAGGTTTAGGGTAGATGAGGTTTAGGGTTTAGAGTTTAGTATTATGGTTACGGTTAGGGTTAGGGTTAGGGTTAGAGTTAGGGTTAGAGTTAGGGTTAGGGTTAGGGTTAGGGTTAAGGTTAGGGTTAATGTTAGGGTTAGGGTTATGGTTAGTGTTAGGATTAGGGTTAGGTTTAGGGTCAGGGTTAGGTTTAGGGTTAGGGATAGGGTTAGGGTTAGATTTAAGGTTAGGTTTAGGTTTATTGTTACATTTAGGGTTTAGGGTTTAAGGTTTATGGTTTAGGATTGTTTAAGGTTTAGGGTGGACTAGGTTTAGGGTTTAGAGTTTAGTGTTATGGTTACGGTTAGGGTTAGGGTTAGGGATGGGGTTAGGGTTAGGGTTAGGGTTATGGTAAGGGTTAGGGTTAGGGTTAGGGTTAGGGTTATGGTAAAAGTTAGGGGGTTAGTGTTAGGGTTTGGGTTAGGGTTGGGGTTAGGGTTAGGGTTAGGTTAGGGTTAGGGTAGGGGTTAGGGTTAGGGGTTAGGGTTAGTGTTAGGGTTAGGGTTATTATTAGGGTGTTAGGTTTAATTTTAGGATTAGTGTTAGGGTTAGAATTAGAAATAGGGTTAGTGTTAGGATTAGGGTCAGGGTTAGGTTTAGTGTTAGGGTTAGGGTCAGGGAGGGTTTAGGGTTATGGTTAGATTTAGGGTTAGGTTTAGGTTTATTGTTAGATTTAGGATTTAGGGTCTAAGGTTTATGGTTTAGGATTGTTTAAGGTTTAGGGTGGATTAGGTTTAGGGTTTAGAGTTTAGTGTTATGGTTACGGTTAGGGTTAGGGTTAGGGTTAGGGTTAGGATTAGGGTTAAGGTTAGGGTTAGGATTAGGGTTAGGGTTAGGGTTAGGGTTAGGGTTAAGGTTAGGGTTAGGGTTAGGGTTAGGGTTAGGATTAGGGTTAGGGTTAGGGTTAGGGTAAGGGTTAGGGGTTAGGGTTAGGGTTATGGTTATTGTTAGGTTTAGGGTTTAGGGTTTAGGGTTTAGGGTTGTTTAAGGTTTAGTGTTTAAGGTTTAGGTTTTAGAGTTGTTTTGGGTTTAGTGTTTAGTGTTGTTTAGGGTATAATGTTAATGGTTTAGGGTTTAGGGTTATTTAGGGTTTAGTGTTTAAGGTTTAGGGTATAGGGTTGTTTAGGTTTTAGTGTTTAGGGTTGTTTATGGTTTAGTGATTAGGGTTGTTTAGGGTTGTGTAGAGGTTAGTGTTTAGGGTTATTCAGGTTTAATGATTTAGGGTTGTTCAGGGTTTAGGATTTTTGGTTGTTCAGGGTTTAGGATTTAAAGATTAAGGTTAAGGGGTTAGGGTTAGGGTTAGGGTTAGGGTTACGGTTAGCATTAGGGTTAGAGTTAGGGTTAGAGTTAGGGTTAGAGTTAGGGTTATGGGGTTATGTTAGGCTTAAGGTTAGGGTTAGGGTTATGGGGTTAAGGTTAGGGTTGGGGTTAGGGGTAGAATTAGGTTTAGGGTTAGGGTTAGGGTTATGGTTATTCTTAGATTTATGGTTTAAAATTTAGGGTTTATGGGTTAAGGTTTAAGGTTTAGGATTGTTTAAGTTTTAGGGTGGTTTAGGTTTAGGGTATAGAATTTAGCGTTTAAGATTGTTTAATGGTTAGGGTTGTTTAGGTTTTAGCGTTTAGAGTTGTTTATGGTTTTTTAGGGTTGTTTACAATTTAGTGTTTAGGGTTGTTCAGGATTTATGATTTAGGATTTTTTAAGGTTTAGGGTTTAAGGTTGTATAGTGTTTTAGGTTTTAGGGTATAATGATTAGGGTTAAGGGTTTAGGGTTGTTTAGGGTATAGTGTTAATGGTTTTAGGGTTTAGGCTTGTTTAGGGTTTAGTGTTTAGGGTTTAGGGTTTAGGGTTTTTTAGCGTTTAGTGTTTATAGTTTAGGGTTTAGGGTGCTTTTGGAATTAGTGTTTAGGGTTTTTCGGGGTTTAAGGTTTAGGATTTAGGGTGTTAGGGTTAGTGTTAGGGTTAGGTTTAGGGTTAAGGTGAGGGTTAGGGTGAGGGTTAAGGTTAGGGTTAGGGTTAAGGTTAGTGTTAGTGTTAGGGTAAGGGTTAGGGTTAGGGATAGGGTTAGGGTTAGGGTTAGGGTTAAGGTTAGGGTTAGGGTTAGGGTTAGGGGTTAGGGTTAGGGTTAGTGTTAGGGGTTAGGGGTTAGTGTTAGGGTTAGGGTTAGGGTTAGGGTTAGGGTTAGGTTTAGTGTTAGGGTTATTATTAGGAGGTTAGGTTTTAGTTAAGGATTAGTGTTAGGGTTAGAATTAGAAATAGGGTTAGTGTTAAGATTAGGGTCAGGGTTAGGTTTAGGGATAGGGTTAGGGTTAGGGTTAAGGGTAGGGTTAGGGTTAGGATTAGATTTAAAGTTTAGGGTTTAGTGTTAGGATTAGGGATAGTGTGAGGTTTAGGGTTAGGGTTAGGTTTAGGGTTAGGGTTTGGGTTAGTGTTTGGGTTATGGTTAGTGTTAGGATTAGGTTTAGGTTTAGGGTCAGGGTTAGGTTTAGGGTTAGGGTTAGGGTTAGGTTAGATTTAGGGTCAGGTTTAGGTTTATTGTTAGATTTAGGGATTAGGTTTTAAGGTTTATGGTTTAGGATTGTTTAAGGTTTAGGGTGGATTAGGTTTAGGGTTTAGAGTTTAGTGTTATGGTTACGGTTAGTGTTAGGGTTAGGGTTAGGGTTAGGGTTAGGGTAATGGATAGGGTTAGAGTTAGGGTTAGGGTTAGGGTAAGGGTTAGGGGTTAGTGTTAGGGTTAGGGTTAGGGTTAGGATTAGGTTTAGGGTTAGAGGTTAGCGTTAGTGTTAGGGTTAGGTTTATTATTAGGGGGTTAGGTTTCAGTTTAGGATTAGTGTTAGGGTTAGAATTAGAAATAGGGTTAGTGTTAGGATTAGGGTCAGGGTTAGGTTTAGGGTTAGGGTTAGGGTTAGGGTTAGGGTTAGGGTTAGGGTTAGGGTCAGGGAGTGTTGAGGGTTAGGGTTAGGGTTAGGGTTAGATTTAGGGTTAGGTTTAGGTTTATTGTTAGATTTAGGATTTAGGGTCTAAGGTTTATGGTTTAGGATTGTTTAAGGTTTAGGGTGGATTAGGATTAGGGTTTAGAGTTTAGTGTTATGGTTACGGTTAGGGTTAGGGTTAGGGTTAGGGTTAGGATTACGGTTAAGGTTAGGGTTAGGATTAGGTTTAGGGTTAAGGTTAGGGTTAGGGTTAGGGTTAGGGTTAGGGTTAGGGTTAGGGTTAGGATTAGGGTTAGGGTTAGAGTTAGGGTAAGGGTTAGGGGTTAGGGTTAGGGTTATGGTTATTGTTAGGTTTAGGGTTTAGTGTTTAGTGTTTAGGGTTTAAGGTTTAGGGTTTAGGATTGTTTAAGATTTAGGGTGGTTTAGGTTAAGGGTTTAGGGTTTAGACTTTAGGATTGTTTAAGGTTTAGGGTTGTTTAGGGTATAGTGTTTAGGGTTAAAAGTTTAGGGTTGTTTAGGCTTAAGTGTTTAGGGTTTAGGGTTGTTTAAGTTTTAGTGTTTAAGGTTTAGGTTTTAGGGTTGTTTTGGGTTTAGTGTTTAGTGTTGTTTAGGGTATAGTGTTAATGGTTTAGGGTTTAGGGTTATTTAGTGTTTAGTGTTTAAGGTTTAGGGTATAGGATTGTTTAGGGTTCAGTGTTTAGGGTTGTTTATGGTTTAGTGATTAGGGTTGTTTAGGGTTGTTTAGAGACTAGTGTTTAGGGTTATTCAGGGTTTATGATTTAGGGTTGTTCAGGGTTTAGGATTTATGGTTGTTCAGGGTTTAGGATTTAGGGATTAAGGATAAGGGGTTAGGGTTAGGGTTAGGGTTAGGGTTAGGGTTAGGGTTAGGGTTAAGGTTAGGGTTAGGGTTAGGGTTAAGGTTATGGTTAGTGTTAGGATTAGGGTTACGGTTAGGGTCAGGGTTAGGTTTAGGGTTAGGGTTAGGGTTAGGTTTAGATTTAGGGTCAGGTTTAGGTTTATTGTTAGATTTAGGGTTTAGGGTTTAAGGTTTATGGTTTAGGATTGTTTAAAGTTTAGGGTGGATTAGGTTTAGGGTTTTGAGTTTAGTGTTAAGGTTACGGTTATTGTTAGGGTTAGGGTTAGGGTTAGGGTTAGGGTTAGGTTAGGGTTAGGGTTAGGGTTAGGGTTAGGTTAGGGTTAGGGTTAGGGTTAGGGTTAGGGTTTAGGGTTTAGTGTTTAGGGTTTAAGGTTTAGGGTTTAGGATTGTTTAAGATTTAGGGTGGTTTATGTTAAGGGTTTAGGGTTTAGAGTTTAGGATTGTTTAAGGTTTAGGGTTGTTTAGGGTATAGTGTTTAGGGTTAAAAGTTTAGGGTTGTTTAGGGTTTAGTGTTTAGGGTTTAGGGTTGTTTAAGGTTTAGTGTTTAAGGTTTAGGTTTTAGGGTTGTTTTGGTTTTAGTGTTTAGTGTTGTTTAGGGTATAGTGTTAATGGTTTAGGGTTTAGGGTTATTTAGGGTTTAGTGTTTAAGGTTTAGGGTATAGTGTTGTTTAGGGTTTAGTGTTTAGGGTTGTTTATGGTTTAGTGATTAGGGTTGTTTAGGGTTGTTTAGAGGTTAGTGTTTAGGGTTATTCAGGGTTTATGATTTAGGGTTTTTCAGGGTTTAGGATTTATGGTTGTTCAGGGTTTAGGATTTAGGGATTAAGGTTAAGTGGTTAGGGTTAGGGTTAGGGTTAGGGTTAGCATTAGGGTTAGAGTTAGGGTTAGAGTTAGGGTTATGGGTTTATGTTAGGCTTAAGTTTAGGGTTAGGGTTATGGGGTTAAGGTTAGGGTTGGGGTTAGGGTAAGGTTTAGGTTTAGGTTTAGGTTTAGGGTTATGGTTATTCTTAGATTTATGGTTTAAAATTTAGGGTTTATGGTTTAAGGTTTAGGGTTTGGGATTGTTTAAGTTTTAGGGTGGTTTAGGTTTAGGGTATAGGGTTTAGCGTTTAAGATTGTTTAATGTTTAGGGTTGTTTAGGTTTTAGCGTTTAGAGTTGTTTAGGGTTTTTTAGGGTTGTTTATAATTTAGTGTTTAGGGTTGTTCAGGATTTATGATTTAGGATATTTTAAGGTATAGGGTTTAAGTTTGTATAGTGTTTTAGGGTTTAGGGTATAATGTTTAGGGTTAAGGGTTTAGGGTTGTTTAGGGTATAGTGTTAATGGTTTTAGGGTTTAGGCTTGTTTAGGGTTTAGTGTTTAGGGTTTAGGGTTTAGGGTTTTTTAGCGTTTAGTGTTTATAATTTAGGGTTTTGGGTGCTTTTGGAATTAGTGTTTAGGGTTTTTCGTGGTTTAGGGTTTAGGATTTAGGGTGTTAGGGTTAGTGTTAGGGTTAGGTTTAGGGTTAAGGTGAGGGTTAGGGTGAGGGTTAAGGTTAGGGTTAGGGTTAAGGTTAGTGTTAGTGTTAGGGTAAGGGTTAGGGTTAGGGATAGGGTTAGGGTTAGGGTTAAAGTTAGGGTTAGGGTTAGGGTTAGGGTTAGGGTTAGGGGTTAGGGTTAGGGTTAGTGTTAGGGGTTAGGGGTTAGTGTTAGGGTTAGGGTTAGGGTTAGGTTTAGTGTTAGGGTTATTATTTGGGGGTTAGGTTTTAGTTAAGGATTAGTGTTAGGGTTAGAATTAGAAATAGGGTTAGTGTTAGGATTAGGGTCAGGGTTAGGTTTAGGTATAGGGTTAGGGTTAGGGTTAAGGGTAGGGTTAGGGTTAGGATTAGATTTAAAATTTAGGGTTTAGTGTTAGGATTAAGAATAGTGTGAGGTTTAGGGTTAGGTTTAGGGTTAGGGTTAGGGTTAGTGTTTGGGTTATGATTAGTGTTAGGATTAGGGTTAGGGTTAGGGTCAGGTTTAGGTTAGTGTTAGGGTTAGGGTTAGGGTTAGATTTAGGGTTAGGTTTAGGTTTATTGTTAGATTTTGGGTTTAGGGTTTAAAGTTTATGGTTTAGGATTGTTTAAGGTTTAGGGTGGATTAGGTTTAGGGTTTAGAGTTTAGTATTATGGTTACGGTTAGGGTTAGGGTTAGGGTTAGAGTTAGGGTTAGGGTTAGGGTTAGGGTTAGGGTAAGGGTTAAGGTTAGGGTTAGTGTTAGGGTTAGGGTTATAGTTAGTGTTAGTATTAGGGTTAGGGTTAGGGTCAGTGTTAGGTTTAGGGTTAGGGATAGGGTTAGGGTTAGATTTACGGTTAGGTTTAGGTTTATTGTTAGATTTAGGGTTTAGGGTTTAAGGTTTATGGTTTAGGATTGTTTAAGGTTTAGGGTGGATTAGGTTTAGGGTTTAGAGTTTAGTGTTATGGTTACAGTTAGGGTTAGGGTTAGGGATGGGGTTAGGGTTAGGGTTAGGGTTATGGTAAAGGTTAGGGTTAGGGTTAGGGTTAGGGTAAAAGTTAGGGGGTTAGTGTTACGGTTTGGGTTAGGGTTAGGGTTAGGGTTAGGTTAGGGTTAGGGTTAGGGTTAGGGTTAGGGGTTAGGGTTATGGTTAGGGTTAGGGTTAGGGTTAGGGTTAGGGTCAGGGAGGGTTTAGGGTTAGGGTTAGATTTAGGGTTAGGTTTAGGTTTAATATTAGATTTAGGGTTTAGGGTCTACGGTTTATGGTTTAGGATTGTTTAAAATTTAGGGTGGATTAGGTTTAGGGTTTAGAGTTTAGTGTTATGGTTACGGTTAGTGTTAGGGTTAGGGTTAGGGTTAGGGTTAGGGTTAGGGTTAGGGTTAGGGTTAGGGTAATGGATAGGGTTAGGGTTAGGGTTAGGATTAGGGTTAAGGTTAGGGTTAGGGTTAGGGTTATGGTTAGGGTTAGGGTTAGGGTTATGGTTAGGATTATGGTTAGGGTTAGGGTTATGGTTAGGATTAGGGTTAGGTTTAGGGTTAGGGTAAGGGTTAGGGGTTAGGGTTAGGGTTATGGTTATTGTTAGGTTTAGGTTTTAGGGTTTAGTGTTTAGGGTTTAAGGTTTAGGGTTTAGGATTGTTTAAGATTTAGGGTGGATTAGGTTTAGGGTTTAGAGTTTAGTGTTATGGTTACGGTTAGGGTTAGGGTTAGGGATGGGGTTAGGGTTAGGGTTAGGGTTATGGTAAGAGTTAGGGTTAGGGTTAGGTTTAGGGTTAGGGTAAAAGTTAGGGGGTTATTGTTAGGGTTTGGGTTAGGGTTAGGGTTAGGGTTAGGGTTAGGTTAGGGTTAGGGTTAGGGTTAGGGTTAGGGGTTAGGGTTAGTGTTATGGTTAGGGTTATTATTAGGGGGTTAGGTTTAAGTTTAGGATTAGTGTTAGGGATAGAATTAGAAATAGGTTTAGTGTTAGGATTAGGGTCAGGGTTAGGTTTAGGGTTAGGGTTAGGGTTAGGGTTAGGGTTAGGGTTAGGGTCAGGGAGGGTTTAGGGTTAGGGTTAGATTTAGGGTTAGGTTTAGGTTTATTGTTAGATTAAGGTTTAGGGTCTACGGTTTATGGTTTAGGATTTTTTAAGGTTTAGGGTGGATTAGGTTTAGGGTTTAGAGTTTAGTGTTAGGGTTACGGTTAGGATTAGGGTTAGGGTTAGGGTTAGGATTAGGGTTAAGGTTAGGGTTAGGGTTAGGTTTAGGGTTAGGGTTAGGGTTAGGGTTAGAGTTAGGGTTACGGTTAGGGTTAGGGTTAGGGTTAGGTTTAGGGTTAGGGTTAGGGTTAGGGTTAGGGTTAGGGTAATGGTTAGGGGTTAGGGTTAAGGTTAGGGTTAAGGTTAGGTTTAGGTTTAAGGTTAGGTTTAGGGTTAGGGTTAGGGTTAGGGTTAGGGTTAGGGTTAGGGTTAGGGTAAATTTAGGGTTAGGGTTAGGGTTAGGGTTAGGGGTTAGGGTTCGTGTTAGTGTTAGGGGTTAGGGGTTAGGGTTAGGGTTCGGGTTAGGGTTAGGGTTAGGGTTAGGGTTAGCATTAGGGTTAGAGTTAGGGTTATGTGGTTATGTTAGGCTTAAGGTTAGGGTTAGGGTTATGGGGTTAAGGTTAGGGTTGGGGTTAGGGTTAGGTTTAGGTTTAGGGTTAGGGTTAGGGTTATGGTTATTCTTAGATTTATGGTTTGAAATTTAGGGTTTATGGTTTAAGGTTTAGGGTTTAGGATTGTTTAAGTTTTAGGGTGGTTTAGGTTTAGGGTATAGGGTTTAGCGTTTAAGATTGTTTAATGTTTAGGGTTGTTTATGTTTTAGCGTTTAGAGTTGTTTAGGTTTTTTTAAGGTTGTTTATGATTTAGTGTTTAGGGTTGTTCAGGATTTATGGTTTAGGATATTTTAAGGTTTAGGGTTTAAGGTTGTATAGTATTTTAGGGTTTAGGCTATAATGTTTAGGGTTAAGAGTTTAGGGTTGTTTAGGGTATAGTGTTAATGGTTTTAGGGTTTAGGCTAGTTTAGGGTTTAGTGTTTAGAGTTTAGGGTTTAGGTTTTTTTAGCGTTTAGTGTTTAGGGTTTAGGGTGCTTTTGAATTAGTGTTTAGGGTTTTTCTGCGTTTAGGGTTTAGGATTTAGGGTTTTACGGTTAGGTTTAGGGTTAGGGTGAGGGTTAGGGTGAGGGTTAAGGTTAGGGTTAGGGTTAAGGTTAGTGTTAGTGTTAGGGTAAGGGTAAGTGTTAGGGATAGTGTTAGGGTTAGGGTTAGGGTTAGTGTTAGGGTTAGGGTTAGGGTTAGGGATAGGGTAGGTGTGAGGTTTAGGGTTAGGGTTAGGTTTAGGGTTAGGGTTAATCTTTGTTTGGGTTATGGTTATTGTTAGGATTAGGCTTTGGATTAGGGTCAGGGGTAGGTTTAGGTTTACGGTTAGGGTTAGTGTTAGATTTAGGGTTAAGTTTAGGTTTATTGTTAGATTTAGGGTTTAGGGTTTAAGGTTTATGGTTTAGGATTGTTTAAGTTTTAGGGTGGATTAGGTTTAGGGTTTAGAGTTTAGTGTTATGGTTATGGTTAGGGTTAGGGTTAGGGTTAGGGTTAGGGTTAGGGTTAGTGTTACGGTTAGGGTTAGGGTTAGTGTTAGGGTTAGGGTTAGAGTTACGGTTAGGGTTAGGGTTAGAGATACGTTTAGGGTTAGGGTTAGGGTTAAGGTTAGGGTTGGGGGGGTTAGGGTTTAGGTTAGGGTCAGGGTTAGGGTTAGGGTTAGGTTTAGGGTTAGGGTTATTATTAGGGAGTTAGGTTTAAATTTAGGATTAGTGTTAGGGTTAGAATTAGAAATAGGTTTAGTGTTAGGATTAGGGTCAGGGTTAGGTTTAGGGATAGGGTTAGGGTTAGGGTTAGGGGTAGGGTTAGGGTTAGGGTTAGATTTAAAGTTTAAGGTTTAGTTTTAGGATTAGGGTTAGTGTGAGGTTTAGGGTTAGGGTTAGGTTTAGGGTTAGGGTTAGGGTTAGTGTTTGGTTATGGTTAGTGTTAGGATTAGGTTTAGTGTTAGGGTTAGGGTTAGGGTTAGATTTAGGGTTAGGTTTAGGTTTATTGTTAGATTTAGGGTTTAGGGTTTAAGGTTTGTGGTTTAGGATTGTTTAAGGTTTAGGGTGGATTAGGTTTAGGGTTTAGAGTTTAGTGTTATGGTTACGGTTAGGGTTAGGGTTAGGTTTAGGGTTAAGGTTTGGGTTAGGGTTAGGGTTAGTTTTAGGGTTAGGGTTATGGTTAGGGTTAAGGTTAGGGTTAGGGTTAGGGTTAGGGTTAGGTTTAGGGTTAGAGTTAGTGTTACGGTTAGGGTTAGGGTTAGGGTTACGGTTAGGGTTAGGTTTAGGGTTAGGGTAAGGGTTATGATTATGTTTATTGTTAGGTTTAGGGTTAGGGTTAGGGTTAAGGTTAGGTTTAGGTTTAGGGTTAGGTTTACGGTTAGGCTTAAGGTTAGGGTTAGGTTTAGGGATAGGGTTATGTTTAGGGTTAGGTTTAAGGTTAGGGTTAGGGTTAGGGTTAGGGTTAGGTTTATTGTTAGGTTTAGGGTTTAGTCTTTAGGGTCTAAGGTTTTGGGTTTAGGATTGTTTAAGGTTTAGGGTAGATTAGGTTTAGGGTTTAGAGTTTAGTGTTAAGGTTAGGGTTAGGTTTAGGGTTTAGGGTTTAGTGTTCGGATTAGGGTTAGGGTTAGGGTTAGGTTTAGGGTTACGTTTAGGGTCAGGGATATTGTTAGGTTTAGGGTTTAGGGTTTAGGGTAAAGGTTTAGGTTTTAGGATTGTTTAAGGTTTAGGGTGGATTATTTTTAGCGTTTAGAGTTTTGTGTTTGGGATATCGTTAGGGTTAGGTTTAGGGTTTAGGGATTACTGTTAGGGTTAGCGTTAGGGTTAGGGTTAAGGTTAGTGTTAGGTTTAGGGTTAGGGTTAGGGTTAAGTTTAGGCTTATTGTTAGGATTAGGGTTAGAGTTAGGATTAGGGTTAGGGTTAGGGTTAGGGTTAGGGTCAGGTTTAGGGTTAGGGTTAGGGTTAGGACTACGTTTAGTGTTAGTGTTAGGTTTAGGGTTAGGGTTAGAGTTAGGGTTAGGTTTAGTGTTAGGGTTACGTTTAGGGTTAGGGTTTGGGTTAGGATTAGGGTTAGGGTTATGGTAATTGTTAGGTTTAAGGTTTAAGGTTTAGGGTTTAAGATTGTTTAAGGTTTATCGTAAATTAAATTTAGGGTTTACAATTTAGTGTTAAGGTTATGGTTAGTGTTAGGGTTAGGGTTAGGGTTAGGTTTAGGGTTCAGGGTTCAGGGTTTAGGGTTTAGGATTGTTTAAGGTTTAGGGTAGATTAGGTTGAGGATTTAAAGTTTATTTTAGGGTTAGGGTTAGGTTTAGGGTTTAGGGTTTGGTGTTAGGATTAGGGTTAAAGTTAAAGTTAGGGTAAGGGTACGGGTTAGGATTAGGTTTAGGGTTAAGGTTAGGGTTAGGGTTAGGGTTAGGGTTAGGGTTAGGGTTAGGATTAGGGTTAGGGTTAGGGTTAGTGTAAGGGTTAGGGGTTAGGGTTAGGGTTATGGTTATTGTTAGGTTTAGGGTTTAGGGTTTTGTGTTTACGGTTTAAGGTTTAGGGTTTAGGATTGTTTAAGATTTAGGGTGGTTTAGGTTAAGGGTTTAGGGTTTAGAGTTTAGGATTGTTTAAGGTATAGGGTTGTTTAGGGTATAGTGTTTAGGGTTAAAAGTTTAGGGTTGTTTAGGGTTTACTGTTTAGGGTTTAGGGTTGTTTAAGGTTTAGTGTTTAAGGTTTAGGTTTTAGGGTTGTTTTGGGTTTAGTGTTTAGTGTTGTTTAGGGTATAGTGTTAATGGTTTAGGGTTTAGGGTTATTTAGGGTTTAGTGTTTAAGGTTTAGGGTATAGGGTTGTTTAGGGTTTAGTGTTTAGGGTTGTTTATGGTTTAGTGATTAGGGTTGTTTAGGGTTGTTTAGAGGTTAGTGTTTACGGTAATTCAGGGTTTATGATTTAGGGTTGTTCAGCGTTTAGGATTTATGGTTGTTCAGGGTTTAGGATTTAGGGATTAAGGTTAAGGGGTTAGGGTTAGGGTTAAGGTTAGGGTTAGGGTTAGGGTTAGGGTTAGGGTTAGGGTTAAGGTTAGGGTTAGGTTTAGGGTTAGGGTTATGGTTAGTTTTAGGATTAGGGTTAGGGTTAGGGTCAGGGTTAGGTTTAGGGTTAGGGTTAGGGTTAGGGTTAGATTTAGGGTTATGTTTAGGTTTATTGTTAGATTTAGGGTTGAGGGTTTAAGGTTTATGGTTTAGGATTGTTTAAGGTTTAGGGTGGATTAGTTTTAGGAATTAGAGTTTAGTGTTATGGTTACGGTTAGTGTTAGGGTTAGGGTTAGGGTTAGGGTTAGGGTAATGGTTAGGGTTAGGGTTAGGGTTAGGGTTAGGGTAAGGGTTAGGGGTTAGTGTTAGGGTTAGGGTTAGGGTTAGGGTTAGGGTTAAGGTTAGGGGTTAGGGTTAGTGTTAGGGTTAGGGTTATTATTAGGGAGTTAGGTTTAAGTTTAGGATTAGTGTTAGGGTTAGAATTAGAAATAGGGTTAGTGTTAGGATTAGGGTCAGGGTTAGGTTTAGGGTTAGGGTTAGGGTTAGGGTTAGGGTAATGGTTAGGGTTAGGGTTAGGGTTAGGGTTAGGGTAAGGGTTAGGGGTTAGTGTTAGGGTTAGGGTTAGGGTTAGGGTTAGGGTTAAGGTTAGGGGTTAGGGTTAGTGTTAGGGTTAGGGTTATTATTAGGGAGTTAGGTTTAAGTTTAGGATTAGTGTTAGGGTTAGAATTAGAAATAGGGTTAGTGTTAGGATTAGGGTCAGGGTTAGGTTTAGGGTTAGGGTTAGGGTTAGGGTTAGGGTTAGGGTTAGGGTTAGGGTCAGGGAGGGTTTAGGGTTAGGGTTAGGTTTAGGGTTAGATTTAGGTTTAGGTTTAGTTTTATTCTTAGATTTAGGATTTAGGGTCTAAGGTTTATGGTTTAGGATTGTTTAAGGTTTAGGGTGGATTAGGTTTAGGGTTTAGAGTTTAGTGTTATGGTGACGGTTAGGGTTAGGGTTAGGGTTAGGGTTAGGATTAGGGTTAAGGTTAGGGTTAGGATTAGGTTTAGAGTTAGGGTTAGAATTAGGGTTAGGGTTAGGGTTAGGGTTAGGGTTAGGGTTAGGATTAGAATTAGGGTTAGGGTTAGGGTAAGGGTTAGGGTTAGGGTTAGGGTTAGGGTTATGGTTAGTGTTAGGATTAGGGTTTAGGGTTTAGTGTTTAGGGTTTAAGGTTTAGGGTTTAGGATTGTTTAAGATTTAGGGTGGTTTAGGTTAAGGGTTTAGGGTTTAGACTTTAGGATTGTTTAAAGTTTAGGGTTGTTTAAGGTATAGTGTTTAGGGTTAAATGTTTAGGGTTATTTAGGCTTTAGTGTTTAGTGTTTAGGTTTTTTTAAGTTTTAGTGTTTAAGGTTTAGGTTTTAGGGTGGTTTTGGGTTAATGTTTAGTGTTGTTTAGGGTATAGTGTTAATGGTTTAGGGTTTAGGGTTATTTAGGGTTTAGTGTTTAAGGTTTAGGGTATAGGGTTGTTTAGGGTTTAGTGTTTAGGGTTGTTTATGGTTTAGTGATTAGGGTTGTTTAGGGTTGTTTAGAGGTTAGTGTTTAGGGTTATTCAGGGTTTAAGATTTATGGTTGTTCAGGGAATAGGATTTAGGGATTAAGGTTAAAAAGTTAGGGTTAGGGTTAGGGTTAGGGTTAGGGTTAGGGTTAGGTTTAAGGTTAGGGTTAGGGTTAGGGTTAGGGTTATGGTTAGTGTTAGGATTAGGGTTAGGGTTAGGGTCAGGGTTAGGTTTAGGGTTAGGGTTAGGGTTAGGGTTAGATTTAGGGTCAGGTTTAGGTTTATTGTTAGATTTAGGGTTTAGGGTTTAAGGTTTATGGTTTAGGATTGTTTAAGGTTTAGGGTGTATTAGGTTTAGGGTTTAGAGTTTAGTGTTATGGTTACGTTTAGTGTTAGGGTTAGGGTTAGGGTTAGGTTAGGGTTAGGGTTAGGGTTAGGGTAATGGTTAGGGTTAGGGTTAGTGTTAGGGTTAGGGTAAGGGTTAGGGGTTAGTGTTAGGGTTAGGTTTAGGGTTAGGGTTAGGGTTAAGGTTAGGGGTTAGGGTTAGTGTTAGTGTTAGGGTTATTTTTAGGGGGTTAGGTTTACGTTTAGGATTAGTGTTAGGGTTAGAATTAGAAATAGGGTTAGTGTTAGGATTAGGGTCAGCGTTAGGTTTAGGGTTAGGGTTAGGGTTAGGGTTAGGGTTAGGGTTAGGGTTAGGGTTAGGGTCAGGGAGGGTTTAGGGTTAGGGTTAGGGTTAGGGTTAGATTTAGAGTTAGGTTTATGTTTATTGTTAGATTTAGGATTTAGGGTCTAAGGTTTATGGTTTAGGATTGTTTAAGGTTTAGGGTGGATTAGGTTTAGGGTTTAGAGTTTAGTGTTATCGTTACGGTTAGGGTTAGGGTTAGGGTTAGGATTAGGGTTAAGGTTAGGGTTAGGATTAGGTTTAGAGTTAGGGTTAGGGTTAGGGTTAGGGTTATGGTTAGGGTTAGGGTTAGGATTAGGGTTAGGGTTAGGGTTAGGGTAAGGGTTAGGGGTTAGGGTTAGGTTTATGGTTATTGTTAGGTTTAGGGTTTAGGGTTTAGTGTTTAGGGTTTAAGGTTTAGGGTTTAGGAGTGTTTAAGATTTAGGGTGGTTTAGGTTAAGGGTTTAGGGTTTAGACTTTAAGGTTGTTTAAGGTTTAGGGTTGTTTAGGGTATAGTGTTTAGGGTTAAAAGTTTAGGGTTGTTTAGGCTTTAGGGTTTAGGGTTTAGGGTTGTTTAAGTTTTAGTGTTTAAGGTTTAGGTTTTAGGGTTGTTTTGGGTTAATGTTTAGTGTTGTTTAGGGTATAGTGTTAATGGTTTAGGGTTTAGGGTTATTTAGGGTTTAGTGTTTAAGGTTTAGGGTATAGGGTTCTTTAGGGTTTAGTGTTTAGGGTTGTTTATGGTTTAGTGATTAGGGTTGTTTAGGGTTGTTTAGAGGTTAGTGTTTAGAGTTATTCAGGATTTATGATTTAGGGTTGTTCAGAGTTTAGGATTTATGGTTGTTCAGGGTTTAGGATTTAGGGATTAAGGTTAAGGGGTTAGGGTTAGGTTTAGGGTTAGGGTTAGGGTTAGGGTTAGGGTTAGGGTTAGGGTTAGGGTTAAGGTTAGGGTTAGGGTTAGGGTTATGGTTAGTGTTAGGATTAGGGTTAGGGTTATGGTCAGGGTAAGGTTTAGGGTTAGGGTTAGGGTTAGGGTAAGATTTAAGGTCAGGTTTAGGTTTATTGTTAGATTTAGGGTTTAGGGTTTAAGGTTTATGGTTTAGGATTGTTTAAGGTTTAGGGTGGATTAGGTTTAGGGTTTAGAGTTTAGTGTTATGGTTACGTTTAGAGTTAGGGTTAGGGTTAGGGTTAGGTTAGGGTTAGGGTTAGGGTAATGGTTAGAGTTAGGGTTAGGGTTAGGGTTAGGGATAGGGTAGGTGTGAGGTTTAGGGTTAGGGTTAGGTTTAGGGTTAGGGTTAATCTTTGTTTGGGTTATGGTTATTGTTAGGATTAGGCTTTGGATTAGGGTCAGGGGTAGGTTTAGGTTTACGGTTAGGGTTAGTGTTAGATTTAGGGTTAAGTTTAGGTTTATTGTTAGATTTAGGGTTTAGGGTTTAAGGTTTATGGTTTAGGATTGTTTAAGTTTTAGGGTGGATTAGGTTTAGGGTTTAGAGTTTAGTGTTATGGTTATGGTTAGGGTTAGGGTTAGGGTTAGGGTTAGGGTTAGGGTTAGTGTTACGGTTAGGGTTAGGGTTAGTGTTAGGGTTAGGGTTAGAGTTACGGTTAGGGTTAGGGTTAGAGATACGTTTAGGGTTAGGGTTAGGGTTAAGGTTAGGGTTGGGGGGGTTAGGGTTTAGGTTAGGGTCAGGGTTAGGGTTAGGGTTAGGTTTAGGGTTAGGGTTATTATTAGGGAGTTAGGTTTAAATTTAGGATTAGTGTTAGGGTTAGAATTAGAAATAGGTTTAGTGTTAGGATTAGGGTCAGGGTTAGGTTTAGGGATAGGGTTAGGGTTAGGGTTAGGGGTAGGGTTAGGGTTAGGGTTAGATTTAAAGTTTAAGGTTTAGTTTTAGGATTAGGGTTAGTGTGAGGTTTAGGGTTAGGGTTAGGTTTAGGGTTAGGGTTAGGGTTAGTGTTTGGTTATGGTTAGTGTTAGGATTAGGTTTAGTGTTAGGGTTAGGGTTAGGGTTAGATTTAGGGTTAGGTTTAGGTTTATTGTTAGATTTAGGGTTTAGGGTTTAAGGTTTGTGGTTTAGGATTGTTTAAGGTTTAGGGTGGATTAGGTTTAGGGTTTAGAGTTTAGTGTTATGGTTACGGTTAGGGTTAGGGTTAGGTTTAGGGTTAAGGTTTGGGTTAGGGTTAGGGTTAGTTTTAGGGTTAGGGTTATGGTTAGGGTTAAGGTTAGGGTTAGGGTTAGGGTTAGGGTTAGGTTTAGGGTTAGAGTTAGTGTTACGGTTAGGGTTAGGGTTAGGGTTACGGTTAGGGTTAGGTTTAGGGTTAGGGTAAGGGTTATGATTATGTTTATTGTTAGGTTTAGGGTTAGGGTTAGGGTTAAGGTTAGGTTTAGGTTTAGGGTTAGGTTTACGGTTAGGCTTAAGGTTAGGGTTAGGTTTAGGGATAGGGTTATGTTTAGGGTTAGGTTTAAGGTTAGGGTTAGGGTTAGGGTTAGGGTTAGGTTTATTGTTAGGTTTAGGGTTTAGTCTTTAGGGTCTAAGGTTTTGGGTTTAGGATTGTTTAAGGTTTAGGGTAGATTAGGTTTAGGGTTTAGAGTTTAGTGTTAAGGTTAGGGTTAGGTTTAGGGTTTAGGGTTTAGTGTTCGGATTAGGGTTAGGGTTAGGGTTAGGTTTAGGGTTACGTTTAGGGTCAGGGATATTGTTAGGTTTAGGGTTTAGGGTTTAGGGTAAAGGTTTAGGTTTTAGGATTGTTTAAGGTTTAGGGTGGATTATTTTTAGCGTTTAGAGTTTTGTGTTTGGGATATCGTTAGGGTTAGGTTTAGGGTTTAGGGATTACTGTTAGGGTTAGCGTTAGGGTTAGGGTTAAGGTTAGTGTTAGGTTTAGGGTTAGGGTTAGGGTTAAGTTTAGGCTTATTGTTAGGATTAGGGTTAGAGTTAGGATTAGGGTTAGGGTTAGGGTTAGGGTTAGGGTCAGGTTTAGGGTTAGGGTTAGGGTTAGGACTACGTTTAGTGTTAGTGTTAGGTTTAGGGTTAGGGTTAGAGTTAGGGTTAGGTTTAGTGTTAGGGTTACGTTTAGGGTTAGGGTTTGGGTTAGGATTAGGGTTAGGGTTATGGTAATTGTTAGGTTTAAGGTTTAAGGTTTAGGGTTTAAGATTGTTTAAGGTTTATCGTAAATTAAATTTAGGGTTTACAATTTAGTGTTAAGGTTATGGTTAGTGTTAGGGTTAGGGTTAGGGTTAGGTTTAGGGTTCAGGGTTCAGGGTTTAGGGTTTAGGATTGTTTAAGGTTTAGGGTAGATTAGGTTGAGGATTTAAAGTTTATTTTAGGGTTAGGGTTAGGTTTAGGGTTTAGGGTTTGGTGTTAGGATTAGGGTTAAAGTTAAAGTTAGGGTTAGGGTACGGGTTAGGATTAGGTTTAGGGTTAAGGTTAGGGTTAGGGTTAGGGTTAGGGTTAGGGTTAGGGTTAGGATTAGGGTTAGGGTTAGGGTTAGTGTAAGGGTTAGGGGTTAGGGTTAGGGTTATGGTTATTGTTAGGTTTAGGGTTTAGGGTTTTGTGTTTACGGTTTAAGGTTTAGGGTTTAGGATTGTTTAAGATTTAGGGTGGTTTAGGTTAAGGGTTTAGGGTTTAGAGTTTAGGATTGTTTAAGGTATAGGGTTGTTTAGGGTATAGTGTTTAGGGTTAAAAGTTTAGGGTTGTTTAGGGTTTACTGTTTAGGGTTTAGGGTTGTTTAAGGTTTAGTGTTTAAGGTTTAGGTTTTAGGGTTGTTTTGGGTTTAGTGTTTAGTGTTGTTTAGGGTATAGTGTTAATGGTTTAGGGTTTAGGGTTATTTAGGGTTTAGTGTTTAAGGTTTAGGGTATAGGGTTGTTTAGGGTTTAGTGTTTAGGGTTGTTTATGGTTTAGTGATTAGGGTTGTTTAGGGTTGTTTAGAGGTTAGTGTTTACGGTAATTCAGGGTTTATGATTTAGGGTTGTTCAGCGTTTAGGATTTATGGTTGTTCAGGGTTTAGGATTTAGGGATTAAGGTTAAGGGGTTAGGGTTAGGGTTAAGGTTAGGGTTAGGGTTAGGGTTAGGGTTAGGGTTAGGGTTAAGGTTAGGGTTAGGTTTAGGGTTAGGGTTATGGTTAGTTTTAGGATTAGGGTTAGGGTTAGGGTCAGGGTTAGGTTTAGGGTTAGGGTTAGGGTTAGGGTTAGATTTAGGGTTATGTTTAGGTTTATTGTTAGATTTAGGGTTGAGGGTTTAAGGTTTATGGTTTAGGATTGTTTAAGGTTTAGGGTGGATTAGTTTTAGGAATTAGAGTTTAGTGTTATGGTTACGGTTAGTGTTAGGGTTAGGGTTAGGGTTAGGGTTAGGGTAATGGTTAGGGTTAGGGTTAGGGTTAGGGTTAGGGTAAGGGTTAGGGGTTAGTGTTAGGGTTAGGGTTAGGGTTAGGGTTAGGGTTAAGGTTAGGGGTTAGGGTTAGTGTTAGGGTTAGGGTTATTATTAGGGAGTTAGGTTTAAGTTTAGGATTAGTGTTAGGGTTAGAATTAGAAATAGGGTTAGTGTTAGGATTTGGGTCAGGGTTAGGTTTAGGGTTAGGGTTAGGGTTAGGGTTAGGGTAATGGTTAGGGTTAGGGTTAGGGTTAGGGTTAGGGTAAGGGTTAGGGGTTAGTGTTAGGGTTAGGGTTAGGGTTAGGGTTAGGGTTAAGGTTAGGGGTTAGGGTTAGTGTTAGGGTTAGGGTTATTATTAGGGAGTTAGGTTTAAGTTTAGGATTAGTGTTAGGGTTAGAATTAGAAATAGGGTTAGTGTTAGGATTAGGGTCAGGGTTAGGTTTAGGGTTAGGGTTAGGGTTAGGGTTAGGGTTAGGGTTAGGGTTAGGGTCAGGGAGGGTTTAGGGTTAGGGTTAGGTTTAGGGTTAGATTTAGGTTTAGGTTTAGTTTTATTCTTAGATTTAGGATTTAGGGTCTAAGGTTTATGGTTTAGGATTGTTTAAGGTTTAGGGTGGATTAGGTTTAGGGTTTAGAGTTTAGTGTTATGGTGACGGTTAGGGTTAGGGTTAGGGTTAGGGTTAGGATTAGGGTTAAGGTTAGGGTTAGGATTAGGTTTAGAGTTAGGGTTAGAATTAGGGTTAGGGTTAGGGTTAGGGTTAGGGTTAGGGTTAGGATTAGAATTAGGGTTAGGGTTAGGGTAAGGGTTAGGGTTAGGGTTAGGGTTAGGTTTAGAGTTAGGGTTAGGGTTAGGGTAAGGGTTAGGGTTAGGGTTAGGATTAGAATTAGGGTTAGGGTTAGGGTAAGGGTTAGGGTTAGGGTTAGGGTTAGGGTTATGGTTAGTGTTAGGATTAGGGTTTAGGGTTTAGTGTTTAGGGTTTAAGGTTTAGGGTTTAGGATTGTTTAAGATTTAGGGTGGTTTAGGTTAAGGGTTTAGGGTTTAGACTTTAGGATTGTTTAAAGTTTAGGGTTGTTTAAGGTATAGTGTTTAGGGTTAAATGTTTAGGGTTATTTAGGCTTTAGTGTTTAGTGTTTAGGTTTTTTTAAGTTTTAGTGTTTAAGGTTTAGGTTTTAGGGTGGTTTTGGGTTAATGTTTAGTGTTGTTTAGGGTATAGTGTTAATGGTTTAGGGTTTAGGGTTATTTAGGGTTTAGTGTTTAAGGTTTAGGGTATAGGGTTGTTTAGGGTTTAGTGTTTAGGGTTGTTTATGGTTTAGTGATTAGGGTTGTTTAGGGTTGTTTAGAGGTTAGTGTTTAGGGTTATTCAGGGTTTAAGATTTATGGTTGTTCAGGGAATAGGATTTAGGGATTAAGGTTAAAAAGTTAGGGTTAGGGTTAGGGTTAGGGTTAGGGTTAGGGTTAGGGTTAAGGTTAGGGTTAGGGTTAGGGTTAGGGTTATGGTTAGTGTTAGGATTAGGGTTAGGGTTAGGGTCAGGGTTAGGTTTAGGGTTAGGGTTAGGGTTAGGGTTAGATTTAGGGTCAGGTTTAGGTTTATTGTTAGATTTAGGGTTTAGGGTTTAAGGTTTATGGTTTAGGATTGTTTAAGGTTTAGGGTGGATTAGGTTTAGGGTTTAGAGTTTAGTGTTATGGTTACGTTTAGTGTTAGGGTTAGGGTTAGGGTTAGGTTAGGGTTAGGGTTAGGGTTAGGGTAATGGTTAGGGTTAGGGTTAGTGTTAGGGTTAGGGTAAGGGTTAGGGGTTAGTGTTAGGGTTAGGTTTAGGGTTAGGGTTAGGGTTAAGGTTAGGGGTTAGGGTTAGTGTTAGTGTTAGGGTTATTTTTAGGGGGTTAGGTTTACGTTTAGGATTAGTGTTAGGGTTAGAATTAGAAATAGGGTTAGTGTTAGGATTAGGGTCAGCGTTAGGTTTAGGGTTAGGGTTAGGGTTAGGGTTAGGGTTAGGGTTAGGGTTAGGGTTAGGGTCAGGGAGGGTTTAGGGTTAGGGTTAGGGTTAGGGTTAGATTTAGAGTTAGGTTTATGTTTATTGTTAGATTTAGGATTTAGGGTCTAAGGTTTATGGTTTAGGATTGTTTAAGGTTTAGGGTGGATTAGGTTTAGGGTTTAGAGTTTAGTGTTATCGTTACGGTTAGGGTTAGTGTTAGGGTTAGGATTAGGGTTAAGGTTAGGGTTAGGATTAGGTTTAGAGTTAGGGTTAGGGTTAGGGTTAGGGTTATGGTTAGGGTTAGGGTTAGGATTAGGGTTAGGGTTAGGGTTAGGGTAAGGGTTAGGGGTTAGGGTTAGGTTTATGGTTATTGTTAGGTTTAGGGTTTAGGGTTTAGTGTTTAGGGTTTAAGGTTTAGGGTTTAGGAGTGTTTAAGATTTAGGGTGGTTTAGGTTAAGGGTTTAGGGTTTAGACTTTAAGGTTGTTTAAGGTTTAGGGTTGTTTAGGGTATAGTGTTTAGGGTTAAAAGTTTAGGGTTGTTTAGGCTTTAGGGTTTAGGGTTTAGGGTTGTTTAAGTTTTAGTGTTTAAGGTTTAGGTTTTAGGGTTGTTTTGGGTTAATGTTTAGTGTTGTTTAGGGTATAGTGTTAATGGTTTAGGGTTTAGGGTTATTTAGGGTTTAGTGTTTAAGGTTTAGGGTATAGGGTTCTTTAGGGTTTAGTGTTTAGGGTTGTTTATGGTTTAGTGATTAGGGTTGTTTAGGGTTGTTTAGAGGTTAGTGTTTAGAGTTATTCAGGATTTATGATTTAGGGTTGTTCAGAGTTTAGGATTTATGGTTGTTCAGGGTTTAGGATTTAGGGATTAAGGTTAAGGGGTTAGGGTTAGGTTTAGGGTTAGGGTTAGGGTTAGGGTTAGGGTTAGGGTTAGGGTTAGGGTTAAGGTTAGGGTTAGGGTTAGGGTTATGGTTAGTGTTAGGATTAGGGTTAGGGTTATGGTCAGGGTAAGGTTTAGGGTTAGGGTTAGGGTTAGGGTAAGATTTAAGGTCAGGTTTAGGTTTATTGTTAGATTTAGGGTTTAGGGTTTAAGGTTTATGGTTTAGGATTGTTTAAGGTTTAGGGTGGATTAGGTTTAGGGTTTAGAGTTTAGTGTTATGGTTACGTTTAGAGTTAGGGTTAGGGTTAGGGTTAGGTTAGGGTTAGGGTTAGGGTAATGGTTAGAGTTAGGGTTAGGGTTAGGGTTAGGGTAAGGGTTAGAGGTTAGTGTTAAGGTTAGGGTTAGGGTTAGGGTTAGGGTTAGGGTTAAGGTTAGGGGTTAGGGTTAGTGTTAGGGTTAGGGTTATTATTAGGGCGTTAGGTTTACGTTTAGGATTAGTGCTAGGGTTAGAATTAGAAATAGGGTTAGTGTTAGGATTAGGGTCAGGGTTAGGTTTAGGGTTAGGGTTAGGGTTAGGGTTAGGGTTAGGGTTAGGGTCAGGGAGGGTTTAGGGTTAGGGTTATGGTTAGGGTTAGATTTAGGGTTAGGTTTATGTTTATTGTTAGATTTAGGATTTAGGGTCTAAGGTTTATGGTTTAGGATTGTTTAAGGTTTAGGGTTGATTAGGTTTAGGGTTTAGAGTTTAGTGTTATGGTTACGGTTAGGGTTAGGGTTAGGGTTAGGATTAGGGTTAAGGTTAGGGTTAGGATTAGGTTTAGAGTTAGGGTTAGGGTTAGGGTTAGGGTTAGGGTTAGGGTTAGGGTTAGGGTTAGGATTAGGGTTAGGGTTAGGGTTAGGGTAAGGGTTAGGTGTTAGGGTTAGAGTTATGGTTATTTTTAGGTTTAGGGTTTAGGGTTTAGTGTTTAGGGTTTAAGGTTTAGGGTTTAGGATTGTTTAAGATTTAGGTTGGTTTAGGTTAAGGGTTTAGGGTTTAGACTTTAGGATTGTTTAAAGTTTAGGGTTGTTTAAGGTATAGTGTTTAGGGTTAAAAGTTTAGGGTTGTTTAGGCTTTAGTGTTTAGTGTTTAGGTTTTTTTAAGTTTTAGTGTTTAAGGTTTAGGTTTTAGGGTGGTTTTGGGTTAATGTTTAGTGTTGTTTAGGGTATAGTGTTAATGGTTTAGGGTTTAGGGTTATTTAGGGTTTAGTGTTTAAGGTTTAGGGTATAGGGTTGTTTAGGGTTTAGTGTTTAGGGTTGTTTATGGTTTAGTGATTAGGGTTGTTTAGGGTTGTTTAGAGGTTAGTGTTTAGGGTTATTCAGGGTTTAAGATTTATGGTTGTTCAGGGAATAGGATTTAGGGATTAAGGTTAAAAAGTTAGGGTTAGGGTTAGGGTTAGGGTTAGGGTTAGGGTTAGGGTTAAGGTTAGGGTTAGGGTTAGGGTTAGGGTTATGGTTAGTGTTAGGATTAGGGTTAGGGTTAGGGTCAGGGTTAGGTTTAGGGTTAGGGTTAGGGTTAGGGTTAGATTTAGGGTCAGGTTTAGGTTTATTGTTAGATTTAGGGTTTAGAGTTTAAGGTTTATGGTTTAGGATTGTTTAAGGTTTAGGGTGGATTAGGTTTAGGGTTTAGAGTTTAGTGTTATGGTTACGTTTAGTGTTAGGGTTAGGGTTAGGGTTAGGTTAGGGTTAGGGTTAGGGTTAGGGGAATGGTTAGGGTTAGGGTTAGGGTTAGGGTTAGGGTAAGGGTTAGGGGTTAGTGTTAGGGTTAGGTTTAGGGTTAGGGTTAGGGTTAAGGTTAGGGGTTAGGGTTAGTGTTAGTGTTAGGGTTATTATTAGGGGGTTAGGTTTACGTTTAGGATTAGTGTTAGGGTTAGAATTAGAAATAGGGTTAGTGTTAGGATTAGGGTCAGCGTTAGGTTTAGGGTTAGGGTTAGGGTTAGGGTTAGGGTTAGGGTTAGGGTTAGGGTTAGGGTCAGGGAGGGTTTAGGGTTAGGGTTAGGGTTAGGGTTAGATTTAGAGTTAGGTTTATGTTTATTGTTAGATTTAGGATTTAGGGTCTAAGGTTTATGGTTTAGGATTGTTTAAGGTTTAGGGTGGATTAGGTTTAGGGTTTAGAGTTTAGTGTTATCGTTACGGTTAGGGTTAGGGTTAGGGTTAGGATTAGGGTTAAGGTTAGGGTTAGGATTAGGTTTAGAGTTAGGGTTAGGGTTAGGGTTAGGGTTATGGTTAGGGTTAGGGTTAGGATTAGGGTTAGGGTTAGGGTTAGGGTAAGGGTTAGGGGTTAGGGTTAGGTTTATGGTTATTGTTAGGTTTAGGGTTTAGGGTTTAGTGTTTAGGGTTTAAGGTTTAGGGTTTAGGAGTGTTTAAGATTTAGGGTGGTTTAGGTTAAGGGTTTAGGGTTTAGACTTTAAGGTTGTTTAAGGTTTAGGGTTGTTTAGGGTATAGTGTTTAGGGTTAAAAGTTTAGGGTTGTTTAGGCTTTAGTGTTTAGGGTTTAGGGTTGTTTAAGTTTTAGTGTTTAAGGTTTAGGTTTTAGGGTTGTTTTGGGTTAATGTTTAGTGTTGTTTAGGGTATAGTGTTAATGGTTTAGGGTTTAGGGTTATTTAGGGTTTAGTGTTTAAGGTTTAGGGTATAGGGTTCTTTAGGGTTTAGTGTTTAGGGTTGTTTATGGTTTAGTGATTAGGGTTGTTTAGGGTTGTTTAGAGGTTAGTGTTTAGAGTTATTCAGGATTTATGATTTAGGGTTGTTCAAAGTTTAGGATTTATGGTTGTTCAGGGTTTAGGATTTAGGGATTAAGGTTAAGGGGTTAGGGTTAGGTTTAGGGTTAGGGTTAGGGTTAGGGTTAGGGTTAGGGTTAGGGTTAGGGTTAAGGTTAGGGTTAGGGTTAGGGTTATGGTTAGTGTTAGGATTAGGGTTAGGGTTATGGTCAGGGTAAGGTTTAGGGTTAGGGTTAGGGTTAGGGTTAGATTTAAGGTCAGGTTTAGGTTTATTGTTAGATTTAGGGTTTAGGGTTTAAGGTTTATGGTTTAGGATTGTTTAAGGTTTAGGGTGGATTAGGTTTAGGGTTTAGAGTTTAGTGTTATGGTTACGTTTAGTGTTAGGGTTAGGGTTAGGGTTAGGTTAGGGTTAGGGTTAGGGTAATGGTTAGAGTTAGGGTTAGGGTTAGGGTTAGGGTAAGGGTTAGGGGTTAGTGTTAAGGTTAGGGTTAGGGTTAGGGTTAGGGTTAGGGTTAGGGTTAGGGTTTAGGGTTAGTGTTAGGGTTAGGGTTATTATTAGGGCGTTAGGTTTACGTTTAGGATTAGTGCTAGGGTTAGAATTAGAAATAGGGTTAGTGTTAGGATTAGGGTCAGGGTTAGGTTTAGGGTTAGGGTTAGGGTTAGGGTTAGGGTTAGGGTTAGGGTCAGGGAGGGTTTAGGGTTAGGGTTATGGTTAGGGTTAGATTTAGGGTTAGGTTTATGTTTATTGTTAGATTTAGGATTAGGGTCTAAGGTTTATGGTTTAGGATTGTTTAAGGTTTAGGGTTGATTAGGTTTAGGGTTTAGAGTTTAGTGTTATGGTTACGGTTAGGGTTAGGGTTAGGGTTAGGATTAGGGTTAAGGTTAGGGTTAGGATTAGGTTTAGAGTTAGGGTTAGGGTTAGGGTTAGGGTTAGGGTTAGGGTTAGGGTTAGGGTTAGGATTAGGGTTAGGGTTAGGGTTAGGGTAAGGGTTAGGTGTTAGGGTTAGAGTTATGGTTATTTTTAGGTTTAGGGTTTAGGGTTTAGTGTTTAGGGTTTAAGGTTTAGGGTTTAGGATTGTTTAAGATTTAGGGTGGTTTAGGTTAAGGGTTTAGGGTTTAGACTTTAGGATTGTTTAAGGTTTAGGGTTGTTTAGGGTATAGTGTTTAGGGTTAAAAGTTTAGGGTTGTTTAGGCTTTAGTGTTTAGGGTTTAGGGTTGTTTAAGTTTTAGTGTTTAAGGTTTAGGTTTTAGGGTTGTTTTGGGTTAATGTTTAGTGTTGTTTAGGGTATAGTGTTAATGGTTTAGGGTTAAGGGTTATTTAGGGTTTAGTGTTTTAAGTTTAGGGTATAGGGTTGTTTAGGGTTTAGTATTTAGGGTTGTTTATGGTTTAGTGATTAGGGTTGTTTAGGGTTGTTTAGAGGTTAGTGTTTAGGGTTATTCAGGATTTATGATTTAGGGTTGTTCAGGGTTTAGGATTTATGGTTGTTCAAGGTTTAGGATTTAGGGATTAAGGTTAAGGGGTTAGGGTTAGGTTTAGGGTTAGGGTTAGGGTTAGGGTTAGGGTTAGGATTAGGGTTAGGGTTAAGGTTAGGGTTAGGGTTAGGGTTAGGGTTATGGTTAGTGTTAGGATTAGGGTTAGGGTTAGGGTTAGGGTAAGGTTTAGGGTTAGGGTTAGGGTTAGGGTTAGATTTAAGGTCAGGTTTAGGTTTATTGTTAGATTTAGGGTTTAGGGTTTAAGGTTTATGGTTTAGGATTGTTTAAGGTTTAGGGTGGATTAGGTTTACGGTTTAGAGTTTAGTGTTATGGTTATGGTTAGTGTTAAGCTTAGGGTTAGGGTTAGGGTTAGGGTTAGTGTTAGGGTAATGGTTAGGGTTAGGGTTAGGGTTAGGGTTAGGGTTAGGGTTAGGGTTTTGGGTTAGGGTTAGTGTTAGGGTTAGGGTTATTATTAGGGGGTTAGGTTTAAGTTTAGGATTAGTGTTAGGGTTAGAATTAGAAATAGGGTTAGTGTAAGGATTAGGGTCAGGGTTAGGTTTAGGGTTAGGGTTAGGGTTAGGGTTAGGTTTAGGGTTAGGGTCAGGGAGGGTTTAGGGTTAGGGTTAGGGTTAGGGTTAGATTAAGGGTTAGGTTTAGGTTTATTGTTAGATTTAGGATTTAGGGTCTAAGGTTTATGGTTTAGGATTGTTTAAGGTTTAGGGTGGATTAGGTTTAGGGTTTAGAGTTTAGTGTTATGGTTACGGTTAGGGTTAGGGTTACGGTTAGGGTTAGGATTAGGGTTAAGGTTAGGGTTAGGATTAGGTTTAGGGTTAGAGTTAGGGTTAGGGTTAGGGTTAGGGTTAGGGTTAGGATTAGGGTTAGGGTTAGGGTTAGGGTAAGGGTTAGGGGTTAGGGTTAGGGTTATGGTTATTGTTAGGTTTAGGGTTTAGTGTTTAGTGTTTAGGGTTTAAGGTTTAGGGTTTAGGATTGTTTAAGATTTAGAGTGGTTTAGGTTAAGGGTTTAGGGTTTAGAGTTTAGGATTGTTTAAGGTTTAGGGTTGTTTAGGGTATAGTGTTTAGGGTTAAAAGTTTAGGGTTATTTAGGGTTTAGTGTTTAGGGTTTAGGGTTGTTTAAGGTTTAGTGTTTAAGGTTTAGGTTTTAGGGTTGTTTTGGGTTTAGTGTTTAGTGTTGTTTAGGGTATAGTGTTAATGGTTTAGGGTTTAGGCTTATTTAGGGTTTAGTGTTTAAAGTTTAGGGTATAGGGTTTTAGGGTTTAGTGTTTAGGGTTGTTTATGGTTTAGTGATTAGGGTTGTTTAGGGTTGTTTAGAGGTTAGTGTTTAGGGTTATTCAGGGTTTATGATTTAGGGTTGTTCAGGGTTTAGGATTTATGGTTGTTCAGGGTTTAGGATTTAGGGATTAAGGTTAAGGGGTTAGGGTTAGGGTTAGGGTTAGGGTTAGGGTTAGGGTTAGGGTTAGGGTTAGGGTTAGGGTTAGGGTTAGGGTTAGGATTAGGGTTAGAGTTAGGGTTAGGGTAAGGGTTAGGGGTTAGGGTAAGGGTTATGGTTATTGTTAGGTTTAGGGTTTAGGGTTTAGTGTTTAGGGTTTAAGGTTTAGGGTTGAGGATTGTTTAAGATTTAGGGTGGTTTAGGTTAAGGGTTTAGGGTTTAGACTTTAGGATTGTTTAAGGTTTAGGGTTGTTTAGGGTATAGTGTTTAGGGTTAAAAGTTTAGGGTTGTTTAGGATTTAGTGTTTAGGGTTTAGAATTGTTTAAGGTTTAGTGTTTAAAGTTTAGGTTTTAGGGTTTTTTTGGGTTTAGTGTTTAGTGTTGTTTAGGGTATAGTGTTAATGGTTTAGGGTTTAGGGTTATTTAGGGTTTAGTGTTTAAGGTTTAGGGTATAGGGTTGTTTAGGGTTTAGTGTTTAGGGTTGTTTATGGTTTAGTGATTAGGGTTCTTTAGGGTTGTTTAGAGGTTAGTGTTTAGGGTTATTCAGGGTTTATGATTTAGGGTTGTTCAGGGTTTAGGATTTATGGTTGTTCAGGGTTTAGGATTTAGGGATTAAGGTTAAGGCGTTAGGGTTATGGTTATGGTTAGGGTTAGGGTTAGCATTAGGGTTAGAGTTAGGGTTATGGGGTTATGTTAGGCTTAAGGTTAGGGTTAGGGTTATGGGTTTAAGGTTAGGGTTGGGGTTAGGGTTAGGTTTAGGTTTAGGGTTAGGGTTAGGGTTATGGTTATTCTTAGATTTATGGTTTAAAATTTAGGGTTTATGGTTTAAGGTTTAGGCTTTAGGATTGTTTAAGTTTTAGGGTGGTTTACGTTTAGGGTATAGGGTTTAGAGTTTAAGATTGTTTAATGATTAGGGTTGTTTAGGTTTTAGCGTTTAGAGTTGTTTAGGGTTTTTTAGGGTTGTTTATGATTTAGTGTTTAGGGTTGTTCAGGATTTATGATTTAGGATATTTTAAGGTTTAGGGTTTAAGGTTGTATAATGTTTTAGGGTTTAGGGTATAATGTTTAGGGTTAAGGGTTTAGGGTGCTTTTGAAATTAGTGTTTAGGGTTTTTCGGGGTTTAGGGTTTAGGATTTAGGGTGTTAGGGTTAGTTTTAGGGTTAGGTTTAGGGTTAAGGTGAGGGTTAGGGTGAGGGTTAAGGTTAGGGTTAGGGTTAAGGTTAGTTTTAGTGTTAGGGTAAGGGTTAGGATTAGGGATAGGGTTAGGGTTAGGGTTAGGGTTAGGGTTAAGGTTAGGGTTAGGGTTAGGGTTAGGGTTAAGGGTTAGGGGTACGGTTAGTGTTAGGGGTTAGGGGTTAGTGTTAGTGTTAGTGTTAGGGTTAGGGTTAGGGTTAGGTTTAGTGTTAGGGTTATTATTAGGGGGTTACGTTTTAGTTTAGGATTAGTGTTAGGGTTAGAATTAGAAATAGGGTTAGTGTTAGGATTAGGGTCAGGGTTAGGTTTAGCGATATGGTTAGGGTTAGCGTTAAGGGTAGGGTTAGGGTTAGGGTTAGGGTTAGATTTAAAGTTTAGGGTTTAGTGTTAGGATTAGGGATAGTGTGAGGTTTAGGGTTAGGTTTAGGGTTAGGGTTAGGGTTAGTGTTTGTGTTATGATTAGTGTTATTATTAGGGTTAGGGTTAGGGTCAGGTTTAGGTTTAGGGTTAGGGTTAGGGTTAGGGATAGATTTAGGGTTAGGTTTAGGTTTATTGTTAGATTTAGGGTTTAGGGTTTAAGGTTTAAGGTTTAGGATTGTTTAAGGTTTAGGGTAGATTAGGTTTAGGGTTTAGAGTTTAGTATTATGGTTACGGTTAGGGTTAGGGTTATTGTTAGAGTTAGGGTTAGGGTTTGGGTTAGGGTTAGGGTTAAGTTTAGGGTTAGTGTTAGGGTTAGGGTTATGGTTAGTGTTAGAATTAGGGTTAGGGTTAGGGTCAGGGTTAGGTTTAGGGTTAGGGATAGGGTTAGGGTTAGATTTAGGGTTAGGTTTAGATTTATTGTTAGATTTAGGGTTTAGGGTTTAAGGTTTATGGTTTAGGATTTTTTAAGGTTTAGGGTGGATTAGGTTTAGGGTTTAGAGTTTAGTGTTATGGTTACGGTTAGGGTTAGGGTTAGGGATGGGGTTACGGTTAGGGTTAGGTTTATGGTACTGGTTAGGGTTAGGGTTAGGATTAGGGTTAGGGTAAAAGTTAGGGCGTTAGTGTTAGGGTTTGGGTTAGGGTTAGGGTTAGGGTTAGGGTTAGGGTTAGGGTTAGGGGTTAGGGTTAGTGTTAGGGTTAGGGTTATTATTAGGGGGTTAGGTTTAAGTTTAGGATTAGTGTTAGGGTTAGAATTAGAAATAGGGTTAGTGTTAGGATTAGGGTCAGGGTTAGGTTTAGGGTTAGGGTTAGGGTTAGGGTTAGGGTTAGTGTCAGTGAGGGTTTAGGGTTAGGGTTAGGGTTAGGGTTAGATTTAGGGTTAGGTTTAGGTTTATTGTTAGATTTAGGATTTAGGGTCTAAGGTTTATGGTTTAGGATTGTTTAAGGTTTAGGGTGGATTAGGTTTAGGGTTTAGAGTTTAGTGTTATGATTACGGTTAGGGTTAGGGTTAGGGTTAGGGTTAGGATTAGGGTTAAGGTTGGGGTTAGGATTAGGTTTAGGGTTAGGGTTAGGGTTAGGGTTAGGGTTAGGGTTAGGGTTAGGGTTAGGATTAGGGTTAGGGTTAGGTTTAGGTTAAGGGTTAGGTGTTAGGGTTAGGGTTATGGTTATTGTTAGGTTTAGGGTTTAGGGTTTAGTGTTTAGGGTTTAAGGTTTAGGGTTTAGGATTTTTTAAGATTTAGGGTGGTTTAGGTTAAGGGTTTAGGGTTTAGAGTTTAGGATTGTTTAAGGTTTAGGGTTGTTTAGGGTATAGTGTTTAGGGTTAAAAGTTTAGGGTTGTTTAGGGTTTAGTGTTTAGGGTTTAGTGTTGTTTAAGGTTTATTGTTTAAGGTTTAGGTTTTAGGGTTGTTTTGGGTTTAGTGTTTAGTGTTGTTTAGGGTATAGTGTTAATGGTTTAGGGTTTAGGGTTATTTAGGGTTTAGTGTTTAAGGTTTAGGGTATAGGGTTGTTTAGGGTTTAGTGTTTAGGGTTGTTTATGGTTTAGTGATTAGGGTTGTTTAGGGTTGTTTAGAGGTTAGAGTTTAGGGTTATTCAGGGTTTATGATTTAGGGTTGTTCAGGGTTTAGGATTTATGGTTGTTCAGGGTTTAGGATTTAGGGATTAAGCTTAAGGGGTTAGGGTTTGGGTTAGGGTTAGGGTTAGGGTTAACATTAGGGTTAGAGTTAGGGTTAGAGTTAGGGTTATGGGGTTATGTTAGGCTTAAGGTTAGGGTTAGGGTTATGGGGTTAAGGTTAGGGTTGGGGTTAGGGTTAGGTTTAGGTTTAGGGTTAGTGATAGGGTTATGGTTATTCTTAGATTTATGGTTTAAAATTTAGTGCTTATGGTTTAAGGTTTAGGGTTTAGGATTGTTTAAGTTTTAGGGTGGTTTAGGTTTTGGGTATAGAATTTAGCGTTTAAGATTGTTTAATGGTTAGGGTTGTTTAGGTTTTAGCGTTTAGAGTTGTTTAGGGTTTTTTAGGGTTGTTTATAATTTAGTGTTTAGGGTTGTTCAGTATTTATGATTTAAGATATTTTAAGGTTTAGGGTTTAAGGTTGTATAGTGTTTTAGGGTTTAGGGTATAATGTTTAGGGTTAAGGGTTTAGGATTGTTTAGGGTATAGTGTTAATGGTTTTAGGGTTTAGGCTTGTTTAGGGTTTAGTGTTTAGGGTTTAGGGTTTAGGGTTTTTTAGCGTTTAGTGTTTATAGTTTAGGGTTTAGCGTGCTTTTGGAATTAGTGTTTAGGGTTTTTCGGGGATTAGGGTTTAGGATTTTGGGAGTTAGGGTTAGTGTTAGGGTTAGGTTTAGGGTTAAGGTGAGGGTTAGGGTGAGGGTTAAGGTTAGGGTTAGGGTTAATGTTAGTGTTAGTGTTAGAATAAGGGTTAGGGTTAGGGATAGGTTTATGGTTAGGGTTAGGTTTAGGGTTAAGGTAAGGGATAGGGTTAGGGTTAGGGTTAGGGGTTTGGGTTAGGGTTAGTGTTAGGGGTTAGGGGTTAGTGTTAGGGTTAGGGTTAGGGTTAGGGTTAGGGTTAGGTTTAGTGTTAGGGTTATTATTAGGGTGTTAGGTTTTAGTTTAGGATGAGTGTTAGGGTTAGAATTAGAAATAGGGTTAGTGTTAGGATTAGGGTCAGGGTTAGGTTTAGAAATATGGTTAGGGTTAGGGTTAAGAGTAGGGTTAAAGTTAGGGTTAGAATTAAAGTTTAGGGTTTAGTGTTAGGATTAGGGATAGTGTGAGGTTTAGGGTTAGGTTTAGGGTTAGGTTTAGGGTTAGTGTTTGGGTTATGATTAGTGTTAGGATTAGGATTAGGGTTAGGGTAAGGTTTATGTTTAGGGTTAGGGTTAGGGTTAGGGTTAGATTTAGGGTTAGGTTTAGGTTTATTGTTAGATTTAGGGTTTAGGGTTTAAGGTTTATGGTTTAGGATTGTTTAAGTTTAAGGGTGGATTAGGTTTAGGGTTTAGAGTTTATTATTATGGTTACGGTTATGGTTAGGGTTAGGGTTAGAGTTAGGGTTAGGGTTAGGGTTAGGGTTAGGGTTAAGGTTAGGGTTAGTGTTAGGGTTAGGGTTATGGTTAGTGTTAGGATTAGAGTTAGGGTTAGGGTCAGGGTTAGGTTTAGGGTTAGGGATAGGGTTAGGGTTAGATTTAGGGTTAGGTTTAGGTTTATTGTTAGATTTAGGGTTTAGGGTTTAAGGTTTATGGTTTAGGATTGTTTAAAGTTTAGGGTGGATAAGGTTTAGGGTTTAGAGTTTAGTGTTATGGTTAAGGTTAGGGTTAGAGTTAGGGATGGAGTTAGGTTTAGGGTTAGGGTTATGGTAAGGGTTAGGTTTAGGGTTAGGGTTAGGGTTAGGGTAAAAGTTAGGGGGTTAGTGTTAGGGTTTGTGTTAGGGTTAGGGTTAGGGTTAGGGTTAGGTTAGGGTTAGGGTTAGGGTTAGGGTTAGGGTTAGGGTTAGGTTAGGGTTAGGGTTAGGGTTAGGGTTAGGTTTAAGGGTTAGGGTTAGTGAAAGGGTTAGGGTTATAATTAGGGGGTTAGGTTTAAGTTTATGATTAGTGTTAGGGTTAGATTTAGAAATAGGGTTAGTGTTAGGATTAGGGTCAGGGTTAGGTTTAGGGTTAGGGTTAGGGTTAGGGTCAGGCAGGGTTTAGGGTTAGGGTTAGGGTTAGGGTTAGATTTAGGGTTAGGTTTAGGTTTATTGTTAGATTTAGGATTTAGGGTCTAAGGTTTATGGTTTAGGATTGTTTAAGGTTTAGGGTGGATTAGGTTTAGGGTTTAGAGTTTAGTGTTATGGTTACGGTTAGGGTTAGGGTTAGGGTTAGGATTAGGGTTAAGATTAGGGTTAGGATTAGGTTTAGGGTTAGGGATAGGGTTAGCGTTAGGGTTAGGGTTAGGGTTAGGGTTAGGGTTAGGGTTAGGATTAGGTTTAGGGTTAGGGTTACAGTTGGGGTTAGGGTTAGGGTTAGGATTAGGGTTAAGGTTAGGGTTAGGTTTAGGGTTAGGGTTAGGGTTAGGGTTAGAGTTAGGGTTAGGTTTAGGATTAGGGTTAGGGTTAGGGTTAGGGTAAGGGTTAGGGGTTAGGGTTAGGGTTATGGTTATTGTTAGGTTTAGGGTTTAGAGTTTAGTGTTTACAGTTTAAGGTTTAGGGTTTAGGATTGTTTATGATTTAGGGTGGTTTAGGTTAAGGGTTTAGAATTTAGAGTTTTGGATTGTTTAAGGTTTAGGGTTGTTTAGGGTATAGTGTTTAGGGTTAAAAGTTTAGGGTTCTTTAGGGTTTAGTGTTTAGGGTTTAGGGTTATTTAAGGTTTAGTGTTTAAGGTTTAGGTTTTAGGGTTGTTTTGGGTTTAGTGTTTAGTGTTGTTTAGGGTATAGTGTTAATGGTTTAGGGTTTAGGGTTATTTAGGGTTTAGTGTTAAGGTTTAAGGTATAGGGTTGTTTAGGTTTTAGTGTTTAGGGTTGTTTATGGTTTAATGATTAGGGTTGTTTAGGGTTGTTTAGAGGTTAGTGTTTAGGGTTATTCAGGGTTTATGATTTAGGGTTGTTCAGGGTTTAGGATTTATGGTTTTTCAGGGTTTAGGATTTAGGGATTAAGGTTAAGGGGTTAGAGTTAGGGTTAGGGTTAGGGTTAGCATTAGGGTTAGAGTTAGGGTTAGAGTTAGGGTTATGGGGTTATGTTAGGCTTAAGGTTAGGTTTAGGGTTATGGGGTTAAGGTTAGGGTTGGGGTTAGGGTTAGGTTTAGGTTTAGGGTTAGGGTTAGGGTTATGGTTATTCTTAGATTTATTGTTTAAAATTTAGGGTTTATGGTTTAAGGTTTAGGATTTAGGATTGTTTAAGTTTTAGGGTGGTTTAGGTTTAGGGTATAGAATTTAGCGTTTCAGATTGTTTAATGGTTAGGGTTGTTTAGATTTTAGCGTTTAGAGTTGTTTAGGTTTTTTAGGGTTGTTTATGATTTTGTGTAGGGTTGTTCAGGATTTATGATTTAGGATATTATAAGGTTTAGGGTTTAAGGTTGTATAGTGTTTTAGGGTTTAGGGTATAATGTTTAGTGTTAAGGGTTTTGGGTTGTTTAGGGTATAGTGTTAATGGTTTTAGGGTTTAGGCTTGTTTAGGGTTTAGTGTTTAGGGTTTAGGGTTTAGGGTTTTTTAGCGTTTAGTGTTTATAGTTTAGGGTTTAGGGTGCTTTTGGAATTAGTGTTTAGGGTTTTTCGGGGTTTAGGGTTTAGGATTTAGGGTGTTAGGTTTAGTGTTAGGGTTAGGTTTAGGGTTAAGGTGAGGGTTAGGGTGAGGGTTAAGGTTAGGATTAGGGTTAAGGTTAGTGTTAGTGTTAGGGTAAGGGTTAGGGTTAGGGATAGGGTTAGGGTTAGGGTTAGGGTTAGGGTTAGGGTTAGGGTTAGGGTTAGGGTTAGGGTTAGGGTTAGGGTTAGGGGTTAGGGTTAGGGTTAGTGTTAGGGGTTAGGCGTTAGTGTTAGGGTTATGGTTAGGGTTAGGGTTAGGGTTAGGTTTAGTGTTAGGGTTATTATTAGGGGGTTAGGTTTTAGTTAAGGATTAGTGTTAGGGTTAGATTTAGAAAAAGGGTTAGTGTTAGGATTAGGGTCAGTGTTAGGTTTAGGGATAGGGTTAGGGTTAGGGTTAAGGGTAGGGTTAGGGTTAGGATTAGATTTAAAGTTTAGGGTTTAGTGTTAGGATTAGGAATAGTGTGAGGTTTAGGGTTAGGTTTAGGGTTAGGGTTAGGGTTAGTGTTTGGGTTATGATTAGTGTTAGGATTAGGGTTAGGGTTAGGGTCAGGTTTAGGTTTAGGGTTAGGGTTAGGGTTAGGGTTAGATTTAGGGTTAGGTTTAGGTTTATTGTTAGATTTAGGGTTTAGGGTTTAAGGTTTATGGTTTAGGATTGTTTAAGGTTTAGGGTGGATTAGGTTTAGGGTTTAAAGTTTAGTATTATGGTTACGGTTAGGGTTAGGGTTAGGGTTAGAGTTAGGTTTAGGGTTATTTTTAGGGTTAGGGTTAGGGTTAAGGTTAGGGTTAGTGTTAGGGTTAGGGTTATGGTTAGTGTTAGGATTAGGGTTAGGGTTAGGGTCAGGGTTAGGTTTAGGGTTAGGGATAGGGTTAGGGTTAGATTTAGGGTTAGGTTTAGGTTTATTGTTAGATTTAGGGTTTAGGGTTTAAGGTTTATGGTTTAGGATTGTTTAAGGTTTAGGGTAGATTAGGTTTAGGGTTTAGAGTTTAGTGTTATGGTTACGGTTAGGGTTAGGGTTAGGGATTGGGTTAGGGTTAGGGTTAGGGTTATGGTAAGTGTTAGGGTTAGGGTTAGGGTTAGGGTAAAAGTTAGGGGGTTAGTTTTAGGGTTTGGGTTAGGGTTAGGGTTAGGGTTAGGGTAGGGTTAAGGTTAGGGTTAGGGTTAGGGTTAGGGTTAGTGTTAGGGTTAGGGTTATTATTAGGGGGTTAGGTTTAAGTTTAGGATCAGTGTTAGGGTTAGAATTAGAAATAGGTTTAGTGTTAGGATTAGGGTCAGGGTTAGGTTTAGGGTTAGGGTTAGGGTTAGGGTTAGGGTTAGGGTCAGGGAGGGTTTAGGGTTAGGGTTAGATTTAGGGTTAGGTTTAGGTTTATTGTTAGATTTATGGTTTAGGGACTACGGTTTATGGTTTAGGATTGTTAAAGATTTAGGGTGGATTAGGTTTAGGGTTTAGAGTTTAGTGTTATGGTTACGGTTAGGGTTAGGGTTAGGGTTAGGGTTAGGATTAGGGTTAAGGTTAGGGTTAGGGTTAGGTTAGGGTTAGGGTTAGGGTTAGGGTTAGGGTAAGGGTTAGGGGTTAGGGTTAGTGTTAGGGTTAAGGTTAGGGTTAGGGTTAAGGTTAGGGTTAGGGTTAGGGTTAGGGTTAGGGTTAGGGTTAGGGTTAGGTTTAGGGTAAGGTTAGGGTTAGGGTTAGGGTTAGGGTTAGGGGTTAGGGTTAGGGTTAGGGTTAGAAGTTAGGGGTTAGGGTTAGGGTTAGGGTTAGTGTTAGGGTTATGGTTAGGGTTAGGGTGAGGGTTAGGGTTAGGGTTATGTGGTTATGTTAGGCTTAAGGTTAGGGTTAGGGTTATGGGGTTAAGGTTAGGGTTGGGGTTAGGTTTAGGTTTAGGGTTAGGGTTAGGGTTATGGTTATTCTTAGATTTATGGTTTAAAATTTAGGGTTTATGGTTTAAGGTTTAGGGTTTAGGATTGTTTAAGTTTTAGGGTGGTTTAGGTTTAGGGTATAGGATTTAGCGTTTAAGATTGTTTAATGTTTAGGGTTGATTATGTTTTAGCGTTTAGAGTTGATTATGTTTTTTTAGGGTTGTTTATGATTTAGTGTTTAGGGTTGTTCAGGATTTATGATTTAGGATATTTTAAGGTTTAGGGTTTAAGTTTGTATAGTGTTTTAGGGTTTAGGCTATAATGTTTAGGGTTAAGGGTTTAGGGTTGTTTAGGGTATAGTGTTAATGGTTTTAGGGTTTAGGCTTGTTTAGGGTTTAGTGTTTAGGGTTTAGGGTTTAGGGTTTTTTAGCGTTTAGTGTTTAGAGTTTAGGGTTTAGGGTGCTTTTGGAATTAGTGCTTAGAGTTTTTCTGGGTTTAGGGTTTAGGATTTAGGGTGTTAGGGTTAGTGTTAGGGTTAGGTTTAGGGTTGGGGTGAGGGTTAGGGTGAGGGTTAGGGTGAGGGTTAAGGTTAGGGTTAGGGTTAAGGTTAGTGTTAGTGTTAGGGTAAGGGTTAGGTTTAGGGATAGGGTTAGGGTTAGGGTTATGGTTAGGGTTAGGGTTAGTGTTAGGGTTAGGTTAGGGTTAGGGTTAGGGTTAGGGGTTAGGGTCAGGGTTAGTGTTAGGGGTTAGGGGTTAGGGTTAGGGTTAGGGTTAGGGTTATGGTTAGTGTTAGGATTAGGGTTAGGGTTAGGGTCAGGGTTAGGTTTAGGGTTAGGGTTAGGGTTAGGGTTAGATTAAGGGATAGGTTTATGTTTATTGTTAGATTTAGGGTTTAGGGTTTAAGGTTTATGGTTTAGGATTGTTTAAGGTTTAGGGTGGATTAGGTTTAGGGTTTAGAGTTTAGTATTATGGTTACGGTTAGGGTTAGGGTTAGGGTTAGGGTTAG
>NC_137985.1:2580700-2610700 GCF_963924665.1 Micromys minutus | reverse complement strand
TTAGGGTGTAGGGTTGTTTAGGGTTTAGTGTTTAGGGTTGTTTATGGTTTAGTGATTAGGGTTGTTTAGGGTTGTTTAGAGGTTAGTGTTTAGGATTATTCAGGGTTTATGATTTAGGGTTCTTCAGGGATTAGGATTTATGGTTGTTCAGGGTTTAGGATTTAGGAATTAAGGTTAAGGGGTTAGGGTTAGGTTTAGGGTTAGGGTTAGGGTTAGGGTTAGGGTTAGGGTAATTGTTAGGGTTAGGGTTAGGTTAGGGTTAGGGTAAAGGTTAGGGGTTAGTGTTAGGGTTAGGGTTAGGGTTAGGGTTAGGTTAGGGTTAGGGTTAGGGTTAGGGTTAGGGGTTAGGGTTAGTGTTAGGGTTAGGGTTATTATTAGGGTGTTAGGTTTAAGTTTAGGATTAGTGTTAGGGCTAGAATTAGAAATAGGGTTAGTGTTAGGATTAGGGTCAGGGTTAGGTTTAGGGTTAGGGTTAGGATTAGGGTTAGATTTAGGGTCAGGTTTAGTTTATTGTTAGATTTAGGGTTTAGGGTTTAAGGTTTATGGTTTAGGATTGTTTAAGGTTTAGGGTGGATTAGGTTTAGGGTTTAGAGTTTAGTGTTATGGTTACGGTTAGTGTTAGGGTTAGGGTTAGGGTTAGGGTTAGGGTAATGGTTAGGGTTAGGGTTAGGGTTAGGGTAAGGGTTAAGGTTAGGGGCTAGGGTTAGTGTTAGGGTTAGGGTTATTATTAGGGGGTTAGGTTTAAGTTTGGGATTAGTGTTAGGGTTAGAATTAGAAATAGGGTTAGTGTTAGGATTAGGCTCAGGGTTAGGTTTAGGGTTAGGGAGGGTTTAGGGTTAGGGTTAGATTTAGGATTAGGTTTAGGTTTAATGTTAGATTTAGGGTTTAGGGTCTACGGTTTATGGTTTAGGATTATTTAAGGTTTAGGTTGGATTAGGTTTAGGGTTTAGAGTTTAGTGTTATGGTTACGGTTAGGGTTAGGGTTAGGGTTAGGGTTAGGATTAGGGTTAAGGTTAGGGTTAGGGTTAGGTTTAGGGTTATTGTTAGGGTTAGGTTACGGTTACGATTAGGGTTAGGGTTAGGGTTAGGGTTAGGGTAAGGGTTAGGGGTTAGGGTTAGGGTTAGGGTTAAGATTAGGGTTAGGGTTAAGGTTAGGGTTATGGTTATGGTTAGGGTTAGGGTTAGGGTTAGGGTTAGGGTAAGTTTAGGGTTAGGGTTATGGTTAGGGTTAGGGTTAGGGTTAGGGTGAGGGTTAGGGTTAGGGTTATGTGGTTATGTTAGGCTTAAGGTTAGGGTTATGGTTATGGTTAGGGTTAGGTTTAGGGTTAGGGTTAGGGTTATGGTTATTCTTAGATTTATGGTTTAACATTTATGGTTTAAGGTTTAGGGTTTAGGATTGTTTAAGTTTTTAGGGCCGTTGCTAGGGCCGTTGTTAGGGCCGTTGCTAGGGCCCTTGTTAGGGCCGTTGCTAGGGCCGTTGCTAGGGGCGTTGCTAGGGCCGTTGCTAGGGCCGTTGTTAGGGCCGTTGCTAGGGCCGTTGTTAGGGCCGTTGCTAGGGCCGTTGCTAGGGCCGTTGCTAGGGCGGTTGCTAGGGCCCTTGTTAGGGCCGTTGCTAGGGCCGTTGCTAGGGTCGTTGCTAGGGCCGTTGCTAGGGCCGTTGTTAGGGCCGTTGCTAGGGCCTTTGTTAAGGCCGTTGCTAGGGCCTTTGTTAGGGCCGTTGCTAGGGCCGTTTCTAGGGCCGTTGCTAGGGCCGTTGTTAGGGCCGTTCCTTGGGCCGTAGTTAGGGCCATTATTAGGGCCGTTGCTAGGGCCGTTGTTAGGGCCGTTGCTAGGGCCCTTGTTAGGGCCGTTGCTAGGGCTGTTGTTAGGGCCGCTGTTACGGCCCTTGTTAGGGCCGTTGCTAGGGCCGATGCTAGGGCCGATGATAGGGCTGTTTCTAGGGCCGTTGTTAGGGCCGTTGCTAGGGCCGTTTCTAGGGCCGTTGCTAGGGCCGTTGCTAGGGCCGTTCTTAGGGCCGTTGCTAGGGCCGTTGTTAGGGCCGTTGCTAGGGCCGTTGTTAGGGCCGTTGCTAGGGCCGTTGTTAGAGCCGTTGCTAAAGCCGTTGCTAGGGCCGTTGCTAGGGCCCTTGTTTGGGCCGTTGCTAGGGCCCTTGTTAGGGCCGTTGCTAGGGCCGTTGCTAGGGCCGTTTCAAGGGCCGATGTTAGGGCCGTTGCTAGGGCCCTTGTTAAGGCCGTTGATAGGGCCGTTGTTAGTGCCGTTGCTAGGGCCGTTGCTAGGGCTGTTGCTAGGGTTGTTCCTAGGGCCGTTTCAAGGGCCGTTGTTAGGGCCGTTGTTAGGGCCGTTGGTAGGGCTATTGCTAGGGCCGTTGTTAGGGCCGTTGCTAGGACCGTTGCTAGGGCGGTTGCAAGGGCCGTTGTTAGGGTCGTTGCTAGGGCCCAGTTAGGGCCGTTGCTAGGGCCGTTGTTAGGGCCGTTGCTAGGGCCGTTGCTAGGGCCGTTGTTAGGTCCGTTGCTAGGGCCGTTGCTAGGGCCCTTGTTAGGGCCATTGCTAGGACCGTTGCTAGGGCCCTTGTTAGGGCCGTTGCTAGGGCCGTTGCTAGGGCCGTTGCTAGGGCCGTTGCTAGGGCCCTTGTTAGGGCCGTTTCTAGGGCCGTAGCTAGGGCCGTTGCTAGGGCCGTTGCTACGGCCGTTGCTAGGGCCCTCGTTAGGGCCGTTGCTAGGGCCCTCGTTAGGGCCGTTGCGAGGGCCGTTGCTAGGGCCGTTTTTAGGGCCGTTGGTAGGGCCGTTGCTAGGGCCGTTGTTAGGGCCGTTGCTAGGGCCGTTGCTAGGGCCGTTGCAAGGGCTGTTGTTAGGGCTGTTGCTAGGGCCCTTTTTAGGGCCGTTGCTAGGGCCGTTGCTAGGGCCGTTGCTAGTCCCGTTGTTAGGGCCGTTGCTAGTCCCGTTGTTAGGGCCGTTGCTAGGGCCGTTGCTTGGGCCGTTGCTAGGGCCCTTGTTAGGGCCGTTGCTAAGGCCGTTGCTAGGGCCGTTTCTAGGGCCGTTGCTAGGGCACATGTTAGGGCCGTTGCTAGGGCCGTAGCTAGGGCCGTTGCTTGGGCCGTTGCTAGGGCCGTTGCTTGGGCCCTTGTTAGGGCCGCTGCTAGGGCCGTTGCTAGGGCCGTTGCTAGGGCCGTTGATAGAACGGTTGCTATGGCCGTTGTTAGGGCCGTTGCTAGGGCCCTTTCTAGGGCCGTTGTTAGGGCCGTTGCTAAGGCCGTTGTTAGGGCCGTTGCTATGGCCTTTGTTAGGGCCGTTGCTAGGGCCGTTGCTAGGGCCGTTGCTATGGCCGTTGCTAGGGCCGTTGTTAGGGCCGTTGCTAGGGCCGTTGCTAGCGCCGTTGCTAGGGCCGTTGCAAGGGCCCTTGTTAAGGCCATTGCTAGAGCCTTTGCTAGGGCCGTTGCTTGGGCCGTTGTTAGGGCCGTTGCTAGGGCCCTTGTTAGGGCCGCTGCTAGGGCCGTTGCTAGGGCCGTTTCAAGGACCGTTGTTAGAACCGTTGCTAGGGCCCTTGTTAGGGCCGTTGCTAAGGCCGTTGTTAGTGCCGTTGCTAGGGCCGTTGCTAGGGCCGTTGCTAGGGTTGTTCCTAGGGCCGTTTAAAGGGCCGTTATCAGGGCGGTTGCTAGGGCCCTTGTTAGGGCCGTTGCTAGGGCCCTCGTTAGGGCCGTTGCTAGGGCCGTTGTTTGGGCCGTTGGTAGGGCCGTTGCTAGGGCTGTTGTTAGGCCCGTTGCTAGGGCCGTTGCTAGGGCCGTTGTTAGGGCCGTTGGTAGGGCCATTGCTAGGGCCGTTGTTAGGGGCGTTGCTAAGGCCGTTGTTAGGGCCGTTGCTAGGGCCGTTGTTAGGTCCGTTGTCAGGGCCGTTGTTTGGACCGTTGTCAGGGCCGTTGTTAGGGCCGTTGTTAGGGCCGTTGCTAGGGCCGTTGCTAGGGCCGTTGTTAGGGCCCTTGTTAGGGCCGTTGTTAGGGCACTTGTTTGGGCCGTTGCTAGGGCCCTTGTTAGGGCCGTTGCTAGGGCCGTTGCTAGGGCCGTTGCTAGGGCCGTTGCTAGGGCCCTTGTTAGGGCCGTTGCTAGGGCCGTAGCTAGGGCCGTTGCTAGGGCCGTTGCTAGGGCCCTTGTTAGGGCCGTTACTAGGGCCCTTGTTAGGGCCGTTGCTAGGGCCCTTGTTAGGGCCGTTGCTAGGGCCCTTGTTAGGGCCGTTGCTAGGGCCCTTGTTAGGTCCGTTGCTAGGGCCCTTGTTAGGGCCGTTGCTAGGGCCCTTGTTAGGGCCGTTGCTAGGGCCGTTGTTAGGGCCGTTGCTAGGGCCGTTCCTAGGGCCGTTGTTAGGGCCGTTGCTAGGGCCGTTGTTAGGGCCATTGCAAGGGCCGTTGTTAGGGCCGTTGCTAGGGCCCTGGTTAGGGCCGTTGCTAGGGCCCTTTTTAGGGCCGTTGCTAAGGCCGTTGCTAGGGCCGTTGCTAGGGCCCTTGTTAGGGCCGTTGCTAGGGCCGTTGCTAGGGCCGTTGCTAGGGCCGTTGCTAGGGCCCTTGTTAGGGCCGTTGCTAGGGCCATTGCTTGGGCCGTTGCTAGGGCCGTTGCTAGGGCTCTTGTTAGGGCCGTTGCTAGGGCCGTAGCTAGGGCCGTTGCTAGGGCCGTTGCTAGGGCCGTTGTTAGGGCCGTTGCTAGGGCCCTTGTTAGGTCCGTTGTCAGGGCCGTTGTTTGGACCGTTGTCAGGGCCGTTGTTAGGGCCGTTGCTAAGGCCGTCGCTAGGGCCGTTTCTAGGGCCCTTGTTAGGGCCGTTGCTAGGGCCCTTGTTAGGGCCGTTGCTAGGGCCCTTGTTAGGGCCGTTGCTAGGGCCGTTGCTAGGGCCGTTGCTAGGGCCGTTGCTAGGGCCGTTGCTAGGGCCCTTGTTAGGGCCGTTGCTAGGGCCCTTGTTAGGGCCGTTGCTAGGGCCCTTGTTAGGGCCGTTGCTAGGGCCCTTGTTAGGGCCGTTGCTAGGGCCCTTGTTAGGGCCGTTGCTAGGGCCGTTGTTAGGGCTGTTGCTAGGGCCGTTGCTAGGGCCGTTGCTAGGGTTGTTCCTAGGGCCCTTGTTAGGGCCGTTGCTAGGGCCGTAGCTAGGGCCGTTGCTAGGGCCGTTGCTAGGGCCCTTGTTAGGGCCGTTGCTAGGGCCCTTGTTAGGGCCGTTGCTAGGGCCCTTTTTAGGGCCGTTGCTAGGGCCGTTGCTAGGGCCGTTGCTAGGGCCCTTGTTAGGGCCGTTGCTAGGGCCGTTGCTAGGGCCGTTGCTAGGGCGCTTGTTAGGGCTGTTGCTAGGGCCGTTGCTAGGTCCCTTGTTAGGGCCGTTGTTTGGACAGTTGTCAGGGCCGTTGTTAGGGTCGTTGCTAAGGCCGTTGCTAGGGCCGTTGTTAGGGCCCTTGTTAAGGCCGTTGCTAGGGCCCTTGTTAGGGCCGTTGCTAGGGCCCTTGTTAGGGCCGTTGCTAGGGCCCTTGTTTGGGCCGTTGCTAGGGCCCTTGTTAGGGCCGTTGCTAGGGCCCTTGTTAGGGCCGTTGCTAGGGCCCTTGTTAGGGCCGTTGATAGAACCCTTGTTAGGGCCGTTGCTAGGGCCGTTGCTAGGGCCGTTGTTAAAGCCATTGCTAGGGCCGTTGCTAGGGTCGTTGCTAGGGCCGTTGTTTGGGCCGTTGTTAGGGCCGTTGCTAGGGCCGTTGCTAGGGCCGTTGTTAGGGCCGTTGCTAGGGCCGTTGCTAGGGCCGTGGTTAGGGCAGTTGCTAGGGCCATTGTTAGGGCCGTTGCTAGGGCCTTTGTTAGGGCCGTTGCTAGGGCCGTTGCTAGGGCCGTTGCTAGGGCCGTTGCTAGGTCCGTTGCTAGGGCCATGGTTAGGGCCATTGTTAGGGCCGTTGCTAGGGCCGTTGCTAGGGCCGTTGCTAGGGCCGTTGTTAGGGCCGTTCCTAGGGCCGTTGTTAGGGCCGTTGCTAGGGCCGTTGTTAGGGCCGTTGCAAGGGCCGTTGTTAGGGTTGTTGCTAGGGCCCTGGTTAGGGCCGTTGCTAGGGCCCTTTTTAGGGCCGTTGCTAGGGCCGTTGCTAGGGCCGTTGCTAGGGCCCTTGTTAGGGCCGTTGCTAGGGCCGTTGCTAGGGCCGTTGCTAGGGCCCTTGTTAGGGCCGTTGCTAGGGCCGTTGCTAGGGCCGTTGCTAGGGCCGTTGCTAGGGCCCTTGTTAGGGCCGTTGCTAGGGCCGTTGCTTGGGCCGTTGCTAGGGCCGTTGCTAGGGCCCTTGTTAGGGCCGTTGCTAGGGCCGTAGCTAGGGCCGTTGCTAGGGCCGTTGCTAGGGCCGTTGTTAGGGCTGTTGCTAGGGCCGTTGTTAGGTCCGTTGTCAGGGCCGTTGCTAGGGCCCTTGTTAGGGCCGTTGCTAGGGCCCTTGTTATAGCCGTTGATAGGGCCCTTGTTAGGGCCGTTGCTAGGGCCGTTGCTAGGGCCGTTGTTTGGGCCGTTGCTAGGGCCGTTGCTAGGGCCGTTGCTAGGGCCGTTTCTAGGGCCGTTTCTAGGGCCGTTGTTAGGGCCGTTGCTAGGGCTGTTGCTAGGGCCGTGGTTAGGGCAGTTGCTAGGGCCGTTGCTAGGGCCGTTGCTAGGGCCGTTTCTAGGGCCGTTGCTAGGACCGTTGTTAGGGCCTTTGTTAGGGCCGTTGCTAGGGCCCTTGTTAGGGCCGTTGCTAGGGCCCTTGTTAGGGCCGTTGCTAGGGCCCTTTCTAGGGCCATTGTTAGGGCCGTTGCTAGGGCCGTTGCTAGGGCCCTTGTTAGGGCCGTTGCTAGGGCCGTTGCTAGGGCCGTTGCTAGGGCCGTTGCTAGGGCCCTTGTTAGGGCCGTTATAGGGCCGTAGCTAGGGCCGTTGCTAGGGCCGTTGCTAGGGCCCTTGTTAGGGCCGTTGCTAGGGCCCTTGTTAGGGCCGTTGCTAGGGCCCTTTTTAGGGCCGTTGCTAGGGCCTTAGCTAGGGCCGTTGCTAGGGCCGTTGCTAGGGCCCTTGTTAGGGCCGTTGATAGGGCCCTTGTTAGGGCCGTTGCTAGGGCCCTTGTTAGGGCCGTTGCTAGGGCCCTTGTTAGGGCCGTTGCTAGGGCCGTTGCTAGGGCCGTTGCTAGGGCCCTTGTTAGGGCCGTTGCTAGGGCCTTAGCTAGGGCCGTTGCTAGGGCCGTTGCTAGGGCCCTTGTTAGGGCCGTTGATAGGGCCCTTGTTAGGGCCGTTGCTAGGGCCCTTGTTAGGGCCGTTGCTAGGGCCCTTGTTAGGGCCGTTGCTAGGGCCGTTGCTAGGGCCGTTGCTAGGGCCCTTGTTAGGGCCGTTGCTAGGGCCCTTGTTAGGGCCGTTGCTAGGGCCCTTGTTAGGGCCGTTGCTAGGGCCCTTGTTAGGGCCGTTGCTAGGGCCCTTGTTAGGGCGGTTGCTAGGGCCGTTGTTAGGGCCGTTGCTAGGTCCGTTGCTAGGGCCGTTGCTAGGGTTGTTCCTAGGGCCGTTTCAAAGGCCGTTGTTAGGGCCGTTGCTAGGGCCCTTGTTAGGGCCGTTGCTAGGGCCGTTGTTAGGGCCGTTGCTAGGGCCGTTGCTAGGGTCGTTGTTAGGGCCGTTGCTAGGGCCGTTTCTAGGGCCCTTGTTTGGGCCGTTGCTAGGGCCGTTGCTAGGGCCCTTGTTAGTGCCGTTGCTAGGGCCGTTGCTAGGGCCGTTGCTAGGGCCGTTGCTAGGGCCCTTATTAGGGCCGTTATAGGGCCGTAGCTAGGGCTGTTGCTAGGGCCGTTGCTAGGGCCCTTGTTAGGGCCGTTGCTAGGGCCCTTGTTAGGGCCGTTGCTAGGGCCCTTGTTAGGGCCGTTGCTAGGGCCCTTGTTAGGGCCGTTGCTAGGGCCCTTGTTAGGGCAGTTGCTAGGGCCGTTGCTAGGGCCATTGCTAGGGTCTTTGTTAGGGCCGTTGCTAGGGCCGTTGCTAGGGCCGTTGCTAGGGCCGTTGCTAGGGCCGTTGCTAGGGCCCTTGTTAGGGCCGTTGATAGGGCCCTTGTTAGGGCCGTTGCTAGGGCCCGTGTTAGGGCCGTTGCTAGGGCCCTTGTTAGGGCCGTTGCTAGGGCCGTTGCTAGGGCCGTTACTAGGGCCGTTGCTAGGGCCGTTGCTAGGGCCCTTGTTAGGGCCGTTGATAGGGCCCTTGTTAGGGCCGTTGCTAGGGCCCTTGTTAGGGCCGTTGCTAGGGCCCTTGTTAGGGCCGTTGCTAGGGCCGTTTCTAGGGCCGTTGCTAGGGCCGTTGCTAGGGCCGTTGCTAGGGTTGTTCCTAGGGCCGTTTCAAGGGCCCTTGTTAGGGCCGTTGCTAGGGCCCTTGTTAGGGCCGTTGCTAGGGCCCTTGTTAGGGCCGTTGCTAGGGCCGTTGCTAGGGCCGTTGCTAGGGCCGTTGCTAGGGCCGTTGCTAGGGCCCTTGTTAGGGCCGTTGCTAGGGCCCTTGTTAGGGCCGTTGCTAGGGCCGTTGCTAGGGCCGTTGCTCGGGTTGTTCCTAGGGCCGTTTCAAGGGCCGTTGTTAGGGCCGTTGCTAGGGCCGTTGCTAGGGCCGTTGCTAGGGCCCTTGTTAGGGCTGTTGATAGGGCCCTTGTTAGGGCCGTTGCTAGGGCCCTTGTTAGGGCCGTTGCTAGGGCCCTTGTTAGGGCCGTTGCTAGGGCCCTTGTTAGGGCCGTTGCTAGGGCCCTTGTTAGGGCCGTTGCTAGGGCCGTTGCTAGGGCCCTTGTTAGGGCCGTTGCTAGGGCCATTGCTAGGGCCGTTGCTAGGGCCGTTGCTAGGGCCCTTGTTAGGGCCTTAAAGGGCCGTAGCTAGGGCCGTTGCTAGGGCCGTTGCTAGGGCCCTTGTTAGGGCCGTTGCTAGGGCCCTTGTTAGGGCCGTTTCTAGGGCCCTTTTTAGGGCCGTTATTAGGGCCGTTGCTAGGGCCGTTGCTAGGGCCCTTGTTAGGGCCGTTGCTAGGGCCGTTGCTAGGGCCATTGCTAGGGCCGTTGCTAGGGCCCTTGTTAGGGCCGTTGCTAGGGCCGTAGCTAGGGCCGTTGCTAGGGCCGTTGCTAGGGCCCTTGTTAGGGCCGTTGCTAGGGCCCTTGTTAGGGCCGTTGCTAGGGACGTAGCTAGGGCCGTTGCTAGGGCCGTTGCTAGGGCCCTTGTTAGGGCCGTTGCTAGGGCCGTAGCTAGGGCCGTTGCTAGGGCCGTTGCTAGGGCCCTTGTTAGGGCCGTTGATAGGGCCCTTGTTAGGGCCGTTGCTAGGGCCCTTGTTAGGGCCGTTGCTAGGGCCCTTGTTAGGGCCGTTGCTAGGGCCCTTGTTAGGGCCGTTGCTAGGGCCCTTGTTAGGGCGGTTGCTAGGGCCGTTGCTAGGGCCGTAGCTAGGGCCGTTGCTAGGGCCGTTGCTAGGGCCGTTGCTAGGGTTGTTCCTAGGGCCGTTTGAAGGGCCGTTGTTAGGGCCGTTGCTAGGGCCCTTGTTAGTGCCGTTGCTAGGGCCGTTGTTAGGGCCGTTGCTAGGGCCGTTGCTAGGGCCCTTGTTAGGGCCGTTGCTAGGGCCGTTGCTAGGGCCCTTGTTAGGGCTGTTGCTAGGGCCCTTGTGAGGGCCGTTGCTAGGGCCCTTGTTAGGGCCGTTGCTAGGGCCGTTGCTATGGCCGTTTCTAGGGCCCTTGTAAGGGCCGTTGCTAGGGCCGTTGCTAGGGCCGTTGCTAGGGCCGTTGCTAGGGCCCTTGTTAGGGCCGTTATAGGGCCGTAGCTAGGGCCGTTGCTAGGGCCGTTGCTAGGGCCGTTGCTAGGGCCCTTGTTAGGGCCGTTGCTAGGGCCGTTGCTAGGGCCGTTGCTTGGGCCGTTGCTAGGGCCCTTGTTAGGGCAGTTGCTAGGGCCGTTGCTAGGGCCATTGCTAGGGTCTTTGTTAGGGTTGTTGCTAGGGCCGTTGCTAGGGCCGTTGCTAGGGCCGTTGCTAGGGCCCTTGTTAGGGCCGTTGATAGGGCCCTTGTTAGGGCCGTTGCTAGGGCCCGTGTTAGGGCCGTTGCTAGGGCCCTTGTTAGGGCCGTTGCTAGGGCCGTTGCTAGGGCCGTTGCTAGGGCCGTTGCTAGGGCCGTTGCTAGGGCCCTTGTTAGGGCCGTTGATAGGGCCCTTGTTAGGGCCGTTGCTAGGGCCCTTGTTAGGGCCGTTGCTAGGGCCCTTGTTAGGGCCGTTGCTAGGGCCGTTGCTAGGGTTGTTCCTAGGGCCGTTTCAAGGGCCCTTGTTAGGGCCGTTGCTAGGGCCCTTGTTAGGGCCGTTGCTAGGGCCCTTGTTAGGGCCGTTGCTAGGGCCGTTGCTAGGGCCGTTGCTAGGGCCGTTGCTAGGGCCGTTGCTAGGGCCCTTGTTAGGGCCGTTGCTAGGGCCCTTGTTAGGGCCGTTGCTAGGGCCGTTGCTAGGGCCGTTGCTAGGGCCGTTGCTAGGGCCGTTGCTAGGGCCCTTGTTAGGGCCGTTGCTAGGGCCCTTGTTAGGGCCGTTGCTAGGGCCCTTGTTAGGGCTGTTGATAGGGCCCTTGTTAGGGCCGTTGCTAGGGCCCTTGTTAGGGCCGTTGCTAGGGCCCTTGTTAGGGCCGTTGCTAGGGCCCTTGTTAGGGCCGTTGCTAGGGCCGTTTCTAGGGCCGTTGCTAGGGCCGTTTCTAGGGCCCTTGTTAGGGCCGTTGCTAGGGCCGTTGCTAGGGCCCTTGTTAGGGCCGTTGCTAGGGCCATTGCTAGGGCCGTTGCTAGGGCCGTTGCTAGGGCCCTTGTTAGGGCCGTTGCTAGGGCCCTTTTCAGGGCCGTTACTAGGGCCGTTGCTAGGGCCGTTGCTAGGGCCCTTGTTAGGGCCGTTGCTAGGGCCGTTGCTAGGGCCGTTGCTAGGGCCGTTGCTAGGGCCCTTGTTAGGGCCGTTGCTAGGGCCGTTGCTAGGGCCGTTGCTAGGGCCGTTGCTAGGGCCCTTGTTAGGGCCGTTGCTAGGGCCGTAGCTAGGGCCGTTGCTAGGGCCGTTGCTAGGGCCCTTGTTAGGGCCGTTGCTAGGGCCCTTGTTAGGGCCGTTGCTAGGGCCCTTGTTAGGGCCGTTGCTAGGGCCGTTGCTAGGGCCCTTGTTAGGGCCGTTGCTAGGGCCCCTTGTTAGGGCCGTTGCTAGGGCCTTTGTTAGGGCCGTTGCTAGGGCCGTTGCTAGGGCCGTTGTTAAAGCCGTTGCTAGGGCCGTTGCTAGGGTCGTTGCTAGGGCCGTTGTTTGGGCCGTTGTTAGGGCCGTTGCTAGGGCCGTTGCTAGGGCCGTTGTTAGGGCCGTTGCTAGGGCCGTTGCTAGGGCCGTGGTTAGGGCAGTTGCTAGGGCCATTGTTAGGGCCGTTGCTAGGGCCTTTGTTAGGGCCGTTGCTAGGGCCGTTGCTAGGGCCGTTGCTAGGGCCGTTGCTAGGGCCGTTGCTAGGGCCGTGGTTAGGGCCATTGTTAGGGCCGTTGCTAGGGCCGTTGCTAGGGCCGTTGCTAGGGCCGTTGTTAGGGCCGTTCCTAGGGCCGTTGCTAGGGCCGTTGCTAGGGCCGTTGCTAGGGCCCTTGTTAGGGCCGTTGCTAGGGCCCTTGTTAGGGCCGTTGCTAGGGCCGTTGCTAGGGCCGTTGCTAGGGCCGTTGCTAGGGCCCTTGTTAGGGCCGTTGCTAGGGCCGTTGCTTGGGCCGTTGCTAGGGCCGTTGCTAGGGCCCTTGTTAGGGCCGTTGCTAGGGCCGTAGCTAGGGCCGTTGCTAGGGCCGTTGCTAGGGCCCTTGTTAGGGCCGTTGATAGGGCCCTTGTTAGGGCCGTTGCTAGGGCCCTTGTTAGGGCCGTTGCTAGGGCCCTTGTTAGGGCCGTTGCTAGGGCCCTTGTTAGGGCCGTTGCTAGGGCCGTTGCTAGGGCCGTTGCTAGGGCCGTTGCTAGGGCCGTTGCTAGGGCCCTTGTTAGGGCCGTTGCTAGGGCCCTTGTTAGGGCCGTTGCTAGGGCCCTTGTTAGGGCCGTTGCTAGGGCCCTTGTTAGGTCCGTTGCTAGGGCCCTTGTTAGGGCCGTTGCTAGGGCCGCTGTTAGGGCTGTTGCTAGGGCCGTTGCTAGGGCCGTTGCTAGGGTTGTTCCTAGGGCCCTCGTTAGGGCCGTTGCTAGGGCCGTAGCTAGGGCCGTTGCTAGGGCCGTTGCTAGGGCCCTTGTTAGGGCCGTTTCTAGGGCCCTTTTTAGGGCCGTTGCTAGGGCCGTTGCTAGGGTCGTTGCTAGGGCCCTTGTTAGGGCCGTTGCTAGGGCCGTTGCTAGGGCCGTTGCTAGGGCCGTTGCTAGGGCGCTTGTTAGGGCTGTTGCTAGGGCCGTTGCTAGGTCCCTTGTTAGGGCCGTTGCTAGGGCCGTTGTTAGGGCCGTTGCTAGGGCCGTTGTTAGGTCCGTTGTCAGGGCCGTTGTTTGGACCGTTGTCAGAACCGTTGTTAGGGTCGTTGCTAAGGCCGTTGCTAGGGCCGTTATTAGGGCCCTTGTTAAGGCCGTTGCTAGGGCCCTTGTTAGGGCCGTTGCTAGGGCCCTTGTTAGGGCCGTTGCTAGGGCCCTTGTTAGGGCCGTTGCTAGGGCCTTTGTTAGGGCCGTTGCTAGGGCCGTTGCTAGGGCCCTTGTTAGGGCCGTTGCTAGGGCCGTAGCTAGGGCCGTTGCTAGGGCCGTTGCTAGGGCCGTTGCTAGGGTTGTTCCTAGGGCCGTTTGAAGGGCCGTTGTTAGGGCCGTTGCTAGGGCCCTTGTTAGTGCCGTTGCTAGGGCCGTTGTTAGGGCCGTTGCTAGTGCCGTTGCTAGGGCCGTTGTTAGGGCCGTTGCTAGGGCCGTTGCTAGGGCCCTTGTTAGGGCCGTTGCTAGGGCCGTTGCTAGGGCCCTTGTTAGGGCTGTTGCTAGGGCCCTTGTGAGGGCCGTTGCTAGGGCCCTTGTTAGGGCTGTTGCTAGGGCCGTTGCTATGGCCGTTTCTAGGGCCCTTGTAAGGGCCGTTGCTAGGGCCGTTGCTAGGGCCGTTGCTAGGGCCGTTGCTAGGGCCCTTGTTAGGGCCGTTATAGGGCCGTAGCTAGGGCCGTTGCTAGGGCCGTTGCTAGGGCCGTTGCTAGGGCCCTTGTTAGGGCCGTTGCTAGGGCCGTTGCTAGGGCCGTTGCTTGGGCCGTTGCTAGGGCCCTTGTTAGGGCAGTTGCTAGGGCCGTTGCTAGGGCCATTGCTAGGGTCTTTGTTAGGGCCGTTGCTAGGGCCGTTGCTAGGGCCGTTGCTAGGGCCGTTGCTAGGGCCGTTGCTAGGGCCCTTGTTAGGGCCGTTGATAGGGCCCTTGTTAGGGCCGTTGCTAGGGCCCGTGTTAGGGCCGTTGCTAGGGCCCTTGTTAGGGCCGTTGCTAGGGCCGTTGCTAGGGCCGTTGCTAGGGCCGTTGCTAGGGCCGTTGCTAGGGCCCTTGTTAGGGCCGTTGATAGGGCCCTTGTTAGGGCCGTTGCTAGGGCCCTTGTTAGGGCCGTTGCTAGGGCCCTTGTTAGGGCCGTTGCTAGGGCCGTTTCTAGGGCCGTTGCTAGGGCCGTTGCTAGGGCCGTTGCTAGGGTTGTTCCTAGGGCCGTTTCAAGGGCCCTTGTTAGGGCCGTTGCTAGGGCCCTTGTTAGGGCCGTTGCTACGGCCCTTGTTAGGGCCGTTGCTAGGGCCGTTGCTAGGGCCGTTGCTAGGGCCCTTGTTAGGGCCGTTGCTAGGGCCCTTGTTAGGGCCGTTGCTAGGGCCGTTGCTAGGGCCGTTGCTAGGGTTGTTCCTAGGGCCGTTTCAAGGGCCGTTGTTAGGGCCGTTGCTAGGGCCGTTGCTAGGGCCGTTGTTAGGGCCGTTGCTAGGGCCGTTTCTAGGACCCTTGTTAGGGCCGTTGCTAGGGCCGTTGCTAGGGCCCTTGTTAGGGCCGTTGCTAGGGCCCTTGTTAGGGCTGTTGATAGGGCCCTTGTTAGGGCCGTTGCTAGGGCCCTTGTTAGGGCCGTTGCTAGGGCCCTTGTTAGGGCCGTTGCTAGGGCCCTTGTTAGGGCCGTTGCTAGGGCCGTTTCTAGGGCCGTTGCTAGGGCCGTTTCTAGGGCCCTTGTTAGGGCCGTTGCTAGGGCCGTTGCTAGGGCCCTTGTTAGGGCCGTTGCTAGGGCCATTGCTAGGGCCGTTGCTAGGGCCGTTGCTAGGGCCCTTGTTAGGGCCGTTAAAGGGCCGTAGCTAGGGCCGTTGCTAGGGCCGTTGCTAGGGCCCTTGTTAGGGCCGTTGCTAGGGCCCTTGTTAGGGCCGTTGCTAGGGCCCTTTTTAGGTCCGTTACTAGGACCGTTGCTAGGGCCGTTGCTAGGGCCCTTGTTAGGGCCGTTGCTAGGGCCGTTGCTAGGGCCGTTGCTAGGGCCGTTGCTAGGGCCCTTGTTAGGGCCGTTGCTAGGGCCGTTGTTAGGGCCGTTGCTAGGGCCGTTGCTAGGGCCCTTGTTAGGGCCGTTGCTAGGGCCGTAGCTAGGGCCGTTGCTAGGGCCGTTGCTAGGGCCCTTGTTAGGGCCGTTGCTAGGGCCCTTGTTAGGGCCGTTGCTAGGGCCCTTGTTAGGGCCGTTGCTAGGGCCCTTGTTAGGGCCGTTGCTAGGGCCGTTGCTAGGGCCCTTGTTAGGGCCGTTGCTAGGGCCCCTTGTTAGGGCCGTTGCTAGGGCCTTTGTTAGGGCCGTTGCTAGGGTCGTTGCTAGGGCCGTTGTTAAAGCCGTTGCTAGGGCCGTTGCTAGGGTCGTTGCTAGGGCCGTTGTTTGGGCCGTTGTTAGGGCCGTTGCTAGGGCCGTTGCTAGGGCCGTTGTTAGGGCCGTTGCTAGGGCCGTTGCTAGGGCCGTGGTTAGGGCAGTTGCTAGGGCCATTGTTAGGGCCGTTGCTAGGGCCTTTGTTAGGGCCGTTGCTAGGGCCGTTGCTAGGGCCGTTGCTAGGGCCGTTGCTAGGGCCGTTGCTAGGGCCGTGGTTAGGGCCGTTGTTAGGGCCGTTGCTAGGGCCGTTGCTAGGGCCGTTGCTAGGGCCGTTGCTAGGGCCCTTGTTAGGGCCGTTGCTAGGGCCGTTGCTAGGGCCGTTGCTAGGGCCGTTGCTAGGGCCCTTGTTAGGGCCGTTGCTAGGGCCGTTGTTAGGGCCGTTGCTAGGGCCGTTGCTAGGGCCCTTGTTAGGGCCGTTGCTAGGGCCGTAGCTAGGGCCGTTGCTAGGGCCGTTGCTAGGGCCCTTGTTAGGGCCGTTGCTAGGGCCGTTGTTAGGGCCGTTGCTAGGGCCGTTGCTAGGGCCCTTGTTAGGGCCGTTGCTAGGGCCGTAGCTAGGGCCGTTGCTAGGGCCGTTGCTAGGGCCCTTGTTAGGGCCGTTGCTAGGGCCCTTGTTAGGGCCGTTGCTAGGGCCCTTGTTAGGGCCGTTGCTAGGGCCCTTGTTAGGGCCGTTGCTAGTGCCGTTGCTAGGGCCCTTGTTAGGGCCGTTGTTAAAGCCGTTGCTAGGGCCGTTGCTAGGGTCGTTGCTAGGGCCGTTGTTTGGGCCGTTGTTAGGGCCGTTGCTAGGGCCGTTGCTAGGGCCGTTGTTAGGGCCGTTGCTAGGGCCGTTGCTAGGGCCGTGGTTAGGGCAGTTGCTAGGGCCATTGTTAGGGCCGTTGCTAGGGCCTTTGTTAGGGCCGTTGTTAGGGCCGTTCCTAGGGCCGTTGTTAGGGCCGTTGCTAGGGCCGTTGTTAGGGCCGTTGCAAGGGCCGTTGTTAGGGCCGTTGCTAGGGCCCTGTTTAGGGCCGTTGCTAGGGCCCTTTTTAGGGCCGTTGCTAGGGCCGTTGCTAGGGCCGTTGCTAGGGCCCTTGTTAGGGCCGTTGCTAGGGCCGTTGCTAGGGCCGTTGCTAGGGCCCTTGTTAGGGCCGTTGCTAGGGCCGTTGCTTGGGCCGTTGCTAGGGCCGTTGCTAGGGCCCTTGTTAGGGCCGTTGCTAGGGCCGTAGCTAGGGCCGTTGCTAGGGCCGTTGCTAGGGCCCTTGTTAGGGCCGTTGATAGGGCCCTTGTTAGGGCCGTTGCTAGGGCCCTTGTTAGGGCCGTTGCTAGGGCCCTTGTTAGGGCCGTTGCTAGGGCCCTTGTTAGGGCCGTTGCTAGGGCCGTTGCTAGGGCCGTTGCTAGGGCCGTTGCTAGGGCCGTTGCTAGGGCCCTTGTTAGGGCCGTTGCTAGGGCCCTTGTTAGGGCCGTTGCTAGGGCCCTTGTTAGGGCCGTTGCTAGGGCCCTTGTTAGGGCCGTTGCTAGGGCCCTTGTTAGGGCCGTTGCTAGGGCCCTTGTTAGGGCCGTTGCTAGGGCCCTTGTTAGGGCCGTTGATAGGGCCCTTGTTAGGGCCGTTGCTAGGGCCGTTGCTAGGGCCCTTGTTAGGGCCATTTCAAAGGCCGTTGTTAGGGCCGTTGCTAGGGCCCTTGTTAGGGCCGTTGCTAGGGCCGTTGTTATGGCCGTTGCTAGGGCCGTTGCTAGGGCCGTTGTTAGGGCCGTTGCTAGGGCCGTTTCTAGGGCCGTTGCTAGGGCCCTTGTTAGGGCCGTTATAGGGCCGTAGCTAGGGCTGTTGCTAGGGCCGTTGCTAGGGCCCTTGTTAGGGCCGTTGCTAGGGCCCTTGTTAGGGCCGTTGCTAGGGCCCTTGTTAGGGCCGTTGCAAGGGCCGTGGCTAGGGCCGTTGTTAGGGCCGTTGCTAGGGCCGTTGCTAGGGCCCTTGTTAGGGCCGTTGCTAGGGCCGTAGCTAGGGCCGTTGCTAGGGCCGTTGTTAGGGCCGTTGCTAGGGCCGTTGCTAGGGTTGTTCCTAGGGCCGTTTGAAGGGCCGTTGTTAGGGCCGTTGCTAGGGCCCTTGTTAGGGCCGTTGCTAGGGCCGTTGTTAGGGCCCTTGTTAGGGCCGTTGCTAGGGCCCTTGTTAGGGCCGTTGCTAGGGCCCTTGTTAGGGCCGTTGCTAGGGCCCTTGTTAGGGCCGTTGCTAGGGCCTTTGCTAGGGCCGTTGCTAGGGCCGTTGCTAGGGCCCTTGTTAGGGCCGTTGCTAGGGCCCTTGTTAGGGCCGTTGCTAGGGCCCTTGTAAGGGCCGTTGCTAGGGCCCTTGTTAGGGCCGTTGCTAGGGCCCTTGTTAGGGCCGTTGCTAGGGCCCTTGTTAGGGCCGTTGCTAGGGCCCTTGTTAGGGCCATTGCCAGGGCCGTTGCTAGGGCCGTTGCTAGGGCCGTTGCTAGGGCCCTTGTTAGGGCCGTTGCTAGGGCCTTTGTTAGGGCCGTTGCTAGGGCCCTTGTTAGGGCCGTTGCTAGGGCTCTTGTTAGGGCCGTTGCTAGGGCCCTTGTTAGGGCCATTGCTAGGGCCGTTGCTAGGGCCGTTGCTAGGGCCGTTGCTAGGGTTCTTCCTAGGGCCGTTTCAAAGGCCGTTGTTAGGGCCGTTGCTAGGGCCCTTGTTAGGGCCGTTGCTAGTGCCTTTGTTAGGGCCGTTGCTAGGGCCGTTGCTAGGGCCGTTGTTAGGGCCGTTGCTAGGGCCGTTTCTAGGGCCCTTGTTAGGGTCGTTGCTAGGGCCGTTGCTAGGGCCCTTGTTAGTGCCGTTGCTAGGGCCGTTGTTAGGGCCGTTGCTAGGGCCGTTGCTAGGGCCCTTGTTAGGACCGTTGCTAGGACCGTTGCTAGGGCCGTTGTTAGGGCCGTTGCTAGGGCCGTTGCTAGGGCCCTTGTTAGGGCCGTTGTTAGGGCCCTTGTTAGGGCCGTTGCTAGGGCTCTTGTTAGGGCCGTTGCTAGGGCCGTTGTTAGGGCCGTTGCTAGGGCAGTTGCTAGGGCCCTCGTTAGGGCTGTTGCTAGGGCCCTTGTGAGGGCCGTTGCTAGGGCCCTTGTAAGGGCCGTTGCTAGGGCCGTTGCTATGGCCGTTTCTAGCGCCATTGATAGGGCCGTTGCTAGGGCCGTTGTTAGGGCCGTTGCTAGGGCCGTTGTTAAAACCATTGCTAGGGCCGTTGCTAGGGCTGTTGCTAGGGCAGTTGTTTGGGCAGCTTTTAGGGCCGTTGCTAGGGCCGTTGCTAGGGCCGTTGTTAGAGCCGTTGCTAGGGCCGTTGCTAGGGCCGTGGTTAGGGCAGTTGCTAGGGCCGTTTTTAGGGCCGTTGCTAGGGCCTTTGTTAGGGCCGTTGCTAGGGCCGTTGCTAGGGCCGTGGTTAGGGCCGTTGCTAGGGCCGTTGCTAGGGCCGTTGCTAGGGCCATTGTTAGGGCCGTTGTTAGGGCCGTTGCTAGGGCCATTGCTAGGGCCGTTGCTAAAGCCGTTGCTAGGGCCGTTGCTAGGGCCGTTGCTAGGGCCGTTGCTAGAGCCCTTGTTAGGGCCGTTGCTAGGGCCCTTGTTAGGGCCGTTGCTAGGGCCCTTGTTAGGGCCGTTGCTAGGGCCCTTGTTAGGGCCGTTGCTAGGGCCGTAGCTAGGGCCGTTGCTAGGGCCGTTGCTAGGACCGTTGTTAGGGCCCTTGTTAGGGCCGTTGCTAGGGCCCTTGTTAGGGCCGTTGCTAGGGCCCTTGTTAGGGCCGCTGCTAGGGCTCTTGTTAGGGCCGTTGCTAGGGCCGTTGCTAGGGCCGTTGCTAGGGCCGTTGTTAGTACCGTTGCTAGGGCCGTTGCTAGGACCGATGCTAGGGCCCTTGTTAGGGCCGTTGCTAGGGCCATTGCTAGGGCCGTTGCTAGGGCCGTTGCTAGGGCCCTTTTTATGGCCGTTGCTAGGGCCGTAGCTAGGGCCGTTGCTAGGGCCGTTGCTAGGGCCGTATCTAGGGCCCTTGTTAGGGCCGTTGCTAGGGCCCTTGTTAGGGCCGTTGCTAGGGCCCTTGTTAGGGCCGTTGCTAGGGCCGTTGCTAGGGCCGTTGTTAGGGCCGTTGTTAGGGCCCTTGTTAGGGCCATTGCTAGGGCCGTTGCTAAGGCCGTTTCTAGGGCCGTTGCTAGGGCCGTTGCTAGGGCCGTTGTTAGGGCCGTTGCTAGGGCCGTTGCTAGGGCCCTTGTTAGGGCCGTTGCTAGGGCCGTAGCTAGGGCCGTTGCTAGGGCCGTTGCTAGGGCCGTTGTTAGGGCCGTTGTTAGGGCCGTTGCTAGGGCCCTTGTTAGGGCCGTTGCTAGGGCCGTAGCTAGGGCCGTTGCTAGGGCCGTTGCTAGGGCCGTGGTTAGGGCCGTTGTTAGGGCCGTTGCTAGGGCCGTTGCTAGGGCCGTTGCTAGGGCCGTTGTTAGGGCCGTTCCTAGGGCCGTTGTTAGGGCCGTTGCCAGGGCCGTTGGTAGGGCCGTTGCCAGGGCCGTTGTTAGGGCCGTTGCTAGGGCCCTTGTTAGGGCCGTTGCTAGGGCCCTTTTTAGGGCCGTTTCAAGGGCCGTAGCTAGGGCCGTTGCTAGGTCCCTTGTTAGGGCCGTTGCTAGGGCCGTTGCTAGGGCCGTTGCTAGGGCCGTTGCTAGGGCCCTTATTAGGGCCGTTGCTAGGGCCGTTGCTAGGGCCGTTGCTAGGGCCGTTGCTAGGGCCCTTTTTAGGGCCGTTGCTAGGGCCGTAGCTAGGGCCATTGCTAGGGCCGTTGCTAGGGCCGTTGCTAGGGCCGTTGTTAGGGCCGTTCCTAGGGCCGTTGTTAGGGCCGTTGCTAGGGCCGTTGGTAGGGCCGTTGCAAGGGCCGTTGTTAGGGCCGTTGCTAGGGCCCTTGTTAGGGCCGTTGCTAGGGCCCTTTTTAGGGCCGTTTCAAGGGCCGTTGCTAGGGCCGTTGCTAGGTCCCTTGTTAGGGCCGTTGCTAGGGCCGTTGCTAGGGCCGTTGCTAGGGCCGTTGCTAGGGCCCTTATTAGCGCCGTTGCTAGGGCCGTTGCTAGGGCCGTTGCTAGGGCCCTTTTTAGGGCCGTTGCTAGGGCCGTAGCTAGGGCCATTGCTAGGGCCGTTGCTCGGGCCCTTGTTAGGGCCGTTGCTAGGGCCCTTGTTAGGGCCGTTGCTAGGGCCCTAGTTAGGGCCGTTGCTAGGGCCCTTGTTAGGGCCGTTGCTAGGGCCCTTGTTAGGGCCGTTGCTAGGGCCCTTGTTAGGGCCGTTGCTAGGGACGTGGCTAGGGCCGTTGTGAGGGCCGTTGCTAGGGCCGTTGCTAGGGCTGTTGCAAGGGCTGTTGTTAGGCCCGTTGCTAGGGCTTTTTTTAGGGCCGTTGCTAGGGCCGTTGCTAGGGCCGTTGCTAGGGCCGTTGTTAGTACCGTTGCTAGGGCCGTTGCTAGGACCGATGCTACGGCCCTTGTTAGGGCCGTTGCTAGGGCCATTGCTAGGGCCGTTGCTAGGGCCGTTGCTAGGGCCCTTTTTATGGCCGTTGCTAGGGCCGTAGCTAGGGCCGTTGCTAGGGCCGTTGCTAGGGCCGTATCTAGGGCCCTTGTTAGGGCCGTTGCTAGGGCCCTTGTTAGGGCCGTTGCTAGGGCCCTTGTTAGGGCCGTTGCTAGGGCCGTTGCTAGGGCCTTTGTTAGGGCCGTTGTTAGGGCCCTTGTTAGGGCCATTGCTAGGGCCGTTGCTAAGGCCGTTTCTAGGGTCGTTGCTAGGGCCGTTGCTAGGGCCGTTGTTAGGGCCGTTGCTAGGGCCGTTGTTAAAGCCGTTGCTAGGGCCGTTGCTAGGGCCGTTGCTAGGGCCGTTTTTTTGGCCGTTGTTAGGGCCGTTGCTAGGGCCGTTGTTAGGGCCGTTGCTAGGGCCATTGCTAGGGCCGTTTTTAGGGCCGTTGCTAGGGCCGTTGCTAGGGCCGTGGTTAGGGCCGTTGCTAGGGCCGTTGTTAGGGCCGTTGCTAGGGCCTTTGTTAGGGCCGTTGCTAGGGCCGTTGCTAGGGCCGTTGCTAGGGCCGTTGCTAGGGCCGTTGCTAGGGCCGTGGTTAGGGCCGTTGCTAGGGCCGTTGCTAGGGCCGTTGCTAGGGCCGTTTCTAGGGCCGTTGTTAGGGCCGTTCCTAGGGCCGTTGTTAGGGCCGTGGCTAGGGCCGTTGTTAGGGCCGGTGCAAGGTCCGTTGTTAGGGCCGTTGCCAAGGCCCTTGTTAGGGCCGTTGCTAGGGCCGTTGCTAGGGCCGTTGCTAGGGCCGTTGTTAGGGCCGTTGCTAGGGCCGTTGCTAGAGCCGTTGCTAGGGCCGTTGCTGGTGCCGTTGCTAGGGCCGTTGCTAGGGCCGTTGCTAGGGCCGTTGCTAGGGCCGTTGCTAGGGCCGTTGCTAGGGCCGTTGCTAGGGCCGTTTCTAGGGCCGTTGTTAGGGCCGTTCCTAGGGCCGTTGTTAGGGCCGTGGCTAGGGCCGTTGTTAGGGCCGGTGCAAGGGCCGTTGTTAGGGCCGTTGCCAAGGCCCTTGTTAGGGCCGTTGCTAGGGCCGTTGCTAGGGCCGTTGCTAGGGCCGTTGTTAGGGCCGTTGCTAGGGCCGTTGCTAGAGCCGTTGCTAGGGCCGTTGCTGGTGCCGTTGCTAGGGCCGTTGCTAGGGCCGTTGCTAGGGCCGTTGCTAGGGCCGTTGCTAGGGCCGTTGCTAGGGCCGTTGCTAGGGCCGTTGCTAGGGCCGTTGCTATAGCCGTTGCTAGGGCCGTTGCTAGGGCCGTTGCTTGGGCCGTTGCTAGGGCCGTTGCTAGGGCCGTTGCAAGGGCCCTTGTTAGGGCCATTGCTAGTGCCGTTGTTAGGGCCGTTGCTAGGGCTGTTGCTAGGGCCGTTGCAATACCCTTGTTAGGGCCGGTGCTAGTGCCGTTGTTAGGGCCGTTGCTAGGGCCGTTGCTAGGGCCGTTGCTAGGGCCGTTGTTAGGGCCGTTGTTAGGGCCGTTGTTAGGGCCGTTGCTAGGGCCGTTGTTAGGGCCCTTGTTAGGGCCGTTGCTAGGGCTTTTGTTAGGGCCGTTGCTAGGGCCGTTTCTAGGGCCGTTGTTAGGGCCGTTGTTAGGGCCCTTGTTAAAGCCGTTGCTATGGTCGTTGCTAGGGCCGTTGTTAGGGCCGTTGCTAGGGCCCTTGTTAGGGCCGTTGCTAGGGCCGTTGCTAGGGCCGTTGTTAGGGCCGCTGCTACGGCCGTGGTTTGTGCCGCTGCTACGGCCGTTGTTAGGGCCGTTTCTAGGGCCGTTGTTAGGGCCGTTGTTAGGGCCGTTGTTAGGGCCGTTGCTAGGGCCGTTGCAAGGGCCGTTGTTAGGGCCGTTGCTAGGGCCGTTGTAAGGGCCGTTGCTAGGGCCGTTGCTAGGGCCGTTGCTAGGGCCCTTGCAAGGGCCGTTGTTAGGGCCGTTGCTAGGGCCGTTGCTAGGGCCGTTGCTAGGGCCGTTGCTAGGGCCGTTGCAAGGGCCGATGTTAGGGCCGTTGGTAGGGCCGTTGTTACGGCCGTTGCTAGGGCCGTTGTTAGGGCCGTTGCTAGGGCCGTTGTTAGGGCCAATGTTAGGGCCCTTGTTTGGGCCGTTTTTAGGGCCCATGTTAGGGCCGTTGTTACAGCCCTTGCTAGGGCCGTTGCTAGGGCCGTTGCTAGGGCCGTTGCTAGGGCTTTTGTTAGGGCCGTTGTCAGGGCCGTTGTTAGGGCCGTTGCTAGGGCCGTTGATAGGGCCCTTGTTTGGGTCGTTGCTAGGGCCCTTGTTAGGGCAGTTGCTAGGGCCTTTGCTAGGGCCGTTGTTAGGGCCGTTGTTAGGGCCTTTGTTTGGGCCCTTGTTAGGGCCGTTGCTAGGGCCGTTGCTAGGGCCGTTTCTAGGGCCGTTGCTAGGGCCCTTGTTAGGCCCGTTGCTAGGGCCCTTGTTAGGGCCGTTGCTAGGGCCGTTGCTAGGTCCGTATCTAGGGCCGTTGTTAGGGCCGTTGCTAGGGCCGTTGCTAGGGCCGTTGCTAGGGCCGTTGCCGGTGCCGTTGCTAGGGCCGTTGCTAGGGCCATTGCTAGGGCCGTTGCTAGGGCCTTTTCTAGGGCCGTTGCTAGAGCCGTTGCTAGGGCCGTTGCTAGGGCCGTTGCTAGGGCCGTTGCTAGGGCCGTTGCTAGAGCCGTTGCTAGGGCCGTTGCTAGGGCCGTTGCTAGGGCCTTTGCTAGGGCCGTTGCTAGGGCCGTTGCTAGGTCCGTTGCTAGGGCCGTTGCTAGGGCCGTTGCTAGGGCCGTTGTTAGGGCCGTTGTTAGGGCCGTTGCTAGGGCCGTTGCTAGGGCCGTTGCTAGGGCCGTTGTTAGGGCCGTTGTTAGGGCCGTTGTTAGGGCCGTTGCTAGGGCCGTTGTTAGGGCCCTTGTTAGGGCCGTTGCTAGGGCCGTTGTTAGGGCCGTTGTTAGGGCCCTTATTAGGGCCGTTGCTAGGGCTTTTGTTAGGGCCGTTGCTAGGGCCGTTTCTAGGGCCGTTGTTAGGGCCGTTGTTAGGGCCCTTGTTAAAGCCGTTGCTATGGCCGTTGCTAGGGCCGTTGTTAGGGCCGTTGCTAGGGCCCTTGTTAGGGCCGTTGCTAGGGCCGTTGCTAGGGCCGTTGCTAGGGCCGCTGCTAGGGCCGTTGTTAGGGCCGCTGCTAGGGCCGTTGTTAGGGCCGCTGTTCCGGCCGTGGTTTGTGCCGCTGCTACGGCCGTTGTTAGGGCCGTTGCTAGGGCCGTTGTTAGGGCCGTTGTTAGGGCCGTTGTTAGGGCCGTTGCTAGGGCCGTTGCAAGGGCCCTTGTTAGGGCCGTTGCTAGGGCCGTTGCTAGGGCCGTTGCTAGGGCCGTTGTAAGGGCCGTTGCTAGGGCCGTTGCTAGGGCCGTTGCTAGGGCCGATGTTAGGGCCGTTGGTAGGGCCGTTGTTACGGCCGTTGCTAGGGCCGTTGTTAGGGCCAGTGTTAGGGCCCTTGTTTGGGCCGTTTTTAGGGCCCATGTTAGGGCCGTTGTTACAGCCCTTGCTAGGGCCGTTGCTAGGGCCGTTGCTAGGGCCGTTGCTAGGGCTTTTGTTAGGGCCGTTGTCAGGGCCGTTGTTAGGGCCGTTGCTAGGGCCGTTGTTAGGGCCGTTGCTAGGGCCGTTGATAGAACCGTTGCTAGGGCCCTTGTTAGGGCCGTTGCTAGGGCCGTTGTTAGGGCCGTTGCTAGGGCCGTTGATAGGGCCTTGTTTGGGCCGTTGCTAGGGCCCTTGTTAGGGCAGTTGCTAGGGCCTTTGCTAGGGCCGTTGTTAGGGCCGTTGTTAGGGCCTTTGTTTGGGCCCTTGTTAGGGCCGTTGCTAGGGCCGTTGCTAGGGCCGTTTCTAGGGCCGTTGCTAGGGCCCTTGTTAGGCCCGTTGCTAGGGCCCTTGTTAGGGCCGTTCTACTGCCGTTTCTAGGGCCGTTGCTAGGGCCGTTGCTAGGGCCGTGGTTAGGGCCCTTGTTAGGGCCGTTGCTAGGGCCGTTGCTAGGGCCGTTGTTAGGGCCGTTGCTAGGGCCCTTGTTAGGGCCGTTGCTAGGGCCGTTGTTAGGGCCGTTGTTATGGCCGTTGTTAGGGCCCTTGTTAGGGCCGTTGCTAGGGCCGTTGTTAGGGCCGTTGTTAGGGCCGTTGTTATGGCCGTTGAAAGGGCCCTTGTTAGGGCCGTTGCTAGGGCCTTTGTTAGGGCCGTTGTTAGGGCCCTTGTTTGGGCCCTGGTTAGGGCCGTTGCTAGGGCCGTTGTTAGGGCCGTTGCTAGGGCCGTTGCTAGGGCCGTTGCTAGGGCCGTTGTTAGGGCCGTTGCTAGGGACGTTGCTAGGGCCGTTGCTAGGGCCGTGGTTAGGGCCCTTGTTAGGGCCGTTGCTAGGGCCGTTGCTAGGGCCGTTGCTAGGGCCGTTGCTAGGGCCGTTGGTAGGGCCGTTGTTAGGGCCCTTGGGGGATTAAGGTTAAGGGGTTAAGGTTAGGGTTGGTGTTAGGGTTAGGTTTAGGTTTAGGGTTAGGGTTAGGGTTATGGTTATTCTTAGATTTATGGTTTAAAATTTAGGGTTTATGGTTTAAGGTTTAGTGTTTAGGATTGTTTAAGTTTTAGGGTGGTTTAGGTTTAGGGTATAGAATTTAGCGTTTAAGATTTTTTAATGGTTAGGGTTGTTTAGGTTTTAGCGTTTAGAGTTGTTTAGGGTTTTTTAGGGTTGTTTATAATTTAGTGTTTAGGGTTGTTCAGGATTTATGATTTAGGATATTTTAAGGTTTAGGGTTTAAGGTTTTATAGTGTTTTAGGGTTAGAGGGTATAATGTTTAGGGTTAAGGGTTTAGGGTTGTTTAGGGTATAGCGTTAATGGTTTTAGGGTTTAGGCTTGTTTAGGGTTTAGTGTTTAGGGTTTAGAGTTTGGGGTTTTTTAGCGTTTAGAGTTTATAGTTTAGGGTTTAGGGTGCTTTTGGAATTAGTGTTTAGAGTTTTTTGGGGTTTAGGGTTTAGGATTTAGGGTGTTAGGGTTAGTGTTAGGGTTAGGTTTAGGGTTAAGGTGAGGGTTAGGGTGAGGGTTAAGGTTAGTGTTAGTGTTAGGGTAAGGGTTAGGGTTAGGGATAGGGTTAGGGTTAGGGTTAGTGTTAGGGTTAGGGTTAGGGTTAGGGTTAGGGTTACATGTTAGGGTTAGGGTTAGTGTTAGGGGTTAGGGGTTAGTGTTAGGGTTAGGGTTAGGGTTAGGTTTAGTGTTAGGGTTATTATTAGGGGGTTAGGTTTTAGTTAAGGATTAGTGTTAGGGTTAGAATTAGAAATAGGGTTAGTGTTAGGATTAGGGTCAGGGTTAGGTTTAGGGTTAGAGTTAGGGTTAGGGTTAGGGTTATGGTTAGTGTTAGGATTAGGGTTAGGGTTAGGGTCAGGTTTGGTTTAGGGTTAGGGTTAGGGTTAGGGTTAGATTTAGGGTCAGGTTTAGGTTTATTGTTAGATTTAGGGATTAGGGTTTAAGGTTTATGGTTTAGGATTGTTTAAGGTTTAGGGTGGATTAGGTTTAGGGTTTAGAGTTTAGTGTTATGGTTATGGTTAGTGTTAGGGTTAGGGTTAGGGTTAGGGTTAGGGTTAGGGTTAGGGATAGGGTAATGGTTAGGGTTAGGTTTAGGGTTAGGGTTAGGGTAAGGGTTAGGGGTTAGTGTTAGGGTTAGGGTTAGGGTTAGGGTTAGGTTAGGTTTAGGGTTAGGGTTAGGGTTAGGGTTAGGGGTTAGGGTTAGTGTTAGGGTTAGGGTTATTATTAGGGGGTTAGGTTTAAGTTTAGGATTAGTGTTAGGGTTAGAATTAGAAATAGGGTTAGTGTTAGGATTAGGGTCAGTGTTAGGTTTAGGGTTAGGGTTAGGGTTAGGGTTAGGGTTAGGGTCAGGGAGGGTTTAGGGTTAGGGTTAGGGTTAGGGTTAGATTTAGGGTTAGGTTTAGGTTTATTGTTAGATTTAGGATTTAGGGTCTAAGGTTTATGGTTTAGGATTGTTTAAGGTTTAGGGTGGATTAGGTTTAGGGTTTAGAGTTTAGTGTTATGGTTACGGTTAGGGTTAGGGTTAGGGTTAGGGTTAGGATTAGGGTTAAGGTTAGGGTTAGGATTAGGTTTAGGGTTAGGGTTAGGGTTAGGGTTAGGGTTAGGGTTAGGGTTAGGGTTAGGATTAAGGTTAGGGTTAGGGTTAGGGTAAGGGTTAGGGGTTAGGTTTAGGGTTATGGTTATTGTTAGGTTTAGGGTTTAGGGTTTAGTGTTTAGGGTTTAAGGTTTAGGGTTTAGGATTGTTTAAGATTTAGGGTGGTTTAGGTTAAGGGTTTATGGTTTAGAGTTTAGGATTGTTTAAGGTTTAGGGTTGTTTAGGGTATAGTGTTTAAAGTTAAAAGTTTAGGGTTGTTTAGGGTTTAGTGTTTAGGGTTTAGGGTTGTTTAAGGTTTAGTGTTTAAGGTTTAGGTTTTAGGGTTGTTTTGGGTTTAGTGTTTAGTGTTGTTTAGGGTATAGTGTTAATGGTTTAGGGTTTAGGGTTATTTAGGGTTTAGTGTTTAAGGTTTAGGGTATAGGGTTGTTTAGGGTTTAGTGTTTAGGGTTGTTTATGGTTTAGAGATTAGGGTTGTTTAGGGTTGTTTAGAGGTTAGTGTTTAGGGTTATTCAGGGTTTATGATTTAGGGTTGTTCAGGGTTTAGGATTTATGGTTGTTCAGGGTTTAGGATTTAGGGATTAAGGTTAAGGGGTTAAGGTTAGGGTTAGGGTTAGGGTTAGGGTTAGAGCTAAGGTTATGGGGTTATGTTAGGCTTAAGGTTAGGGTTAGTGTTATGGGGTTAAGGTTAGGGTTGGGGTTAGGGTTAGGTTTAGGTTTAGGGTTAGGGTTAAGGTTAGTGTTAGTGTTAGAATAATGGTTAGGGTTAGGGATAGGGTTAGGGTTAGGGTTAGGGTTAGGGTTAAGGTTAGGGTTAGGGTTAGGGTTAGGGTTAGGGGTTAGTGTTAGGGTTAGGGTTAGGGTTAGGGTTAGGGTTAGGTTTAGTGTTAGGGTTATTATTAGGGGGTTAGGTTTTAGTTTAGGATTAGTGTTAGGGTTAGAATTAGAAATAGGGTTAGTGTTAGGATTAGGGTCAGGGTTAGGTTTAGAAATATGGTTAGGGTTAGGGTTAAGGGTAGGGTTAAAGTTAGGGTTAGAATTAAAGTTTAGGGTTTAGTGTTAGGATTAGGGATAGTGTGAGGTTTAGGGTTAGGTTTAGGGTTAGGGTTAGGGTTAGTGTTTGGGTTATGATTAGTGTTAGGATTAGGATTAGGGTTAGGGTAAGGTTTATGTTTAGGGTTAGGGTTAGGGTTAGGGTTAGATTTAGGGTTAGGTTTAGGTTTATTGTTAGATTTAGGGTTTAGGGTTTAAGGTTTATGGTTTAGGATTGTTTAAGTTTAAGGGTGGATTAGGTTTAGGGTTTAGAGTTTAGTATTATGGTTACGGTTAGGGTTATGGTTAGGGTTTTAGTTAGGGTTAGGGTTAGGGTTAGGGTTAGGGTTAAGGTTAGGGTTAGTGTTAGGGTTAGGGTTATGGTTAGTGTTAGGATTAGGGTTAGGGTTAGGGTCAGGGTTAGGTTTAGGGTTAGGGATAGGGTTAGGGTTAGATTTAGGGTTAGGTTTAGGTTTATTGTTAGATTTAGGGTTTAGGGTTTAAGGTTTATGGTTTAGGATTGTTTAAGGTTTAGGGTGGATTAGGTTTAGGGTTTAGAGTTTAGTGTTATGGTTATGGTTAGGGTTAGAGTTAGGGATGGAGTTAGGGTTAGGGTTAGGGTTATGGTAAGGGTCAGGTTAAGGGTTAGGGTTAGGGTTAGGGTAAAAGTAAGGGGGTTAGTGTTAGGGTTTGTGTTAGGGTTAGGGTTAGGGTTAGGGTTAGATTAGGGTTAGGGTTAGGGTTAGGGTTAGGGTTAGGGTTAGGGTTAGGGTTAGGTTTAAGGGTTAGGGTTAGTGAAAGGGTTAGGGTTATTATTAGGGGGTTAGGTTTAAGTTTAGGATTAGTGTTAGGGTTAGAATTAGAAATAGGGTTAGTGTTAGGATTAGGGTCAGGGTTAGGTTTAGGGTTAGGGTTAGGGTTAGGGTCAGGGAGGGTTTAGGGTTAGGGTTAGGGTTAGGGTTAGAGTTAAGGTTAGGTTTAGGTTTATTGTTAGATTTAGGATTTAGGGTCTAAGGTTTATGGTTTAGGATTGTTTAAGGTTTAGGGTGGATTAGGTTTAGGGTTTAGAGTTTAGTGTTATGGTTACGGTTAGGGTTAGGGTTAGGGTTAGGATTAGGGTTAAGGTTAGGGTTCGGATTAGGTTTAGGGTTAGGGATAGGGTTAGGGATAGGGTTAGGGTTAGGGTTAGGGTTAGGATTAGGGTTAAGGTTAGGGTTAGGTTTAGGGTTAGGGTTAGGGTTAGGGTTAGGGTTAGGATTAGGGTTAGGATTAGGGTTAGGGTTAGGGTTAGGGTAAGGGTTAGGGGTTAGGGTTAGGGTTATGGTTATTGTTAGGTTTAGGGTTTAGAGTTTAGTGTTTAGGGTTTAAGGTTTAGGGTTTAGGATTGTTTAAGATTTAGGGTGGTTTAGGTTAAGGGTTTAGGGTTTAGAGTTTAGGATTGTTTAAGGTTTAGGATTGTTTAGGGTATAGTGTTTAGGGTTAAAAGTTTAGGGTTGTTTAGGGTTTAGTGTTTAGGGTTTAGGGTTGTTTAAGGTTTAGTGTTTAAGGTTTAGGTTTTAGGGTTGTTTTGGGTTTAGTTTTTAGTGTTTTTTAGGGTATAGTGTTAATGGTTTAGGGTTTAGGGTTATTTAGGGTTTAGTGTTCAAGGTTTAAGGTATAGGGTTGTTTAGGGTTTAGTGTTTAGGGTTGTTTATGGTTTAGTGATTAGGGTTGTTTAGGGTTGTTTAGAGGTTAGTGTTTAGGGTTATTCACGGTTTATGATTTAGGGTTGTTCAGGGTTTAGGATTTATGGTTGTTCAGGGTTTAGGATTTAGGGATTAAGGTTAAGGGGTTAGGGTTAGGGTTAGGGTTTGGGTTAGCATTAGGGTTAGAGTTAGGGTTAGAGTTAGGGTTATGGGGTTATGTTAGGCTTAAGTTTAGGGTTAGGGTTATGGGGTTAATGTTAGGGTTGGGGTTAGGGTTAGGTTTTGGTTTAGGGTTAGGGTTAGGCTTATGGTTATTCTTAGATTTATGGTTTAAAATTTAGGGTTTATGGTTTAAGGTTTGGGGTTTAGGATTGTTTAAGTTTTAGGGTGGTTTATGTTTAGGGTACAGAATTTAGCGTTTAAGATTGTTTAATGGTTAAGGTTGTTTAGGTTTTAGCGTTTAGAGTTGTTTAGGGTTTTTTAGGGTTGTTTATAATTTAGTGTTTAGGGTTGTTCAGGATTTATGATTTAGGATATTTTAAGGTTTAGGGTTTAAGGTTGTATAGTGTTTTAGGGTTTAGGGTATAATGTTTAGGATTAAGGGTTTAGGGTTGTTTAGGGTATAGTGTTAATGGTTTTAGGGTTTTGGCTTGTTAAGGGTTTAGTGTTTAGGGTTTAGGGTTTAGGGTTTTTTAGCGTTTAGTGTTTATAGTTTAGGGTTTAGGGTGCTTTTGGAATTAGTGTTTAGGGTTTTTCGGGGTTTAGGGTTTAGGATTTAGGGTGTTAGGGTTAGTGTTAGGTTTAGGTTTAGGGTTAAGGTGAGGGTTAGGGTGAGGGTTAAGGTTAGGGTTAGGGTTAAGGTTAGTTTTAGTGTTAGGGTAAGGGTTAGGGTTAGGGATAGGGTTAGGGTTAGGGTTAGGGTTAAGGTTAGGGTTAGGGTTAGGGTTAGGGGTTAGGGTTAGGGTTAGTGTTAGGGGTTAGGGGTTAGTGTTAGGGTTAG
>NC_137985.1:2568200-2575700 GCF_963924665.1 Micromys minutus | reverse complement strand
TAGGTTTAGGTTTATTGTTAGATTTAGGATTTAGGGTCTAAGGTTTATGGTTTAAGATTGTTTAAGGTTTAGGGTGGATTAGGTTTAGGGTTTAGAGTTTAGTGTTATGGTTACGGTTAGGGTTAGGGTTAGGGTTAGGGTTAGGATTAGGGTTAAGGTTAGGGTTAGGATTAGGTTTAGGTTTAGGGTTAGGGTTAGGGTTAGGGTTAGGGTTAGGGGTAGGGTTAGGGTTAAGATTAGGATTAGGGTTAGGGTTAGGGTAAGGGTTAGGGGTTAGGGTTAGTGTTATGGTTATTGTTAGGTTTAGGGTTTAGGGTTTAGTGTTTAGGGTTTAAGGTTTAGGGTTTAGGATTGTTTAAGATTTAGGGTGGTTTAGGTTAAGGGTTTAGGGTTTAGAGTTTAGGATTGTTTAAGGTTTAGGGTTGTTTAGGGTATAGTGTTAATGGTTTAGGGTTTAGGGTTATTTAGGGTTTAGTGTTTAAGGTTTAGGGTATAGGGTTGTTTAGGATTTAGTGTTTAGGGTTGTGTATGGTTTAGTGATTAGGGTTGTTTAGGGTTGTTTAGAGGTTAGTGTTTAGGGTTATTCAGGGTTTATGATTTAGGGTTGTTCAGGGTTTAGGATTTATGGTTGTTCAGGGTTTAGGATTTAGGGATTAAGCTTAAGGGGTTAGGGTTTGGGTTAGGGTTAGGGTTAGGGTTAGCATTAGGGTTAGAGTTAGGGTTAGAGTTAGGGTTATGGGGTTATGTTAGGCTTAAGGTTAGGGTTAGGGTTATGGGGTTAAGGTTAGGGTTGGGGTTAGGGTTAGGTTTAGGTTTAGTGTTAGGTTTAGGGTTATGGTTATTCTCAGATTTAAGGTTTAAATTTTAGGGTTTATGGTTTAAGGTTTAGGATTTAGGATTGTTTAAGTTTTAGGGTGGTTTAGGTTTAGGGTATAGGGTTTAGCGTTTAAGATTGTTTAATGTTTAGGGTTGTTTAGGTTTTAGCGTTTAGAGTTGTTTAGGGTTTTTTAGGGTTGTTTATGATTTAGTGTTTAGGGTTGTTCAGGATTTATGATTTAGGATATTTTAAGGTTTAGGGTTTAAGGTTGTATAGTGTTTTGGGTTTAGGGTATAATGTTTAGTGTTAAGGGTTTAGGGTTGTTTAGGGTATAGTGTTAATGGTTTTAGGGTTTAGGCTTGTTTAGTGTTTAGTGTTTAGGGTTTAGGGTTTAGGGTTTTTTAGCGTTTAGTGTTTATAGTTTAGGGTTTTGGGTGCTTTTGGAATTAGTGTTTAGGGTTTTTCGGGGTTTAGGGTTTAGGATTTAGGGTGTTAGGGTTAGTGTTAGGGTTAGGTTTAGGGTTAAGGTGAGGTTTAGGGTGAGGGTTAAGGTTAGGGTTAGGGTTAAGGTTAGTGTTAGTTTTAGGGTAAGGGATAGGGTTAGGGATAGGGTTAGGGTTAGGGTTAGGGTTAGGGTTAAGGTTAGGGTTAGGGTTTGGGTTAGGTTTAGGGGTTAGGGTTAGGGTTAGTGTTAGGGGTTAGGGGTTAGTGTTAGGGTTAGGGTTAGGGTTAGGGTTAGGTTTAGTGTTATGGTTATTATTAGGGGGTTAGGTTTTAGTTTAGGATTAGTGTTAGGGTTAGAATTAGAAATAGGGTTAGTGTTAGGATTAGGGTCAGGGTTAGGTTTAGGGATATGGTTAGGGTTAGGGTTAAGGGTAGGGTTAGGGTTAGGGTTAGATTTAAAGTTTAGGGTTTAGTGTTAAGATTAGAGATAGTGTGAGGTTTAGGGTTAGGTTTAGAGTTAGGGTTAGGGATAGTGTTTGGGTTATGATTAGTGTTATTATTAGGGTTAGGGTTAGGGTCAGGTTTAGGTTTAGGGTTAGGGTTAGGGTTAGGGTTAGATTTAGGGTTAGGTTTAGGTTTATTGTTAGATTTAGGGTTTAGGGTTTAAGGTTTAATGTTTAGGATTGTTTAAGCTTTAGGGTAGAATAGGTTTAGGGTTTAGAGTTTAGTATTATGGTTACGGTTAGGGTTAGGGTTAGGGTTAGAGTTAGGGTTAGGGTTATTGTTAGGGTTAGGGTTAGGGTTAAGGTTAGGGTTAATGTTAGGGTTAGGGTTATGGTTAGTGTTAGGATTAGGGTTAGGGTTAGGGTCAGGGTTAGGTTTAGGGTTAGGGATAGGGTTAGGGTTAGATTTAGGGTTAGGTTTAGGTATATTGTTAGATTTAGTGTTTAGGGTTTAAGGTTTATGGTTTAGGATTGTTTAAGGTTTAGGGTGGATTAGGTTTACGGTTTAGAGTTTAGTGTTATGGTTACGGTTAGGGTTAGGGTTAGGGATGGGGTTAGGGTTAGGGTTAGGGTTATGGTAAGGGTTAGGGTTAGGTTTAGGGTTAGGGTTATGGTAAAAGTTAGAAGGTTAGTGTTAGGGTTTGGGTTAGGGTTAGGGTTAGGTTTAGGGTTAGGTTAGGGTTAGGGATAGGGTTAGGGTTAGGGGTTAGGGTTAGTGTTAGGGTTAGGGTTATTATTAGGGGGTTAGGTTTAAGTTTAGGATTAGTGTTAGGGTTAGAATTAGAAATAGGGTTAGTGTTAGGATTAGGGTCAGGGTTAGGTTTAGGGTTAGGGTTAGGGTTAGGGTTAGGGTTAAAGTCATGAAGGGTTTAGGGTTAGGGTTAGGTTTAGGGTTAGATTTAGGGTTAGGTTTAGGTTTATTGTTAGATTTAGGATTTAGGGTCTAAGGTTTATGGTTTAGGATTGTTTAAGGTTTAGGGTGGATTAGGTTTAGGGTTTAGAGTTTAGTGTTATGGTTACGGTTAGGGTTAGGGTTAGGGTTAGGGTTAGGATTAGGGTTAAGGTTAGGGTTAGGATTAGGTTTAGGGTTAGGGTTAGGGTTAGGGTTAGGGTTAGGGTTAGGGTTAGGGTTAGGATTAGGGTTAGGATTAGGGTTAGGGTAAGGGTTAGGGGTTAGAGTTAGGGTCATGGTTATTGTTAGGTTTAGGGTTTAGGGTTTAGTGTTTAGGGTTTAAGGTTTAGGGTTTAGGATTGTTTAAGGTTTAGGGTGGTTTAGGTTAAGGGTTTAGGATTTAGAGTTTAGGATTGTTTAAGGTTTAGGGTTGTTTAGGGTATAGAGTTTAGGGTTAAAAGTTTAGGGTTGTTTAGGGTTTAGTGTTTAGGGTTTAGGGTTGTTTAAGGTTTAGTGTTAAAGGTTTAGGTTTTAGGGTTGTTTTGGGTTTAGTGTTTAATGTTGTTTAGGGTATAGTGTTAATGGTTTAGGGTTTAGGGTTATTTAGGGTTTAGTGTTTAAGGTTTAGTGTATAGGGTTGTTTAGGGTTTAGTGTTTAGGGTTGTTTATGATTTAGTGATTAGGGTTGTTTAGGGTTGTTTAGAGGTTAGTGTTTAGGGTTATTCAGGGTTTATGATTTAGGGTTGTTTAGGGTTTAGGATTTATGGTTGTTCAGGGTTTAGGATTTAGGGATTAAGGTTAAGGGGTTAGGGTTAGGGTTAGGGTTAGGGTTAGGGTTAGGGTTAGGGATAGCATTAGGGTTAGAGTTAGGGTTAAAGTTAGGGTTATGGGGTTATGTTAGGCTTAAGGTTAGGGTTAGGGTTATGGGGTTAAGGTTAGGGTTGGGGTTAGGGTTAGGTTTAGGTTTAGGGTTAGGGTTAGGGTTATGGTTATCCTTAGATTTATGGTTTAAAATTTAGGGTTTATGTTTTAAGGTTTAGGGTTTAGGATTGTTTAAGTTTTAGGGTGGTTTAGGTTTAGGGTATAGAATTTAGCGTTTAAGATTGTTTAATGTTTAGGGTTGTTTAGGTTTTAGCGTTTAGAGTTGTTTAGGGTTTTTTAGGGTTGTTTATAATTTAGTGTTTAGGGTTGTTCAGGATTTATGATTTCGGATATGTTAAGGTTTAGGGTTTAAGGTTGTATAGTGTTTTAGGGTTTAGGATATAATGTTTAGGGTTAAGGGTTTAGGGTTTTTTAGGGTATAGTGTTAATGGTTTTAGGGTTTAATCTTGTTTAGGGTTTAGTGTTTAGGGTTTAGGGTTTAGGGTTTTTTAGCGTTTAGTGTTTATAGTTTAGGGTTTAGGGTGCTTTTGGAATTAGTGTTTAGGGTTTTTCGAGGCTTAAGGTTTAGGATTTAGGGTGTTAGGGTTAGTGTTAGGGTTAGGTTTAGGGTTAAGGTGAGGGTTAGGGTGAGGGTTAAGGTTAGGGTTAGGGTTAAGGTTAGTGTTAGTGTTAGGGTAAGGGTTAGGGTTAGGGATAGGGTTAGGGTTAGGGTTAGGGTTAAGGTTAGGGTTAGGGTTAGGGTTAGGGGTTAGGGTTAGGGTTAGTGTTAGGGGTTAGGGGTTAGTGTTAGGGTTAGGGTTAGGTTTAGGGTTAGGGTTAGGGTTAGGTTTAGTGTTAGCGTTATTATTAGGGGGTTAGGTTTTAGTTTAGGATTAGTGTTAGGGTTAGAATTAGAAATAGGGTTAGTGTTAGGATTAGGGTCAGGGTTAGTTTTAGGGATAGGGTTAGGGTTAAGGGTAGGGTTAGAGTTAGGGTTAGATTTAAAGTTTGGGGTTTAGTGTTAGGATTAGGGATAGTGTGAGTTTTAGGGTTAGGTTTAGGGTTAGGGTTAGGGTTAGTGTTTGGGTTATGATTAGTGTTAGGATTAGGGTTAGGGTTAGGGTCAGGTTTAGGTTTAGGGTTAGGGTTAGGGTTAGGGTTAGATTTAGGGTTAGGTTTAGGTTTATTGTTAGATTTAAGGTTTAGGGTTTAAGGTTTATGGTTTAGGATTGTTTAAGGTTTAGGGTGGATTAAGTTTAGGGTTTAGAGTTTAGTATTATGGTTACGGTTATGGTTGAGGTTAGGGTTAGAGTTAGGGTTAGGGTTAGGGTTAGGGTTAGGGTTAGGGTTAAGGTTAGGGTTAGTGTTAGAGTTAGGGTTATGGTTAGTGTTAGGATTAGGGTTAGGGTTAGGGTCAGGGTTAGGTTTAGGGTTAGGGATAGGGTTAGGGTTAGATTTAGGGTTAGGTTTAGGTTTATTGTTAGATTTAGGGTTTAGGGTTTAAGGTTTATGGTTTAGGATTGTTCAAGGTTTAGGGTGGATTAGGTTTAGGGTTTAGAGTTTAGTGTTATGGTTACGGTTAGTGTTAGGGTTAGGGATGGGATTAGGGTTAGGGTTAGGGTTAGGGTTAGGGTTAGGGTAATGGTTAGGGTTAGGGTTAGGGTTAGGGTAAGGGTTAGGGGTTAGTGTTAGGGTTAGGGTTAGGGTTAGGGTTAGGGTTAGGGTTAGGTTAGGGTTAGGGTTAGGGTTAGGGTTATGGTTAGGTTAGGGTTTGGGTTAGGGTTATGTTAAAGGTTAGGGTTAGGGTTAGGGTTAGAGTAAAAGTTAGCGGGTTAGTGTTAGGGTTTGTGTTAGGGTTAGGGTTAGGGTTAGGGTTAGGTTAGGGTTAGGGTTAGGTTTAGGGTTAGGGTTAGGGTTTAGGGTTAGTTTTAGGGTTAGGGTTAGGGTTAGGGGGTTAGGGTTAAGTTTAGGATTAGTGTTAGGGTTAGAATTAGAAATAGGTTTAGTGTTAGGATTAGGGTCAGGGTTAGGTTTAGGGTTAGGGTTAGGGTTAGGGTTAGGGTTAGGGTCAGGGAGGGTTTAGGGTTAGGGTTAGATTTAGGGTTAGGTTTAGGTTTAATGTTAGATTTAGGGTTTAGGGTCTACGGTTTATGGTTTAGGATTGTTTAAGGTTTAGGGTGGATTAGGTTTAGGGTTTAGAGTTTAGTGTTATGGTTACGGTTAGGGTTAGGGTTAGGGTTAGGGTTAGGATTAGGGTTAAGGTTAGGGTTAGGGTTAGGTTTAGGGTTAGGGTTAGGGTTAGGGTTATGGTTAGGGTTAGGGCTAGGGTTAGGTTTAGAATTAGGATTAGGGTTAGGGTTTGGGTAAGGGTTAGGGGTTAGGGTTAGGGTTAGGGTTAAGGTTAGGGTTAGGGTTAAGGTTAGGGTTAGGGTTAGGGTTAGGGTTAGGGGTTAGGGTTAGTGTTAGGGTTAGGGTTATATTAGGGGGTTAGGTTTAAGTTTAGGATTAGTGTTAGGGTTAGAATTAGAAATAGGGTTAGTGTTAGGATTAGGGTCAGGGTTAGGTTTAGGCTTAGGGTTAGGGTTAGGGTTAGGGTTAAAGTCAGGGAGGGTTTAGGGTTAGGGTTAGGGTTAGGGTTAGATTTAGGGTTAGGTTTAGGTTTATTGTTAGATTTAGGATTTAGGGTCTAAGGTTTATGGTTTAGGATTGTTTAAGGTTTAGGGTGGATTAGGTTTAGGGTTTAGAGTTTAGTGTTATGGTTACGGTTAGGGTTAGGGTTAGGGTTAGGGTTAGGATTAGGATTAAGGTTAGGGTTAGGATTAGGTTTAGGGTTAGGGTTAGGGTTAGGGTTAGGGTTAGGGTTATGGTTAGGATTAGGGTTAGGGTTAGGTTTAGGGTAAGGGTTAGGGGTTAGGGTTAGGGTTATGTTTATTGTTAGGTTTAGGGTTTAGGGTTTAGTGTTTAGGGTTTAAGGTTTAGGGTTTAGGATTGTTTAAGGTTTAGGGTGGTTTAGGTTAAGGGTTTAGGGTTTAGAGTTTAGGATTGTTTAAGGTTTAGGGTTGTTAAGGGTATAGAGTTTAGGGTTAAAAGTTTAGGGTTGTTTAGGGTTTAGTGTTTAGGGTTTAGGGTTGTTTAAGGTTTAGTGTTTAAGGTTTAGGTTTTAGGGTTGTTTTGGGTTTAGTGTTTAGTGTTTTTTAGGGTATAGTGTTAATGGTTTAGGGTTTAGGGTTATTTAGGGTTTAGTGTTCAAGGTTTAAGGTATAGGGTTGTTTAGGGTTTAGTGTTTAGGGTTGTTTATGGTTTAGTGATTAGGGTTGTTTAGGGTTGTTTAGAGGTTAGTGTTTAGGGTTATTCAAGGTTTATGATTTAGGGTTGTTCAGGGTTTAGGATTTATGGTTGTTCAGGGTTTAGGATTTAGGGATTAAGGTTAAGGGGTTAGGGTTAGGGTTAGGGTTAGGGTTAGCATTAGGGTTAGTGTTAGGGTTAGAGTTAGGGTTATGGGGTTATGTTAGGCTTAAGGTTAGGGTTAGGGTTATGGGGTTAAGGTTAGGGTTGGGGTTAGGGTTAGGTTTTGGTTTAGGGTTAGGGTTAGGCTTATGGTTATTCTTAGATTTATGGTTTAAAATTTAGGGTTTATGGTTTAAGGTTTAGGGTTTAGGATTGTTTAAGTTTTAGGGTGGTTTATGTTTAGGGTACAGAATTTAGCGTTTAAGATTGTTTAATGGTTAAGGTTGTTTAGGTTTTAGCGTTTAGAGTTGTTTAGGGTTTTTTAGGGTTGTTTATAATTTAGTGTTTAGGGTTGTTCAGAATTTATGATTTAGGATATTTTAAGGTTTAGGGTTTAAGGTTGTATAGTGTTTTAGGGTTTAGGGTATAATGTTTAGGGTTAAGGGTTTAGGGTTGTTTAGGGTATAGTGTTAATGGTTTTAGGGTTTTGGCTTGTTAAGGGTTTAGTGTTTAGGGTTTAGGGTTTAGGGTTTAGG
>NC_137985.1:2550700-2563200 GCF_963924665.1 Micromys minutus | reverse complement strand
AGTGTTAAGGTTAGGGTTAGGGTTAGGGTTAGGGTTAGGTTAGGGTTAGGGTTAGGGTTAGGGTTAGGGTTAGGGTTAGGGTTTAGTGTTAGTGTTAGGGTTAGGGTTATTATTAGGGGGTTAGGTTTAAGTTTAGGATGAGTGTTAGGGTTAGAATTAGAAATAGGGTTAGTGTTAGGATTAGGGTCAGGGTTAGGTTTAGGGTTAGGGTTAGGGTTAGGGTGAGGGTTAGGGTCAGGGAGGGTTTAGGGTTAGGGTTAGGGTTAGGGTAAGATTTAGGGTTAGGTTTAGGTTTATTGTTAGATTTAGGATTTAGGGTCTAAGGTTTATGGTTTAAGATTGTTTAAGGTTTAGGGTGGATTAGGTTTAGGGTTTAGAGTTTAGTGTTATGGTTACGGTTAGGGTTAGGGTTAGGGTTAGGTTTAGGATTAGGGTTAAGGTTAGGGTTAGGATTAGGTTTAGGGTTAGGGTTAGGGTTAGGGTTAGGGTTAGGGTTAGGGTTAGTGGTTAGGGTTAGGGTTAGTGTTAGGGGTTAGGGGTTAGGGTTAGGGTTAGGGTTAGGGTTAGGGTTAGGGTTAGGTTTAGGTTTAGGGTTAGGGTTAGGGTTATGGTTATTCTTAGATTTATGGTTTAAAATTTATAGTTTATGGTTTAAGGTTTAGGGTTTAGGATTGTTTAAGTTTTAGGGTGGTTTAGGTTTAGGGTATAGGGTTTAGCGTTTAAGATTGTTTAATGTTTAGGGTTGTTTATGTTTTAGCGTTTAGAGTTGTTTAGGTTTTTTTAGGGTTGTTTATGATTTAGTGTTTAGGGTTGTTCAGGATTTATGATTTAGGATATTTTAAGGTTTAGGGTTTAAGGTTGTATAATGTTTTAGGGTTTAGGCTATAATGTTTAGGGTTAAGAGTTTAGGGTTGTTTAGGGTATAGTGTTAATGGTTTTAGGGTTTAGGTTTGTTTAGGGTTTAGTGTTTAGGTTTAAGAGTTTAGGGTTTTTTAGCGTTTAGTGTTTAGAGTTTAGGGTTTAGGGTGCTTTTGGAATTAGTGTTTAGGGTTATTCTGGGTTTAGGGTTTTGGATTTAGGGTGTTAGGGTTAGTGTTAGGTTTAGGTTTAGGGTTAGGGTGAGGGTTAGGGTGAGGGTTAAGGTTAGGGTTAGGGTTAAGTTTAGTGTTAGTGTTAGGGTAAGGGATAGGGTTAGGGATAGGGTTAGGGTTAGGGCTAGGGTTAGGGTTAGGGTTAGTGTTAGGGTTGGGTTAGAATTAGGGTTAGGGTTAGGGGTTAGGGTTAGGGTTAGTGTTAGGGGTTAGGTGTTAGGGTTAGGGTTAGTGTTAGGGTTAGGGTTAGGGTTAGGGTTAGGTTTAGTGTTAGGGTTATTATTAGGGGGTTAGGTTTAAGTTTAGGATTAGTGTTAGGGTTAGAATTAGAAATAGGGTTAGTGTTAGGATTAGGGTCAGGGTTAGGTTTAGGGATATGGTTAGGGTTAGGGTTAAGGGTAGGGTTAGGGTTAGGGTTAGATTTAAAGTTTAGGGTTTAGTGTTAGGATTAGGGATAGTGTGAGGTTTAGGGTTAGGGTTAGGTTTAGGGTTAGGGTTAGGGTTAGTGTTTGGGTTATGGTTAGTGTTAGGATTAGGGTTAGGGTTAGGGTCAGGGTTAGGTTTAGGGTTAGGGTTAGGATTAGGGTTAGATTAGGGTTAGGTTTAGGTTTATTATTAGATTTAGGGTTTAGAGTTTAAAGTTTATGGTTTAGAATTGTTTAAGGTTTAGGGTGGATTAGGTTTAGGGTTTAGAGTTTAGTATTATGGTTACGGTTAGGGTTAGGGTTAGGGTTAGGGTTAGGGTTAGGGTTAAGGTTAGTGTTAGGGTTATGGTTAGGGTTATGGTTAGTGTTAGGATTAGTGTTAGGGTTAGGGTCAGGGTTAGGTTTAGGGTTAGGGTTAGGGTTAGGGTTAGATTTAGGGTCAGGTTTAGGTTTATTGTTAGATTTAGGGTTTAGGGTTTAAGGTTTATGGTTTAGGATGGTTTAAGGTTTAGGGTGGATTAGGTTTATGGTTTAGAGTTTAGTGTTATGGTTACGGTTAGTGTTAGGTTAGGGTTAGGGTTAGGGTTAGGGTTAGGGTTAGGGTTAGGGTTAGGGTAATGCTTAGGGTTAGGGTTAGGGTTAGGGTAAGGGTTAGGGGTTAGTGTTAGTGTTAGGGTTAGGGTTAGGGTTAGGGTTAGGGTTAGGTTAGGGTTAGTGTTAGGGTTAGGGTTAGGGTTAGGGGTTAGGGTTAGTGTTAGGGTTAGGGTTTTTATTAGGGGGTTAGGTTTAAGTTTAGGATTAGTGTTAGGGTTAAAATTAGAAATAGGGTTAGTGTTAAGATTAGGGTCAGGGTTAGGTTTAGGTTTAGGGTTAGGGTTAGGGTTAGGGTTAGGGTCAGGGAGGGTTTAGGGTTAGGGTTAGGGTTAGGGTTAGATTTAGGGTTAGGTTTAGGTTTATTGTTAGATTTAGGATTTAGGGTCTAAGGTTTATGGTTTAGGATTGTTTAAGGTTTAGGGTGGATTAGGTTTAGGGTTTAGAGTCTAGTGTTATGGTTACGGTTAGGGTTAGGGTTAGGGTTAGGTTTAGGATTATTGTTAAGGTTAGGGTTAGGATTAGGTTTAGGGTTAGGGTTATGGTTAGGGTTAGGGTTAGGGTTAGGGTTAGGGTTAGGGTTAGGGTTAAGGTTAGGGTTAGGATTAGGTTTAGGGTTAGGGTTAGGGTTAGGGTTAGGGTTAGGGTTAGGGTTAGGGGTAGGATTAGGGTTAGGGTTAGGGTTAGGGTAAGGGTTAGGGGTTAGGGTTAGGGTTATTTTTATTGTTAGGTTTAGGGTTTAGGGTTTAGTGTTTAGGGTTTAAGATTTAGGGTTTATAATTGTTTAAGATTTAGGTTGGTTTAGGTTAAGGGTTTAGGGTTTAGAGTTTAGGATTGTTTAAGGTTTTAGGTTTTTTAGGGTACAGTGTTTAGGGTTAGAAGTTTAGGGTTGTTTAGGGTTTAGTGTTTAGGGTTTAGGGTTGTTTAAGGTTTAGTGTTTAAGGTTTAGGTTTTAGGGTTGTTTTGGGTTTAGTGTTTAGTGTTGTTTAGGGTATAGTGTTAATAGTTTAGGGTTTAGGGTTATTTAGGGTTTAGTGTTTAAGGTTTAGGGTATAGGGTTGTTTAGGGTTTAGTGTTTAGGGTTGTTTATGGTTTAGTGATTAGGGTTGTTTAGGTTTGTTTAGAGGTTAGTGTTTAGGGTTATTCAGCGTTTATGATTTAGGGTTGTTCAGGGTTTAGGATTTATGGTTGTTCAGGGTTTAGGATTTAGGGATTAAGGTTAAGGGGTTAGGGTTAGGGTTAGGGTTAGGGTTAGGGTTAGGGTTAGGGTTAGCATTAGGGTTAGAGTTAGGGTTAGAGTTAGGATTAGAGTTATGGTTATGGTTAGTGTTAGGATTAGGGTTAGGGTTAGGGTCAGGGTTAGGTTTAGGGTTAGGGTTAGGGTTAGGGTTAGGGTTAGGGTTAGATTTAGGGTCAGGTTTAGGTTTATTGTTAGATTTAGGTTTTAGGGTTTAAGGTTTATGGTTTAGGATTGTTTAAGGTTTAGGGTGGATTAGGTTTAGGGTTTAGAGTTTAGTGTTATGGTTACGGTTAGTGTTAGGCTTAGGGTTAGGGTTAGGTTTAGGGTAATGGTTAGGGTTAGTGTTAGGGTTAGGGTTAGGGTAAGGGTTAGGGGTTAGTGTTAAGGTTAGGGTTAGGGTTAGGGTTAGGGTTAGGTTAGGGTTAGGGTTAGGGTTAGGGTTAGGGTTAGGGTTTAGTGTTAGTGTTAGGGTTAGGGTTATTATTAGGGGGTTAGGTTTAAGTTTAGGATGAGTGTTAGGGTTAGAATTAGAAATAGGGTTAGTGTTAGGATTAGGGTCAGGGTTAGGTTTAGGGTTAGGGTTAGGGTTAGGGTGAGGGTTAGGGTCAGGGAGGGTTTAGGGTTAGGGTTAGGGTTAGGGTAAGATTTAGGGTTAGGTTTAGGTTTATTGTTAGATTTAGGATTTAGGGTCTAAGGTTTATGGTTTAAGATTGTTTAAGGTTTAGGGTGGATTAGGTTTAGGGTTTAGAGTTTAGTGTTATGGTTACGGTTAGGGTTAGGGTTAGGGTTAGGTTTAGGATTAGGGTTAAGGTTAGGGTTAGGATTAGGTTTAGGGTTAGGGTTAGGGTTAGGGTTAGGGTTAGGGTTAGGGTTAGTGGTTAGGGTTAGGGTTAGTGTTAGGGGTTAGGGGTTAGGGTTAGGGTTAGGGTTAGGGTTAGGGTTAGGGTTAGGTTTAGGTTTAGGGTTAGGGTTAGGGTTATGGTTATTCTTAGATTTATGGTTTAAAATTTATAGTTTATGGTTTAAGGTTTAGGGTTTAGGATTGTTTAAGTTTTAGGGTGGTTTAGGTTTAGGGTATAGGGTTTAGCGTTTAAGATTGTTTAATGTTTAGGGTTGTTTATGTTTTAGCGTTTAGAGTTGTTTAGGTTTTTTTAGGGTTGTTTATGATTTAGTGTTTAGGGTTGTTCAGGATTTATGATTTAGGATATTTTAAGGTTTAGGGTTTAAGGTTGTATAATGTTTTAGGGTTTAGGCTATAATGTTTAGGGTTAAGAGTTTAGGGTTGTTTAGGGTATAGTGTTAATGGTTTTAGGGTTTAGGTTTGTTTAGGGTTTAGTGTTTAGGTTTAAGAGTTTAGGGTTTTTTAGCGTTTAGTGTTTAGAGTTTAGGGTTTAGGGTGCTTTTGGAATTAGTGTTTAGGGTTATTCTGGGTTTAGGGTTTTGGATTTAGGGTGTTAGGGTTAGTGTTAGGTTTAGGTTTAGGGTTAGGGTGAGGGTTAGGGTGAGGGTTAAGGTTAGGGTTAGGGTTAAGTTTAGTGTTAGTGTTAGGGTAAGGGATAGGGTTAGGGATAGGGTTAGGGTTAGGGCTAGGGTTAGGGTTAGGGTTAGTGTTAGGGTTGGGTTAGAATTAGGGTTAGGGTTAGGGGTTAGGGTTAGGGTTAGTGTTAGGGGTTAGGTGTTAGGGTTAGGGTTAGTGTTAGGGTTAGGGTTAGGGTTAGGGTTAGGTTTAGTGTTAGGGTTATTATTAGGGGGTTAGGTTTAAGTTTAGGATTAGTGTTAGGGTTAGAATTAGAAATAGGGTTAGTGTTAGGATTAGGGTCAGGGTTAGGTTTAGGGATATGGTTAGGGTTAGGGTTAAGGGTAGGGTTAGGGTTAGGGTTAGATTTAAAGTTTAGGGTTTAGTGTTAGGATTAGGGATAGTGTGAGGTTTAGGGTTAGGGTTAGGTTTAGGGTTAGGGTTAGGGTTAGTGTTTGGGTTATGGTTAGTGTTAGGATTAGGGTTAGGGTTAGGGTCAGGGTTAGGTTTAGGGTTAGGGTTAGGATTAGGGTTAGATTAGGGTTAGGTTTAGGTTTATTATTAGATTTAGGGTTTAGAGTTTAAAGTTTATGGTTTAGAATTGTTTAAGGTTTAGGGTGGATTAGGTTTAGGGTTTAGAGTTTAGTATTATGGTTACGGTTAGGGTTAGGGTTAGGGTTAGGGTTAGGGTTAGGGTTAAGGTTAGTGTTAGGGTTATGGTTAGGGTTATGGTTAGTGTTAGGATTAGTGTTAGGGTTAGGGTCAGGGTTAGGTTTAGGGTTAGGGTTAGGGTTAGGGTTAGATTTAGGGTCAGGTTTAGGTTTATTGTTAGATTTAGGGTTTAGGGTTTAAGGTTTATGGTTTAGGATGGTTTAAGGTTTAGGGTGGATTAGGTTTATGGTTTAGAGTTTAGTGTTATGGTTACGGTTAGTGTTAGGTTAGGGTTAGGGTTAGGGTTAGGGTTAGGGTTAGGGTTAGGGTTAGGGTAATGCTTAGGGTTAGGGTTAGGGTTAGGGTAAGGGTTAGGGGTTAGTGTTAGTGTTAGGGTTAGGGTTAGGGTTAGGGTTAGGGTTAGGTTAGGGTTAGTGTTAGGGTTAGGGTTAGGGTTAGGGGTTAGGGTTAGTGTTAGGGTTAGGGTTTTTATTAGGGGGTTAGGTTTAAGTTTAGGATTAGTGTTAGGGTTAAAATTAGAAATAGGGTTAGTGTTAAGATTAGGGTCAGGGTTAGGTTTAGGTTTAGGGTTAGGGTTAGGGTTAGGGTTAGGGTCAGGGAGGGTTTAGGGTTAGGGTTAGGGTTAGGGTTAGATTTAGGGTTAGGTTTAGGTTTATTGTTAGATTTAGGATTTAGGGTCTAAGGTTTATGGTTTAGGATTGTTTAAGGTTTAGGGTGGATTAGGTTTAGGGTTTAGAGTCTAGTGTTATGGTTACGGTTAGGGTTAGGGTTAGGGTTAGGTTTAGGATTATTGTTAAGGTTAGGGTTAGGATTAGGTTTAGGGTTAGGGTTATGGTTAGGGTTAGGGTTAGGGTTAGGGTTAGGGTTAGGGTTAGGGTTAAGGTTAGGGTTAGGATTAGGTTTAGGGTTAGGGTTAGGGTTAGGGTTAGGGTTAGGGTTAGGGTTAGGGGTAGGATTAGGGTTAGGGTTAGGGTTAGGGTAAGGGTTAGGGGTTAGGGTTAGGGTTATTTTTATTGTTAGGTTTAGGGTTTAGGGTTTAGTGTTTAGGGTTTAAGATTTAGGGTTTATAATTGTTTAAGATTTAGGTTGGTTTAGGTTAAGGGTTTAGGGTTTAGAGTTTAGGATTGTTTAAGGTTTTAGGTTTTTTAGGGTACAGTGTTTAGGGTTAGAAGTTTAGGGTTGTTTAGGGTTTAGTGTTTAGGGTTTAGGGTTGTTTAAGGTTTAGTGTTTAAGGTTTAGGTTTTAGGGTTGTTTTGGGTTTAGTGTTTAGTGTTGTTTAGGGTATAGTGTTAATAGTTTAGGGTTTAGGGTTATTTAGGGTTTAGTGTTTAAGGTTTAGGGTATAGGGTTGTTTAGGGTTTAGTGTTTAGGGTTGTTTATGGTTTAGTGATTAGGGTTGTTTAGGTTTGTTTAGAGGTTAGTGTTTAGGGTTATTCAGCGTTTATGATTTAGGGTTGTTCAGGGTTTAGGATTTATGGTTGTTCAGGGTTTAGGATTTAGGGATTAAGGTTAAGGGGTTAGGGTTAGGGTTAGGGTTAGGGTTAGGGTTAGGGTTAGGGTTAGCATTAGGGTTAGAGTTAGGGTTAGAGTTAGGATTAGAGTTATGGTTATGGTTAGTGTTAGGATTAGGGTTAGGGTTAGGGTCAGGGTTAGGTTTAGGGTTAGGGTTAGGGTTAGGGTTAGGGTTAGGGTTAGATTTAGGGTCAGGTTTAGGTTTATTGTTAGATTTAGGTTTTAGGGTTTAAGGTTTATGGTTTAGGATTGTTTAAGGTTTAGGGTGGATTAGGTTTAGGGTTTAGAGTTTAGTGTTATGGTTACGGTTAGTGTTAGGCTTAGGGTTAGGGTTAGGTTTAGGGTAATGGTTAGGGTTAGTGTTAGGGTTAGGGTTAGGGTAAGGGTTAGGGGTTAGTGTTAAGGTTAGGGTTAGGGTTAGGGTTAGGGTTAGGTTAGGGTTAGGGTTAGGGTTAGGGTTAGGGTTAGGGTTTAGTGTTAGTGTTAGGGTTAGGGTTATTATTAGGGGGTTAGGTTTAAGTTTAGGATGAGTGTTAGGGTTAGAATTAGAAATAGGGTTAGTGTTAGGATTAGGGTCAGGGTTAGGTTTAGGGTTAGGTTAGGGTTAGGGTGAGGGTTAGGGTCAGGGAGGGTTTAGGGTTAGGGTTAGGGTTAGGGTAAGATTTAGGGTTAGGTTTAGGTTTATTGTTAGATTTAGGATTTAGGGTCTAAGGTTTATGGTTTAAGATTGTTTAAGGTTTAGGGTGGATTAGGTTTAGGGTTTAGAGTTTAGTGTTATGGTTACGGTTAGGGTTAGGGTTAGGGTTAGGGTTAGGATTAGGGTTAAGGTTAGGGTTAGGATTAGGTTTAGGTTTAGGGTTAGGGTTAGGGTTAGGGTTAGGGTTAGGGGTAGGGTTAGGGTTAAGATTAGGATTAGGGTTAGGGTTAGGGTAAGGGTTAGGGGTTAGGGTTAGGGTTATGGTTATTGTTAGGTTTAGGGTTTAGGGTTTAGTGTTTAGGGTTTAAGGTTTAGGGTTTAGGATTGTTTAAGATTTAGGGTGGTTTAGGTTAAGGGTTTAGGGTTTAGAGTTTAGGATTGTTTAAGGTTTAGGGTTGTTTAGGGTATAGTGTTTAGGGTTAAAAGTTTAGGGTTGTTTTGGGTTTAGTGTTTAGTGTTGTTTAGGGTATAGTGTTAATGGTTTAGGGTTTAGGGTTATTTAGGGTTTAGTGTTTAAGGTTTAGGGTATAGGGTTGTTTAGGATTTAGTGTTTAGGGTTGTTTATGGTTTAGTGATTAGGGTTGTTTAGGGTTGTTTAGAGGTTAGTGTTTAGGGTTATTCAGGGTTTATGATTTAGGGTTGTTCAGGGTTTAGGATTTATGGTTGTTCAGGGTTTAGGATTTAGGGATTAAACTTAAGGGGTTAGGGTTTGGGTTAGGGTTAGGGTTAGGGTTAGCATTAGGGTTAGAGTTAGGGTTAGAGTTAGGGTTATGGGGTTATGTTAGGCTTAAGGTTAGGGTTAGGGTTATGGGGTTAAGGTTAGGGTTGGGGTTAGGGTTAGGTTTAGGTTTAGGGTTAGGTTTAGGGTTATGGTTATTCTCAGATTTAAGGTTTAAATTTTAGGGTTTATGGTTTAAGGTTTAGGATTTAGGATTGTTTAAGTTTTAGGGTGGTTTAGGTTTAGGGTATAGGGTTTAGCGTTTAAGATTGTTTAATGTTTAGGGTTGTTTAGGTTTTAGCGTTTAGAGTTGTTTAGGGTTATTTAGGGTTGTTTATGATTTAGTGTTTAGGGTTGTTCAGGATTTATGATTTAGGATATTTTAAGGTTTAGGGTTTAAGGTTGTATAGTGTTTTGGGTTTAGGGTATAATGTTTAGTGTTAAGGGTTTAAGGTTGTTTAGGGTATAGTGTTAATGGTTTTAGGGTTTAGGCTTGTTTAGTGTTTAGTCTTTAGGGTTTAGGGTTTAGGGTTTTTTAGCGTTTAGTGTTTATAGTTTAGGGTTTAGGGTGCTTTTGGAATTAGTGTTTAGGGTTTTTCGGGGTTTAGGGTTTAGGATTTAGGGTGTTAGGGTTAGTGTTAGGGTTAGGTTTAGGGTTAAGGTGAGGTTTAGGGTGAGGGTTAAGGTTAGGGTTAGGGTTAAGGTTAGTGTTAGTGTTAGGGTAAGGGATAGGGTTAGGGATAGGGTTAGGGTTAGGGTTAAGGTTAGGGTTAAGGTTAGGGTTAGGGTTAGGGTTAGGGTTAGGGGTTAGGGTTAGGGTTAGTGTTAGGGGTTAGGGGTTAGTGTTAGGGTTAGTGTTAGGGTTAGGGTTAGGGTTAGGTTTAGTGTTAGGGTTATTATTAGGGGGTTAGGTTTTAGTTTAGGATTAGTGTTAGGGTTAGAATTAGAAATAGGGTTAGTGTTAGGATTAGGGTCAGGGTTAGGTTTAGGGATATGGTTAGGGTTAGGGTTAAGTGTAGGGTTAGGGTTAGGGTTAGATTTAAAGTTTAGGGTTTAGTGTTAAGATTAGGGATAGTGTGAGGTTTAGGGTTAGGTTTAGGGTTAGGGTTAGGGATAGTGTTTGGGTTATGATTAGTGTTATTATTAGGGTTAGGGTTAGGGTCAGGTTTAGGTTTAGGGTTAGGGTTAGGGTTAGGGTTAGATTTAGAGTTAGGTTTAGGTTTATTGTTAGATTTAGGGTTTAGGGTTTAAGGTTTAAGGTTTAGGATTGTTTAAGATTTAGGGTAGATTAGGTTTAGGGTTTAGAATTTAGTATTATGGTTACGGTTAGGGTTAGGGTTAGGGTTAGAGTTAAGGTTAGGTTTAGTGTTAGGGTTAGGGTTAGGGTTAAGGTTAGGGTTAATGTTAGGGTTAGGGTTATGGTTAGTGTTAGGATTAGGGTTAGGTTTAGGGTCAGTGTTAGGTTTAGGGTTAGGGATAGGGTTAGGGTTAGATTTAGGGTTAGGTTTAGGTTTATTGTTAGATTTAGGGTTTAGGGTTTAAGGTTTATGGTTTAGGATTGTTTAAGGTTTAGGGTGGATTAGGTTTAGGGTTTAGAGTTTAGTGTTATGGTTACGGTTAGGGTTAGGGTTAGGGATGGGGTTAGGGTTAGGGTTAGGGTTATGGTAAGGGTTAGGGTTATTGTTAGGGTTAGGGTTATGGTAAATGTTAGGGGGTTAGTGTTAGGGTTTGGGTTAGGGTTAGGGTTAGGGTTAGGGTTAGGTTAGGGTTAGGATTAGGGTTAGGGTTAGGGGTTAGGGTTAGTGTTAGTGTTAGGGTTATTATTAGGGGGTTAGGTTTAAGTTTAGGATTAGTGTTAGGGTTAGAATTAGAAATAGGGTTAGTGTTAGGATTAAGGTCAGGGTTAGGTTTAGGGTTAGGGTTAGGGTTAGGGTTAGGGTTAAAGTCAGGGAGGGTTTAGGGTTAGGGTTAGGGTTAGGGTTAGCGTTAGATTTAGGGTTAGGTTTAGGTTTATTGTTAGATTTAGGATTTAGGGTCTAAGGTTTATGGTTTAGGATTGTTTAAGGTTTAGGGTGGATTAGGTTTAGGGTTTAGAGTTTAGTGTTATGGTTACAGTTAGGGTTAGGGTTAGGGTTAGGGTTAGGATTAGGGTTCAGGTTAGGGTTAGGATTAGGTTTAGGTTTAGGTTTAGGGTTAGGGTTAGGGTTAGGGTTAGGGTTAGGGTTAGGGTTAGGTTAGGGTTAGGGTTAGGGTTAGGGTAAGGGTTAGGGGTTAGGGTTAGGGTTATGGTTATTGTTAGGTTTAGGGTTTAGGGTTTAGTGTTTAGGGTTTAAGGTTTAGGGTTTAGGATTGTTTAAGGTTTAGGGTGGTTTAGGTTAAGGGTTTAGGGTTTAGAGTTTAGGATTGTTTAAGGTATAGGGTTGTTTAGGGTATAGAATTTAGGGTTAAAAGTTTAGGGTTGTTTAGGGTTTAGTGTTTAGGGTTTAGGGTTGTTTAAGGTTTAGTGTTTAAGGTTTAGGTTTTAGGGTTGTTTTGGGTTTAGTGTTTAGTGTTGTTTAGGGTATAGTGTTAATGGTTTAGGGTTTAGGGTTATTTAGGGTTTAGTGTTTAAGGTTTAGGGTATAGGGTTGTTTAGGGTTTAGTGTTTAGGGTTGTTTATGGTTTAGTGATTAGGGTTGTTTAGGGTTGTTTAGAGGTTAGTGTTTAGGGTTATTCAGGGTTTATGATTTAGGGTTGTTCAGGGTTTAGGATTTATGGTTGTTCAGGGTTCAGGATTTAGGGATTAAGGTTAAGGGGTTAGGGTTAGGGTTAGGGTTAGGGTTAGGGTTAGGGTTAGCATTAGGGTTAGAGTTAGGGTTAGAGTTAGGGTTAGAGTTAGGGTTACGGGGTTATGTTAGGCTTAAGGTTAGGGTTAGGGTTATGGGGTTAAAGTTAGGGTTGGGGTTAGGGTTAGGTTTAGGTTTCGGGTTAGGGTTAGGGTTATGGTTATTCTTAGATTTATGGTTTAAAATTTAGGGTTTATGGTTTAAGGTTTAGGGTTTAGGATTGTTTAAGTTTTAGGAAGGTTTACGTTTAGGGTATAGAATTTAGCGTTTAAGATTTTTTAATGGTTAGGGTTGTTTAGGTTTTAGCGTTTAGAGTTGTTTAGGGTTTTTTAGGGTTGTTTATAATTTAGTGTTTAGGGTTGTTCAGGATTTATGATTTAGGATATTTTAAGGTTTAGGGTTTAAGGTTGTATCGTGTTTTAGGGTTTAGGGTATAATGTTTAGGGTTAAGGGTTTAGGGTTGTTTAGGGTATAGTGTTAATGGTTTTAGGGTTTAGGCTTGTTTAGGGTTTAGTGTTTAGGGTTTAGGGTTTAGGGTTTTTTAGCGTTTAGTGTTTATAGTATAGGGTTTAGGGTGCTTTTGGAATTAGTGCTTAGGGTTTTTCGGGGCTTAAGGTTTAGGATTTAGGGTGTTAGGGTTAGTGTTAGGGTTAGGTTTAGGGTTAAGGTGAGGGTTAGGGTGAGGGTTAAGGTTAGGGTTAGGGTTAAGGTGAGTGTTAGTGTTAGGGTAAGGGTTAGGGTTAGGGATAGGGTTAGGGTTAGGGTTAGGGTTAAGTTTAGGGTTAGGGTTAGGGTTAGGGGTTAGGGTTAGGGTTAGTGTTAGGGGTTAGGGGTTAGTGTTAGGGTTAGGGTTAGGGTTAGGGTTAGGGTTAGGTTTAGTGTTAGGGTTATTATTAGGGGGTTAGGTTTTAGTTTAGGATTACTGTTAGGGTTAGAATTAGAAATAGGGTTAGTGTTAGGATTAGGGTCAGGGTTAGGTTTAGGGATAGGGTTAGGGTTAAGGGTAGGGTTAGGGTTAGGGTTAGATTTAAAGTTTAGGGTTTAGTGTTAGGATTAGGGATAGTGTGAGTTTTAGGGTTAGGTTTAGGGTTAGGGTTAGGGTTAGTGTTTGGGTTATGATTAGTGTTAGGATTAGGGTTAGGGTTAGGGTCAGGTTTAGGTTTAGGGTTAGGGTTAGGGTTAGGGTTAGATTTAGGGTTAGGTTTAGGTTTAT
>NC_137985.1:2518200-2548200 GCF_963924665.1 Micromys minutus | reverse complement strand
GGTTTAGCGTATAGAATTTAGCGTTTAAGATTTTTTAATGGTTAGGGTTGTTTAGGTTTTAGCGTTTAGAGTTGTTTAGGGTTTTTTAGGGTTGTTTATAATTTAGTGTTTAGGGTTGTTCAGGATTTATGATTTAGGATATTTTAAGGTTTAGGGTTTAAGGTTGTATAGTGTTTTAGGGTTTAGGGTATAATGTTTAGGGTTAAGGGTTTAGGGTTGTTTAGGGTATAGTGTTAATGGTTTTAGTGTTTAGGCTTGTTTAGGGTTTAGTGTTTAGTGTTTAGGGTTTAGGGTTTTTTAGCGTTTAGTGTTTATAGTTTAGGGTTTAGGGTGCTTTTGGAATTAGTGTTTAGGGTTTTTCGGGGCTTAAGGTTTAGGATTTAGGGTGTTAGGGTTAGTGTTAGGGTTAGGTTTAGGGTTAAGGTGAGGGTTAGGGTGAGGGTTAAGGTTAGGGTTAGGGTTAAGGTTAGTGTTAGTGTTAGGGTAAGGGTTAGGGTTAGGGATAGGTTTAGAGTTAGGGTTAGGGTTAAGGTTAGGGTTAGGGTTAGGGTTAGGGGTTAGGGTTAGGGTTAGTGTTAGGGGTTAGGGGTTAGTGTTAGGGTTAGGGTTAGGGTTATGGTTAGGGTTAGGTTTAGTGTTAGGGTTATTATTAGTGGGTTAGGTTTTAGTTTAGGATTAGTGTTAGGGTTAGAATTAGAAATAGGGTTAGTGTTAGGATTAGGGTCAGTGTTAGGTTTAGGGATAGGGTGGGGGTTAAAGGTAGGGTTAGGGTTAGGGTTAGATTTAAAGTTTAGGGTTTAGTGTTAGGATTAGGGATAGTGTGAGTTTTAGGGTTAGGTTTAGGGTTAGGGTTAGGGTTAGTGTTTGGGTTATGATTAGTGTTAGGATTAGGGTTAGGGTTAGGGTCAGGTTTAGGTTTAGGGTTAGGGTTAGGGTTAGGGTTAGATTTAGGGTTAGGTTTAGGTTTATTGTTAGATTTAAGGTTTAGGGTTTAAGGTTTATGGTTTAGGATTGTTTAAGGTTTAGGGTGGATTAGGTTTAGTGTTTAGAGTTTAGTATTATGGTTACGGTTAGGGTTAGGGTTAGGGTTAGAGTTAGGGTTAGGGTTAGGGTTAGGGTTAGGGTTAGGGTTAAGGTTAGGGTTAGTGTTAGGGTTAGGGTTATGGTTAGTGTTAGGATTAGGGTTAGGGTTAGGGTCAGGGTTAGGTTTAGGGTTAGGGATAGGGTTAGGGTTAGATTTAGGGTTAGGTTTAGGTTTATTGTTAGATTTAGGGTTTAGGGTTTAAGGTTTATGGTTTAGGATTGTTTAAGTTTAAGGGTGGATTAGGTTTAGGGTTTAGAGTTTAGTATTATGGTTATGGTTAGGGTTAGGGTTAGGGTTAGAGTTAGGGTTAGGGTTAGGATTAGGGTTAGGGTTAAGGTTAGGGTTAGTGTTAGGGTTAGGGTTATGGTTAGTGTTAGGATTAGGGTTAGGGTTAGGGTCAGGGTTAGGTTTAAGGTTAAGGTTAGGGTTAGGGTTAGGGTTAGGGTTAGGGTTAGGATTAGGGTTAGGGTTAGGGTTAGGGTAAGGGTTAGGGGTTAGGGTTAGGGTTATGGTTATTGTTAGGTTTAGGGTTTAGGGTTTAGTGTTTAGGGTTTAAAGTTTATGGTTGAGGATTGTTTAAGGTTTAGGGTGGATTAGGTTTAGGGTTTAGAGTTTAGTGTTATGGTTACGGTTAGGGTTAGGGTTAGGGAGAGGGTTAGGGTTAGGGTTATGTTTATGGTAAGGGTTAGGTTTAGGGTTAGGGTTAGGGTTAGGGTAAAAGTTAGGGGGTTAGTGTTAGGGTTTGTGTTAGGGTTAGGGTTAGGGTTAGGGTTAGGTTAGGGTTAGGGTTAGGGTTAGGGTTAGGGATAGGGTTAGGTTAGGGTTAGGGTTAGGGTTAGGGTTAGGGTTAGGGGTTAGGGTTAGTGAAAGGGTTAGGGTTATTATTAGGGGGTTAGGTTTAAGTTTAGGATTAGTGTTAGGCTTAGAATTAGAAATAGGGTTAGTGTTAGGATTAGGGTCAGGGTTAGGTTTAGGGTTAGGGTTAGGGTTAGGGTCAGGGAGGGTTTAGGGTTAGGGTTAGGGTTAGTGTTAGATTTAGGGTTAGGTTTATGTTTATTGTTAGATTTAGGATTTAGGGTCTAAGGTTTATGGTTTAGGATTTTTTAACGTTTAGGTTGGATTAGGTTTAGGGTTTAGAGTTTAGTGTTATGGTTACGGTTAGGGTTAGGGTTAGGGTTAGAGTTAGGGTTAGGGTTAGGGTTAGGGTTAGGGTTAGGGTTAGGGTTAGGGTTAGGATTAGGTTTAGGTTTAGGGTTACGGTTAGGGTTAGGGTTAGGGTTAGGATTAGTGTTAAGGTTAGGGTTAGGTTTAGGGTTAGGGTTAGGGTTAGGGTTAGGGTTAGGGTTAGGGTTAGGATTAGGGTTAGGGTTAGGGTTAGGGTAAGGGTTAGGGGTTAGGGTTAGGGTTATGGTTATTGTTAGGTTTAGGGTTTAGGGTTTAGTGTTTAGGGTTTAAGGTTTAGGGTTTAGGATTATTTAAGATTTAGGGTGGTTTAGGTTAAGGGTTTAGGGTTTAGAGTTTAGGATTGTTTAAGGTTTAGGGTTGTTTAGGGTATAGTGTTTAGGGTTAAAAGTTTAGGGTTGTTTAGGGTTTAGTGTTTAGGGTTTAGGTTTGTTTAAGGTTTAGTGTTTAAGGTTTAGGTTTTAGGGTTGTTTTGGATTTAGTGTTTAGTGTTGTTTAGGGTATAGTGTTAATGGTTTAGGGTTTAGGGTTATTTAGGGTTTAGTGTTTAAGGTTTAAGGTATAGGGTTGTTTAGGGTTTAGTGTTTAGGGTTGTTTATGGTTTAGTGATTAGGGTTGTTTAGGGTTGTTTAGAGGTTAGTGTTTAGGGTTATTCAGGGTTTATGATTTAGGGTTGTTCAGGGTTTAGGATTTATGGTTGTTCAGGGTTTAGGATTTAGGGATTAAGGTTAAGGGGTTAGGGTTAGGGTTAGGGTTAAAGTTAGCATTAGGGTTAGAGTTAGGGTTAGAGTTAGGGTCATGGGGTTATGTTAGGCTTAAGGTTAGGGTTATGGTTATGGGGTTAAGGTTAGGGTTGGGGTTAGGGTTAGGTTTAGGTTTAGGGTTAGGGTTAGGGTTATGGTTATTCTTAGATTTATGGTTTAAAATTTAGGGTTTATGGTTTAAGGTTTAGGGTTTAGGATTGTTTAAGTTTTAGGGTGGTTTAGGTTTAGGGTTCAAAATTTAGCGTTTAAGATTGTTTAATGGTTAGGGTTGTTTAGGTTTTAGCGTTTAGAGTTGTTTAGGGTTTTTTAGGGTTGTTTATAATTTAGTGTTTAGGGTTGTTCATTATTTATGATTTAGGATATTTTAAGGTTTAGGGTTTAAGGTTGTATAGTGTTTTAGGGTTTAGAGTATAATGTTTAGGGTTAAGGGTTTAGGGTTGTTTAGGTTATAGTGTTAATGGTTTTAGGGTTTAGGCTTGTTTAGGGTTTAGTGTTTAGGGTTTAGTGTTTAGGGTTTTTTAGCGTTTAGTGTTTATAGTTTAGGGTTTAGGGTGCTTTTGGAATTAGTGTTTAGGGTTTTTTCGGGGTTTAGGGTTTAGGATTTAGGGTGTTAGGGTTAGTGTTAGGGTTAGGTTTAGGGTTAAGGTGAGGGTTAGGGTGAGGGTTAAGGTTAGGGTTAGGGTTAAGGTTAGTGTTAGTGTTAGGGTAAGGGTTAGGGTTAGGGATAGGGTTAGGGTTAGGGTTAGAGTTAGGGTTAAGGTTAGGGTTAGGGTTAGGGTTAGGGTTAGGGGTTTGGTTTAGGGTTAGTGTTAGGTGTTAGGGGTTAGTGTTAGGGTTAGGATTAGGGTTAGGGTTCGGGTTAGGTTTAGTGTTAGGTTTATTATTAGGGGGTTAGGTTTTAGTTTAGGATTAGTGTTAGGGTTAGAATTAGAAATAGAGTTAGTGTTAGGATTAGGGTCAGGATAAGGTTTAGAAATATGGTTAGGGTTAGGGTTAAGGGTAGGGTTAGGGTTAGGGTTAGAATTAAGGTTTAGGGTTTAGTGTTAAGATTAGGAATAGGGTGAGGTTTAGGGTTAGGTTTAGGGTTAGGCTTAGGGTTAGTGTTTGGGTTATGATTAGTGTTAGGATTAGGATTAGGGTTAGGGTCAGGTTTATGTTTAGGGTTAGGGTTAGGGTTAGGGTTAGATTTAGGGTTAGGTTTAGGTTTATTGTTAGATTTAGGGTTTAGGGTTTAAGGTTTATGGTTTAGGATTTTTTAAGTTTAAGGGTGGATTAGGTTTAGGGTTTAGAGTTTAGTATTATGGTTACGGTTAGGGTTAGGGTTAGGGATGGGGTTAGGGTTAGGGTTAGGGTTATGGTAAGGGTTAGGTTTAGGGTTAGGGTTAATGTCAGGGTAAAAGTTAGGGGGTTAGTGTTAGGGTTTGTGTTAGGGCTAGGGTTAGGGTTAGGGTTAGGTTAGGGTTAGGGTTAGGGTTAGGGTTAGTGTTAGGGTTAGGGTTAGGTTAGGGTTAGGGTTAGGGTTAGGGTTAGGGTTAGGGGTTAGGGTTAGTGAAAGGGTTAGGGTTATTATTAGGGGGTTAGGTTTAAGTTTAGGATTAGTGTTAGGGTTAGAATTAGAAATAGGTTTAGTGTTAGGATTAGGGTCAGGGTTAGGTTTAGGGTTAGGGTTAGGGTTAGGGTTAGGGTCAGGGAGGGTTTAGGGTTAGGGTTAGGGTTAGGGTTAGATTTAGGTTTAGGTTTATTGTTAGATTTAGGATTTAGGGTCTAAGGTTTATGGTTTAGGATTGTTTAAGGTTTAGGGTGGATTAGGTTTAGGGTTTAGAGTTTAGTGTTATGGTTACGGTTAGGGTTAGGGTTAGGGTTAGGATTAGGGTTAAGGTTAGGGTTAGGATTAGGTTTAGGGTTAGGGTTAGGGTTAGGGTTAGGGTTAGGGTTAGGGTTAGGATTAGGGTTAGGGTTAGGGTTAGGGTAAGGGTTAGGGGTTAGGGTTAGGGTTATGGTTATTGTTAGGTTTAGGGTTTAGGGTTTAGTGTTTAGGGTTTAAGGTTTAGGGTTTAGGATTGTTTAAGATTTAGGGTGGTTTAGGTTAAGGGATTAGGGTTTAGAGTTTAGGATTGTTTAAGGTTTAGTGTTGTTTAGGGTATAGTGTTTAGGGTTAAAAGTTTAGGGTTGTTTAGGGTTTAGTGTTTAGGGTTTAGGGTTGTTTAAGGTTTAGTGTTTAAGGTTTAGGTTTTAGGGTTGTTTTGGGTTTAGTGTTTAGTGTTGTTTAGGGTATAGTGCTAATGGTTTAGGGTTTAGGATTATTTAGGGTTTAGTGTTTAAGGTTTAGGGTATAGGGTTGTTTAGGGTTTAGTGTTTAGGGTTGTTTATGGTTTAGTGATTAGGGTTATTTAGGGTAGTTTAGAGGTTAGTGTTTAGGGTTATTCAGGGTTTATGATTTAGGGTTGTTCAGGGTTTAGGATTTATGGTTGTTAAGGGTTTAGGATTTAGGGATTAAGCTTAAGGGGTTAGGGTTAGGGTTAGGGTTAGGGTTAGGGTTAGGGTTAGGGTTAAGGTTAGGGTTAGGGTTAGGGTTAGGGTTATGGTAAGGGTTAGGTTTAGGGTTAGGGTTAGGGTTAGGGTAAAAGTTAGGGGGTTAGTGTTAGGGTTTGTGTTAGGGTTAGGGTTAGGGTTAGGGTTAGGTTAGGGTTAGGGTTAGGGTTAGGGTTAGGGTTAGGTTAGGGTTAGGGTTAGGGTTAGGGTTAGGGTTAGGGTTAGGGGTTAGGGTTAGTGAAAGGGTTAGGGTTATTATTAGGGGGTTAGGTTTAAGTTTAGGATTAGTGTTAGGGTTAGAATTAGAAATAGGGTTAGTGTTAGGATTAGGGTCAGGGTTAGGTTTAGGGTTAGGGTTAGGGTTAGGGTTAGGGTCAGGGAGGGTTTAGGGTTAGGGTTAGGGTTAGGGTTAGATTTAGGTTTAGGTTTAGGTTTATTGTTAGATTTAGGGTTTAGGGTCTAAGGTTTATGGTTTAGGATTGTTTAAGGTTTAGGGTGGATTAGGTTTAGGGATTAGAGTTTAGTGTTATGGTTACGGTTAGGGTTAGGGTTAGGGTTAGGATTAGGGTTAAGGTTAGGGTTAGGATTAGGTTTAGGGTTAGGGTTAGGGTTAGGGTTAGGGTTAGGGTTAGGGTTAGGATTAGGGTTAGGGTTAGGGTTAGGGTAAGGGTTAGGGGTTAGGGTTAGGGTTATGGTTATTGTTAGGTTTAGGGTTTAGGGTTTAGTGTTTAGGGTTTAAGGTTTAGGGTTTGGGATTGTTTAAGATTTAGGGTGGTTTAGGTTAAGGGATTAGGGTTTAGAGTTTAGGATTGTTTAAGGTTTAGTGTTGTTTAGGGTATAGTGTTTAGGGTTAAAAGTTTAGGGTTGTTTAGGGTTTAGTGTTTAGGGTTTAGGGTTGTTTAAGGTTTAGTGTTTAAGGTTTAGGTTTTAGGGTTGTTTTGGGTTTAGTGTTTAGTGTTGTTTAGGGTATAGTGCTAATGGTTTAGGGTTTAGGATTATTTAGGGTTTAGTGTTTAAGGTTTAGGGTATAGGGTTGTTTAGGGTTTAGTGTTTAGGGTTGTTTATGGTTTAGTGATTAGGGTTATTTAGGGTAGTTTAGAGGTTAGTGTTTAGGGTTATTCAGGGTTTATGATTTAGGGTTGTTCAGGGTTTAGGATTTATGGTTGTTCAGGGTTTAGGATTTAGGGATTAAGGTTAAGGGGTTAGGGTTAGGGTTAGGGTTAGGGTTAGGGTTAGGGTTAAGGTTAGGGTTAGTGTTAGGGTTAGGATTATGGTTAGTGTTAGGATTAGGGTTAGTGTTAGGGTCAGGGTTAGGTTTAGGGTTAGGGTTAGGGTTAGGGTTAGATTTAGGGTCAGGTTTAGGTTTATTGTTAGATTTAGGGTTTAGGGTTTAAGGTTTATGGTTTAGGATTGTTTAAGGTTTAGGGTGGATTAGGTTTAGGGTTTAGAGTTTAGTGTTATGGTTACGGTTAGTGTTAGGGTTAGGGTTAGGGTTAGGGTTAGGGTTAGTGTTAGGGTTAGGGTAATGGTTAGGATGAGGGTTAGGGTTAGGGTTAGGGTAAGGGTTAGGGGTTAGTGTTAGGGTTAGGATTAGGGTTAGGGTTAGGGTTAGGTTAGGGTTAGGGTTAGGGTTAGGGGTTAGGGTTAGTGTTAGGGTTAGGGTTATTATTAGGGGGTTAGGTTAAAGTTTAGGATTAGTGTTAGGGTTAGAATTAGAAATAGGGTTAGTGTTAGGATTAGGGTCAGGGTTAGGTTTAGGGTTAGGGTTAGGGTTAGGGTGAGGGTTAGGGTCAGGGAGGGTTTAGGGTTAGGGTTAGGGTTAGGGTAAGATTTAGGGTTAGGTTTAGGTTTATTGTTAGATTTAGGATTTAGGGTCTAATGTTTATGGTTTAGGATTGTTTAAGGTTTAGGGTGGATTAGGTTTAGGGTTTAGAGTTTAGTGTTATGGTTACAGTTAGGGTTAGGGTTAGGGTTAGGGTTAGGATTAGGGTTAAGGTTAGGGTTAGGATTAGGTTTAGGTTTAGGGTTAGGTTTAGGGTTAGGGTTAGGGTTAGGGTTAGGGTTAGGGTTAGGATTAGGGTTAGGGTTAGGGTTAGGGTAAGGGTTAGGGGTTAGGGTTAGGGTTATGGTTATTTTTAGGTTTAGGGTTTAGGGTTTAGTGTTTAGGGTTTAAGGTTTAGGGTTTAGGATTGTTTAAGATTTAGCGTGGTTTAGGTTAAGGGTTTAGGGTTTAGAGTTTAGGATTGTTTAAGGTTTAGGGTTGTTTAGGGTATAGTGTTTAGGGTTAAAAGTTTAGGGTTGTTTTGGGTTTAGTGTTTAGGGTTTAGTGTTGTTTCAGGTTTAGTGTTTAAGGTTTAGGTTTTAGGGTTGTTTTGAGTTTAGTGTTTAGTGTTGTTTAGGGTATAGTGTTAATGGTTTATGGTTTAGAGTTATTTAGGGTTTAGTGTTTAAGGTTTAGGGTATAGGGTTGTTTAGGATTTAGTGTTTAGGGTTGTTTATGGTTTAGTGATTAGGGTTGTTTAGGGTTGTTTAGAGGTTAGTGTTTAGGGTTATTCAGGGTTTATGATTTAGGGTTGTTCAGGGTTTAGGATTTATGGTTGTTCAGGGTTTAGGATTTAGGGATTAAGGTTAAGGGGTTAGGGTTAGGGTTAGGGTTAGGGTTAGGGTTAGCATTAGGGTTATAGTTAGGGTTAGAGTTAGGGTTATGGGGTTATGTTAGGCTTAAGGTTAGGGTTAGGGTTTTGGGGTTAAGGTTAGGGTTGGGGTTAGGGTTAGGTTTAGGTTTAGGGTTAGGGTTACGGTTATGGTTATTCTTAGATTTAATGTTTAAATTTTAGGGTTTATGCTTTAAGGTTTAGGGTTTAGGATTGTTTAAGTTTTAGGGTGGTTTAGGTTTAGGGTATAGGTTTTAGCGTTTAAGATTGTTTAATGTTTAGGGTTGTTTAGGTTTTAGCGTTTAGAGTTGTTTAGGGTTTTTTAGGGTTGTTTATGATTTAGTGTTTAGGGTTGTTCAGGATTTATGATTTAGGATATTTTAAGGTTTAGGGTTTAAGGTTGTATAGTGTTTTAGGGTTTAGGGTATATTGTTTAGGGTTAACGGTTTAGGGTTGTTTAGGGTATAGTGTTAATGGTTTTAGGGTTTAGGCTTGTTTAGTGTTTAGTGTTTAGGGTTTAGGGTTTAGGGTTTTTTAGCGTTTAGTGTTTACAGTTTAGGGTTTAGGGTGCTTTTGGAATTAGTGTTTAGGGTTTTTCGGGGTTTAGGGTTTAGGATTTAGGGTGTTAGTGTTAGTGTTAGGGTTAGGTTTAGGGTTAAGGTTAGGGTTAGGGTGAGGGTTAAGGTTAGGGTTAGGGTTAAGGTTAGTGTTAGTGTTAGGGTAAGGGTTAGGGTTAGGGATAGGGTTAGGGTTAGGGTTAGGGTTAGGGTTAAGTTTAGGGTTAGGGTTAGGGTTAGGGTTAGGGGTTAGGGTTAGGGTTAGTGTTAGGGGTTAGGGGTTAGTGTTAGGGTTAGGGTTAGGGTTGGGGTTAGGGTTAGGGTTAGGTTTAGTGTTAGAGTTATTATTAGGGGGTTAGGTTTTAGTTCAGGATTAGTGTTAGGGTTAGAATTAGAAATAGGGTTAGTGTTAGGATTAGAGTCAGGGTTAGGTTTAGGGATATGGTTAGGGTTAGTGTTAAGGGTAGAGTTAGGGTTAGGGTTAGATTTAAAGTTTAGGGTTTAGTGTTAGGATTAGGGATAGTGTGAGGTTTAGGGTTAGGTTTAGGGTTAGGGTTAGGGTTAGTGTTTGGGTTATGATTAGTGTTATTATTAGGGTTAGGGTTAGGGTCAGGTTTAGGTTTAGGGTTAGGATTAGGTTTATTGTTAGATTTAGGGTTTAGGGTTTAAGGTTTAAGGTTTAGGATTGTTTAAGGTTTAGGGTAGATTAGGTTTAGGGTTTAGAGTTTAGTATTATGGTTACGGTTAGTGTTAGGGTTAGGGTTAGAGTTAGGGTTAGGGTTAGGGTTAGGGTTAGGGTTAGGGTTAAGGTTAGGGTTAATGTTAGGGTTAGAGTTATGGTTAGTGTTAGGATTAGGGTTAGGTTTAGGGTCAGGGTTAGGTTTAGGGTTAGGGATAGGGTTAGGGTTAGATTTAGGGTTAGGTTTAGGTTTATTGTTAGATTTAGGGTTTAGGGTTTAAGGTTTATGGTTTAGGATTGTTTAAGGTTTAGGGTGGATTAGGTTTAGGGTTTAGAGTTTAGAGTTATGGTTACGGTTAGGGTTAGGGTTAGGGATGGTGTTAGGGTTAGGGTTAGGGTTATGGTAAGGGTTAGGGTTAGGGTTAGGGTTAGGGTTATGGTAAAAGTTAGGGGGTTAGTGTTAGGGTTTGTGTTAGGGTTAGGGTTAGGGTTAGGGTTAGGTTAGGGTTAGGGTTAGGGTTAGGGTTAGGGTTAGGGGTTAGGGTTAGTGTTAGGGTTAGGGTTATTATTAGGGGGTTAGGTTTAAGTTTAGGATTAGTGTTAGGGTAAGAATTAGAAATAGGGTTAGTCTTAGGATTAGGGTCAGGGTTAGGTTTAGGGTTAGGGTTAAGGTTAGGGTTAGGGTTAAAGTCAGGGAGGGTTTAGGGTTAGGGTTAGGGTTAGGGTTAGATTTAGGGTTAGGTTTAGGTTTATTGTTAGATTTAGGATTTAGGGTCTAAGGTTTATGGTTTAGGATTTTTTAAGGTTTAGGGTGGATTAGCTTTAGGCTTTAGAGTTTAGTGTTATGGTTACAGTTAGGTTTAGGGTTAGGGTTAGGGTTTGGATTAGGGTTAAGGTTAGGGTTAGGATTAGGTTTAGGGTTAGGGTTAGGGTTAGGGTTAGGGTTAGGGTTAGGGTTAGGATTAGGGTTAGCGTTAGGGTTAGGGTAAGGGTTAGGGGTTAGGGTTAGGGTTATGGTTATTGTTAGGTTTAGGGTTTAAGGTTTAGTGTTTAGGCTTTAAGGTTTAGGGTTTAGGATTGTTTAAGATTTAGGGTGGTTTAGGTTAAGGGTTTAGCGTTTAGAGTTTAGGATTGTTTAAGGTTTAGGGTTGTTTAGGGTATAGAGTTTAGGGTTAAAAGTTTAGGGTTTTTTAGGGTTTAGTGTTTAGGGTTTAGGGTTGTTTAAGGTTTAGTGTTTAAGGTTTAGGTTTTAGGGTTGTTTGGGGTTGAGTGTTTAGTGTTCTTTAGGGTATAGTGTTAATGGTTTAGGGTTTAGGGTTATTATGGTTTAGTGTTTAAGGTTTAGTGTATAGGGTTGTTTAGGGTTTAGTGTTTAGGGTTGTTTATGGTTTACTGATTAGGGTTGTTTAGGGTTGTTTAGAGGTTAGTGTTTAGGGTTATTCAGGATTTATGATTTAGGGTTGTTCAGGGTTTAGGATTTATGGTTGTTCAGGGTTTAGAATTTAGGGATTAAGGTTAAGGGGTTAGGGTTAGGGTTAGGGTTAGGGTTAGGGTTAGCATTAGGGTTAGAGTTAGGGTTAGAGTTAGGGTTAGAGTTAGGGTTATGGGGTTATGTTAGGCTTAAGGTTAGGATTAGGGTTATGGGGTTAAGGTTAGGGTTAAGGTTAGGGTTAGGTTTCGGTTTAGGGTTATGGTTAGGGTTATGGTTATTCTTAGATTTATGGTTTAAAATTTAGGGCTTATGGTTTAAGGTTTAGGGTTTAGGATTGTTTAAGTTTTAGGGTGGTTTAGGTTTAGGGTATAGAATTTAGCGTTTAAGATTGTTTAATGGTTAGGGTTGTTTAGGTTTTAGCGTTTAGAGTTGTTTAGGGTTTTTTAGGGTTGTTTATAATTTAGTGTTTAGGGTTGTTCAGGATTTATGATTTAGGATATTTTAAGGTTTAGGGTTTAAGGTTGTATAGTGTTTTAGGGTTAAGGGTATAATGTTTAGGGTTAAGGGTTTAGGGTTGTTTAGGGTATAGTGTTAATGGTTTTAGGGTTTAGGCTTGTTTAGGGTTTAGTGTTTAGGGTTTAGGGTTTTTTAGCGTTTAGTGTTTATAGTTTAGGGTTTAGGGTGCTTTTGGAATTAGTGTTTAGGGTTTTTCGGGGTTTAGGGTTTAGGATTTTGGGTGTTAGGGTTAGTGTTAGGGTTAGGTTTAGGGTTAAGGTGAGGATTAGGGTGAGGGTTAAGGTTAGGGTTAGGGTTAAGGTTAGTGTTAGTGTTAGGGTAAGGGTTAGGGTTAGGGATAGGGTTAGGGTTAGGTTTAGGGTTAGGGTTAGGGTTAGGGTTAGGGTTAGGGTTAGGGGTTAGGGTTAGGTTTAGTGTTAGGGGTTAGGGGTTAGTGTTAGGGTTAGGGTTAGGGTTAGGGTTAGGGTTAGGTGTTAGGGTTATTGAAAGGGTTAGGGTTATTATTAGGGGGTTAGGTTTAAGTTTAGGATTAGTGTTAGGCTTAGAATTAGAAATAGGGTTAGTGTTAGGATTAGGGTCAGGGTTAGGTTTAGGGTTAGGGTTAGGGTTAGGGTCAGGGAGGGTTTAGGGTTAGGGTTAGGGTTAGTGTTAGATTTAGGGTTAGGTTTAGGTTTATTGTTAGATTTAGGATTTAGGGTCTAAGGTTTATGGTTTAGGATTGTTTAACGTTTAGGGTGGATTAGGTTTAGGGTTTAGAGTTTAGTGTTATGGTTACGGTTAGGGTTAGGGTTAGGGTTAGGATTAGGGTTAAGGTTAGGGTTAGGATTAGGTTTAGGGTTAGGGTTAGGGTTAGGGTTAGGGTTAGGGTTAGGGTTAGGGTTAGGATTAGGTTTAGGTTTAGGGTTACGGTTAGGGTTAGGGTTAGGGTTAGGGTTAGGATTAGGGTTAAGGTTAGGGTTAGGTTTAGGGTTAGGGTTAGGGTTAGGGTTAGGGTTAGGGTTAGGGTTAGGGTTAGGATTAGGGTTAGGGTTAGGGTTAGGGTAAGGGTTACGGGTTAGGGTTAGGGTTATGGTTATTGTTAGGTTTATGGTTTAGGGTTTAGTGTTTAGGGTTTAAGGTTTAGGGTTTAGGATTGTTTAAGATTTAGGGTGGTTTAGGTTAAGGGTTTAGGGTTTAGAGTTTAGGATTGTTTAAGGTTTAGGGTTGTTTAGGGTATAGTGTTTAGGGTTAAAAGTTTAGGGTTGTTTAGGGTTTAGTGTTTAGGGTTTAGGTTTGTTTAAGGTTTAGTGTTTAAGGTTTAGGTTTTAGGGTTGTTTTGGATTTAGTGTTTAGTGTTGTTTAGGGTATAGTGTTAATGGTTTAGGGTTTAGGGTTATTTAGGGTTTAGTGTTTAAGGTTTAAGGTATAGGGTTGTTTAGGGTTTAGTGTTTAGGGTTGTTTATGGTTTAGTGATTAGGGTTGTTTAGGGTTGTTTAGAGGTTAGTGTTTAGGGTTATTCAGGGTTTATGATTTAGGGTTGTTCAGGGTTTAGGATTTATGGTTGTTCAGGGTTTAGGATTTAGGGATTAAGGTTAAGGGGTTAGGGTTAGGGTTAGGGTTAGGGTTAGCATTAGGGTTAGAGTTAGGGTTAGAGTTAGGGTTATGGGGTTATGTTAGGCTTAAGGTTAGGGTTAGGGTTATGGGGTTAAGGTTAGGGTTGAGGTTAGGGTTAGGTTTAGGTTTAGGATTAGGGTTAGGGTTATGGTTATTCTTAGATTTATGGTTTAAAATTTAGGGTTTATGGTTTAAGGTTTAGGGTTTAGGATTGTTTAAGTTTTAGGGTGGTTTAGGTTTAGGGTACAAAATTTAGCGTTTAAGATTGTTTAATGGTTAGGGTTGTTTAGGTTTTAGCGTTTAGAGTTGTTTAGGGTTTTTTAGGGTTGTTTATAATTTAGTGTTTAGGGTTGTTCATTATTTATGATTTAGGATATTTTAAGGTTTAGGGTTTAAGGTTGTATAGTGTTTTAGGGTTTAGGGTATAATGTTTAGGGTTAAGGGTTTAGGGTTGTTTAGGGTATAGTGTTAATGGTTTTAGTGTTTAGGCTTGTTTAGGGTTTAGTGTTTAGGGTTTAGGGTTTAGGGTTTTTTAGCGTTTAGTGTTTATAGTTTAGGGTTTAGGGTGCTTTTGGAATTAGTGTTTAGGATTTTTCGGGGTTTAGGGTTTAGGATTTAGGGTGTTAGGGTTAGTGTTAGGGTTAGGTTTAGGGTTAAGGTGAGGGTTAGGGTGAGGGTTAAGGTTAGGGTTAGGGTTAAGGTTAGTGTTAGTGTTAGAATAAGGGTAAGGGTTAGGGATAGGGTTAGGGTTAGGGTTAAGGTTAGGGTTAATGTTAGGGTTAGGGTTAGGGTTAGGGTTAGGGGTTTGGGTTAGGGTTAGTGTTAGGGGTTAGGGGTTATTGTTAGGGTTAGGATTAGGGTTAGGGTTAGGGTTAGGTTTAGTTTTAGGGTTATTATTAAGGGGTTCGGTTTTAGTTTAGGATTAGTGTTAGGGTTAGAATTAGAAATAGGGTTAGTGTTAGGATTAGGGTCAGGATAAGGTTTAGAAATATGGTTAGGGTTAGGGTTAATGGTAGGTTAGGGTTAGGGTTAGAATTAAGGTTTAGGGTTAATTGTTAAGATTAGGGATAGGGTGAGGTTTAGGGTTAGGTTTAGGGTTAGGGTTAGGGTTAGTGTTTGGGTTATGATTAGTGTTAGGATTAGGATTAGGGTTAGGGTCATGTTTATGTTTAGGGTTAGGGTTAGGGTTAGGGTTAGATTTAGGGTTAGGTTTAGGTTTATTGTTAGATTTAGGGTTTAGGGTTTAAGGTTTATGGTTTAGGATTGTTTAAGTTTAAGGGTGGATTAGGTTTAGGGTTTAGAGTTTAGTATTATGGTTACGGTTAGGGTTAGGGTTAGGGTTAGAGTTAGGGTTAGGGTTAAGGTTAGGGTTAGGGTTAAGGTTAGGGTTAGTGTTAGGGTTAGGGTTATGGTTAGTGTTAGGATTAGGGTTAGGGTTAGGGTCAGGGTTAGGTTTAGTGTTAGGGATAGGGTTAGGGTTAGATTTAGGGTTAGGTTTAGGTTTATTGTTAGATTTAGATTTTAGTATTTAAGGTTTATGGTTTAGGATTGTTTAAGGTTTAGGGTGGATTAGGTTTAGGGTTTAGAGTTTAGTGTTATGGTTACGGTTAGGGTTAGGGTTAAAGATGGGGTTAGGGTTAGGTTTAGGGTTATGGTAAGGGTTAGGTTTAGGTTTAGGGTTAGGGTTAGGGTAAAAGTTAGGGGGTTAGTGTTAGGGTTAGTGTTAGGGTTAGGGTTAGGGTTAGGGTTAGGTTAGGGTTAGGGTTAGGTTTAGGGTTAGGGTTATTGTTAGGGTTAGGTTAGGGTTAGGGTTAGGGTTAGGGTTAGGGTTAGGGGTTAGGGTTAGTGAAAGGGTTAGGGTTATTATTAGGGGGTTAGGTTTAAGTTTAGGATTAGTGTTAGGGTTAGAATTAGAAATAGGGTTAGTGTTAGGATTAGGGTCAGGGTTAGGTTTAGGGTTAGGGTTAGAGTTAGGGTTAGGGTCAGGGAGGGTTTAGGGTTAGGGTTAGGGTTAGGGTTAGATTTAGGTTTAGGTTTAGGTTTATTGTTAGATTTAGGATTTAGGGTCTAAGGTTTATGGTTTAGGATTGTTTAAGGTTTAGGGTGGATTAGGTTTAGGGTTTAGAGTTTAGTGTTATGGTTACGGTTAGGGTTAGGGTTAGGGTTAGGGTTAGGATTAGGGTTAAGGTTAGGGTTAGGATTAGGTTTAGGGTTAGGGTTAGGGTTAGGGTTAGGGTTAGGGTTAGGATTAGGGTTAGGGTTAGGGTTAGGGTAAGGGTTAGGGGTTAGGGTTAGGGTTATGGTTATTGTTAGGTTTAGGGTTTAGGGTTTAATGTTTAGGGTTTAAGGTTTAGGGTTTAGGATTGTTTAAGATTTAGGGTGGTTTAGGTTAAGGGTTTAGGGTTTAGAGTTTAGGATTGTTTAAGGTTTAGTGTTGTTTAGGGTATAGTGTTTAGGGTTAAATGTTTAGGGTTGTTTAGGGTTTAGTGTTTAGGGTTTAGGGTTGTTTAAGGTTTAGTGTTTAAGGTTTAGGTTTTAGGGTTGTTTTGGGTTTAGTGTTTAGTGTTGTTTAGGGTATAGTGCTAATGGTTTAGGGTTTAGGGTTTTTAGGGTTTAGTGTTTAAGGTTTAGGGTATAGGGTTGTTTAGGGTTTAGTGTTTAGGGTTGTTTATGGTTTAGTGATTAGGGTTATTTAGGGTAGTTTAGAGGTTAGTGTTTAGGGTTATTCAGGGTTTATGATTTAGGGTTGTTCAGGGTTTAGGATTTATGGTTGTTCAGGGTTTAGGATTTAGGGATAAAGGTTAAGGGGTTAGGGTTAGGGTTAGGGTTAGTGTTAGGGTTAGGGTTAGGGTTAGGGTTAGGGTTAGGGTTAAGGTTAGGTTTAGGGTTAGGGTTAGGGGTATGGTTAGTGTTAGGATTAGGGTTAGTGTTAGGGTCAGGGTTAGGTTTAGGTTTAGGGTTAGGGTTAGGGTTAGATTTAGGGTCAGGTTTAGGTTTATTGTTAGATTTAGGGTTTAGGGTTTAGTTTTATGGTTTAGGATTGTTTAAGGTTTAGGGTGGATTAGGTTTAGGGTTTAGAGTTAAGTGTTATGGTTACGGTTAGTGTTAGGGTTAGGGTTAGGGTTAGGGTTAGGGTTAGGGTTAGGGTAATGGTTAGGGTGAGGGTTAGGGTTAGGGTAAGGGTTAAAGGTTAGTGTTAGGGTTAGGATTAGGGTTAGGGTTAGGGTTAGGTTAGGGTTAGGGTTAGGGTTAGGGTTAGGGGTTAGGTTTAGTGTTAGGGTTAAGGTTATTATTAGGGGGTTAGGTTTAAGTTTAGGATTAGTGTTAGGGTTAGAATTAGAAATAGGGTTAGTGTTAGGATTAGGGTCAGGGTTAGGTTTAGGGTTAGGGTTAGGGTTAGGGTGAGGGTTAGGGTCAGGGAGGGTTTAGGGTTAGGGTTAGGGTTAGGGTAAGATTTAGGGTTAGGTTTAGGTTTATTGTTAGATTTAGGATTTAGGGTCTAAGGTTTATGGTTTAGGATTGTTTAAGGTTTAGGGTGGATTAGGTTTAGGGTTTAGAGTTTAGTGTTATGGTTACGGTTAGGGTTAGGGTTAGGATTAGGGTTAAGGTTAGGGTTAGGATTAGGTTTAGGTTTAGGGTTAGGGTTAGGGTTAGGGTTAGGGTTAGGGTTAGGGTTAGGGTTAGGATTAGGGTTAGGGTTAGGGTTAGGGTAAGGGTTATGGGTTAGGGTTAGGGTTATGGTTATTTTTAGGTTTAGGGTTTAGGGTTTAGTGTTTAGGGTTTAAGGTTTAGGGTTTAGGATTGTTTAAGATTTAGGGTGGTTTAGGTTAAGGGTTTAGGGTTTAGAGTTTAGGATTGTTTAAGGTTTAGGGTTGTTTAGGGTATAGTGTTTAGGGTTAAAAGTTTAGGGTTGTTTTGGGTTTAGTGTTTAGGGTTTAGGGTTGTTTAAGGTTTAGTGTTTAAGGTTTAGGTTTTAGGGTTGTTTTGGGTTTAGTGTTTAGTGTTGTTTAGGGTATAGTGTTAATCGTTTATGGTTTAGAGTTATTTAGGGTTTAGTGTTTAAGGTTTAGGGTATAGGGTTGTTTAGGATTTAGTGTTTAGGGTTGTTTATGGTTTAGTGATTAGGGTTGTTTAGGGTTGTTTAGAGGTTAGTGTTTAGGGTTATTCAGGGTTTATGATTTAGGGTTGTTCAGGGTTTAGGATTTATGGTTGTTCAGGGTTTAGGATTTAGGGATTAAGGTTAAGGGGTTAGGGTTAGGGTTAGGGTTAGCATTAGGGTTATAGTTAGGGTTAGAGTTAGGGTTATGGGGTTATGTTAGGCTTAAGGTTAGGGTTAGGGTTTTGGGGTTAAGGTTAGGGTTGGGGTTAGGGTTAGGTTTAGGTTTAGGGTTAGGGTTAGGGTTATGGTTATTCTTAGATTTAATGTTTAAATTTTAGGGTTTATGGTTTAAGGTTTAGGGTTTAGGATTGTTTAAGTTTTAGGGTGGTTTAGGTTTAGGGTATAGGGTTTAGCGTTTAAGATTCTTTAATGTTTAGCGTTGTTTAGGTTTTAGCGTTTAGAGTTGTTTAGGGTTTTTTAGGGTTGTTTATGATTTAGTGTTTAGGGTTGTTCAGGATTTATGATTTAGGATATTTTAAGGTTTAGGGTTTAAGGTTGTATAGTGTTTTAGGGTTTAGGGTATATTGTTTAGGGTTAAGGGTTTAGGGTTGTTTAGGGTATAGTGTTAATGGTTTTAGGGTTTAGGCTTGTTTAGTGTTTAGTGTTTAGGGTTTAGGGTTTAGGGTTTTTTAGCGTTTAGTGTTACAGTTTAGGGTTTAGGGTGCTTTTGGAATTAGTGTTTAGGGTTTTTCGGGGTTTAGAGTTTAGGATTTAGGGTGTTAGTGTTAGTGTTAGGGTTAGGTTTAGGGTTAAGGTGAGGGTTAGGGTGAGGGTTAAGGTTAGGGTTAGGGTTAAGGTTAGTGTTAGTGTTAGGGTAAGGGTTAGGGTTAGGGATAGGGTTAGGGTTAGGGTTAGGGTTAGGGTTAAGTTTAGGGTTAGGGTTAGGGTTAGGGTTAGGGGTTAGGGTTAGGGTTAGTGTTAGGGGTTAGGGGTTAGTGTTAGGGTTAGGGTTAGGGTTAGGGTTAGGTTTAGGTTTAGTGTTAGGGTTATTATTAGGGGGTTAGGTTTTAGTTCAGGATTAGTGTTAGGGTTAGAATTAGAAATAGGGTTAGTGTTAGGATTAGAGTCAGGGTTAGGTTTAGGGATATGGTTAAGGTTAGTGTTAAGGGTAGAGTTAGGGTTAGGGTTAGATTTAAAGTTTAGGGTTTAGTGTTAGGATTAGGGATAGTGTGAGGTTTAGGGTTAGGTTTAGGGTTAGGGTTAGGGTTAGTGTTTGGGTTATGATTAGTGTTATTATTAGGGTTAGGGTTAGGGTCAGGTTTAGGTTTAGGGTTAGGGTTAGGGTTAGGGTCAGATTTAGGGTTAGGTTTAGGTTTATTGTTAGATTTAGGGTTTAGGGTTTAAGGTTTAAGGTTTAGGATTGTTTAAGGTTTAGGATAGATTAGGTTTAGGGTTTAGAGTTTAGTATTATGGTTACGGTTAGTGTTAGGGTTAGGGTTAGAGTTAGGGTTAGGGTTAGGGTTAGGGTTAGGGTTAGGGTTAAGGTTAGGGTTAATGTTAGGGTTAGAGTTATGGTTAGTGTTAGGATTAGGGTTAGGTTTAGGGTCAGGGTTAGGTTTAGGGTTAGGGATAGGGTTAGGGTTAGATTTAGGGTTAGGTTTAGGTTTATTGTTAGATTTAGGATTTAGGGTCTAAGGTTTATGGTTTAGGATTTTTTAAGGTTTAGGGTGGATTAGCTTTAGGCTTTAGAGTTTAGTGTTAGGGTTACACTTAGGTTTAGGGTTAGGGTTAGGGTTAGGATTAGGGTTAAGGTTAGGGTTAGGATTAGGTTTAGGGTTAGGGTTAGGGTTAGGGTTAGGGTTAGGGTTAGGGTTAGGATTAGGGTTAGGGTTAGGGTTAGGGTAAGGGTTAGGGGTTAGGGTTAGGGTTATGGTTATTTTTAGGTTTAGGGTTTAAGGTTTAGTGTTTAGGGTTTAAGGTTTAGGGTTTAGGATTGTTTAAGATTTAGGGTGGTTTAAATTAAGGGTTTAGCGTTTAGAGTTTAGGATTGTTTAAGGTTTAGGTTTGTTTAGGGTATAGAGTTTAGGGTTAAATGTTTAGGGTTTTTTAGGGTTTAGTGTTTAGGGTTTAGGGTTGTTTAAAATTTAGTGTTTAAGGTTTAGGTTTTAGGGTTGTTTGGGGTTGAGTGTTTAGTGTTCTTTAGGGTATAGTGTTAATGGTTTAGGGTTTAGGGTTATTTAGGGTTTAGTGTTTAAGGTTTAGTTTATAGGGTTGTTTAGGGTTTAGTGTTTAGGGTTGTTTATGGTTTACTGATTAGGGTTGTTTAGGGTTGTTTAGAGGTTAGTGTTTAGGGTTATTCAGGGTTTATGATTTAGGGTTGTTCAGGGTTTAGGATTTATGGTTGTTCAGGGTTTAGAATTTAGGGATTAAGGTTAAGGGGTTAGGGTTAGGGTTAGGGTTAGGGTTAGCATTAGGGTTAGAGTTAGGGTTAGAGTTAGGGTTAGAGTTAGGGTTATGGGGTTATGTTAGGCTTAAGGTTAGGGTTAGGGTTATGGGGTTAAGGTTAGGGTTAAGGTTAGGGTTAGGTTTCGGTTTAGGGTTATGGTTAGGGTTATGGTTATTCTTAGATTTATGGTTTAAAATTTAGGGCTTATGGTTTAAGGTTTAGGGTTTAGGATTGTTTAAGTTTTAGGGTGGTTTAGGTTTAGGGTATAGAATTTAGCGTTTAAGATTGTTTAATGGTTAGGGTTGTTTAGGTTTTAGCGTTTAGAGTTGTTTAGGGTTTTTTAGGGTTGTTTATAATTTAGTGTTTAGGGTTGTTCAGGATTTATGATTTAGGATATTTTAAGGTTTAGGGTTTAAGGTTGTATAGTGTTTTAGGGTTAAGGGTATAATGTTTAGGGTTAAGGGTTTAGGGTTGTTTAGGGTATAGTGTTAATTGTTTTAGGGTTTAGGCTTGTTTAGGGTTTAGTGTTTAGGGTTTTGGGTTTTTTAGCGTTTAGTGTTTATAGTTTAGGGTTTAGGGTTCTTTTGGAATTAGTGTTTAGGGTTTTTCGGGGTTTAGGGTTTAGTATTTTGGGTGTTAGGGTTAGTGTTAGGGTTAGGTTTAGGGTTAAGGTGAGGGTTAGGGTGAGGGTTAAGGTTAGGGTTAGGGTTAAGGTTAGTGTTAGTGTTAGGGTAAGGGTTAGGGTTAGGGATAGGGTTAGGGTTAGGTTTAGGGTTAGGGTTAGGGTTAGGGTTAGGGTTAGGGTTAGGGGTTAGGGTTAGGTTTAGTGTTAGGGGTTAGGGGTTAGTGTTAGGGTTAGGGTTAGGGTTAGGGTTAGGGTTAGGTGTTAGGGTTATTGAAAGGGTTAGGGTTATTATTAGGGGGTTAGGTTTAAGTTTAGGATTAGTGTTAGGCTTAGAATTAGAAATAGGGTTAGTGTTAGGATTAGGGTCAGGGTTAGGTTTAGGGTTAGGGTTAGGGTTAGGGTCAGGGAGGGTTTAGCGTTAGGGTTAGGGTTAGTGTTAGATTTAGGGTTAGGTTTAGGTTTATTGTTAGATTTAGGATTTAGGGTCTAAGGTTTATGGTTTAGGATTGTTTAACGTTTAGGGTGGATTAGGTTTAGGGTTTAGAGTTTAGTGTTATGGTTACGGTTAGGGTTAGGGTTAGGGTTAGGATTAGGGTTAAGGTTAGGGTTAGGATTAGGTTTAGGGTTAGGGTTAGGGTTAGGGTTAGGGTTAGGGTTAGGGTTAGGATTAGGTTTAGGGTTAGGGTTAGGGTAAGGGTTAGGGGTTAGGGTTAGGGTTATGGTTATTGTTAGGTTTAGGGTTTAGGGTTTAGTGTTTAGGGTTTAAGGTTTAGGGTTTAGGATTGTTTAAGATTTAGGGTGGTTTAGGTTAAGGGTTTAGGGTTTAGAGTTTAGGATTGTTTAAGGTTTAGTGTTGTTTAGGGTATAGTGTTTAGGGTTAAATGTTTAGGGTTGTTTAGGGTTTAGTGTTTAGGGTTTAGGGTTGTTTAAGGTTTAGTGTTTAAGGTTTAGGTTTTAGGGTTGTTTTGGGTTTAGTGTTTAGTGTTGTTTAGGGTATAGTGCTAATGGTTTAAAGTTTAGGGTTATTTAGGGTTTAGTGTTTAAGGTTTAGGGTATAGGGTTGTTTAGGGTTTAGTGTTTAGGGTTGTTTATGGTTTAGTGATTAGGGTTATTTAGGGTAGTTTAGAGGTTAGTGTTTAGGGTTATTCAGTGTTTATGATTTAGGGTTGTTCAGGGTTTAGGATTTATGGTTGTTCAGGGTTTAGGATTTAGGGATAAAGGTTAAGGGGTTAGGGTTAGGGTTAGGGTTAGGGTTAGGGTTAGGGTTAGGGTTAGGGTTAGGGTTAGGGTTAAGGTTAGGGTTAGGGTTAGGGTTAGGGTTATGGTTAGTGTTAGGATTAGGGTTAGTGTTAGGGTCAGGGTTAGGTTTAGGGTTAGGGTTAGGGTTAGGGTTAGATTTAGGGTCAGGTTTAGGTTTATTGTTAGATTTAGGGTTTAGGGTTTAGGTTTATGGTTTAGGATTGTTTAAGGTTTAGGGTGGATTAGGTTTAGGGTTTAGAGTTTAGTGTTATGGTTACGGTTAGTGTTAGGGTTAGGGTTAGGGTTAGGGTTAGGGTAATGGTTAGGGTGAGGGTTAGGGTTAGGGTAAGGGTTAATGGTTAGTGTTAGGGTTAGGATTAGGGTTAGGGTTAGGGTTAGGTTAAGGTTAGGGTTAGGGTTAGGGTTAGGGGTTAGGGTTAGTGTTAGGGTTAAGGTTATTATTAGGGGGTTAGGTTTAAGTTTAGGATTAGTGTTAGGGTTAGAATTAGAAATAGGGTTAGTGTTAGGATTAGGGTCAGGGTTAGGTTTAGGGTTAGGGTTAGGGTTAGGGTGAGGGTTAGGGTCAGGGAGGGTTTAGGGTTAGGGTTAGGGTTAGGGTAAGATTTAGGGTTAGGTTTAGGTTTATTGTTAGATTTAGGATTTAGGGTCTAAGGTTTATGGTTTAGGATTGTTTAAGGTTTAGGGTGGATTAGGTTTAGGGTTTAGAGTTTAGTGTTATGGTTACGTTTAGGGTTAGGGTTAGGGTTAGGATTAGGGTTAAGGTTAGGGTTAGGATTAGGTTTAGGTTTAGGGTTAGGGTTAGGGTTAGGGTTAGGGTTAGGGTTAGGGTTAGGGTTAGGATTAGGGTTAGGGTTAGAGTTAGGGTAAGGGTTAGGGGTTAGGGTTAGGGTTATGGTTATTGTTAGGTTTAGGGTTTAGGGTTTAGTGTTTAGGGTTTAAGGTTTAGGGTTTAGGATTGTTTAAGATTTAGGGTGGTTTAGGTTAAGGGTTTAGGGTTTAGAGTTTAGGATTGTTTAAGGTTTAGGGTTGTTTAGGGTATAGTTTTTAGGGTTAAAAGTTTAGGGTTGTTTTGGGTTTAGTGTTTAGGGTTTAGGGTTGTTTAAGGTTTAGTGTTTAAGGTTTAGGTTTTAGGGTTGTTTTGGGTTTAGTGTTTAGTGTTGATTTGGGTATAGTGTTAATGGTTTATGGTTTAGAGTTATTTAGGGTTTAGTGTTTAAGGTTTAGGGAATAGGGTTGTTTAGGATTTAGTGTTTAGGGTTGTTTATGGTTTAGTGATTAGGGTTGTTTAGGGTTGTTTAGAGGTTAGTGTTTAGGGTTATTCAGGGTTTATGATTTAGGGTTGTTCAGGGTTTAGGATTTATGGTTGTTCAGGGTTTAGGATTTAGGACTTAAGGTTAAGGGGTTAGGGTTAGGGTTAGGGTTAGGGTTAGGGTTAGCATTAGGGTTATAGTTAGAGTTAGAGTTAGGGTTATGGGGTTATGTTAGGCTTAAGGTTAGGGTTAGGGTTATGGGGTTAAGGTTAGGGTTGTGGTTAGGGTTAGGTTTAGGTTTAGGGTTAGGGTTAGGGTTATGGTTATTCTTAGATTTAAGGTTTAAATTTTAGGGTTTATGGTTTAAGGTTTAGGGTTTAGGATTGTTTAAGTTTTAGGGTGGTTTAGGTTTAGGGTATAGGGTTTAGCGTTTAAGATTCTTTAATGTTTAGGGTTGTTTAGGTTTTAGCGTTTAGAGTTGTTTAGGGTTTTTTAGGGTTGTTTATGATTTAGTGTTTAGGGTTGTTCAGGATTTATGATTTAGGATATTTTAAGGTTTAGGGTTTAAGGTTGTATAGTGTTTTAGGGTTTAGGGTATATTGTTTAGGGTTAAGGGTTTAGGGTTGTTTAGGGTATAGTGTTAATGGTTTTAGGGTTTAGGCTTGTTTAGTGTTTAGTGTTTAGGGTTTAGGGTTTAGGGTTTTTTAGCGTTTAGTGTTTACAGTTTAAGGTTTAGGGCGCTTTTGGAATTAGTGTTTAGGGTTTTTCGGGGTTTAGTGTTTAGGATTTAGGGTGTTAGTGTTAGTGTTAGGGTTAGGTTTAGGGTTAAGGTGAGGGTTAGGGTGAGGGTTAAGGTTAGGGTTAGGGTTAAGGTTAGTGTTAGTGTTAGGGTAAGGGTTAGGGTTAGGGATAGGGTTAGGGTTAGGGTTAGGGTTAGGGTTAAGTTTAGGGTTAGGCTTAGGGTTAGGGTTAGGGGTTAGGGTTAGGGTTAGTGTTAGGGGTTAGGGGTTAATGTTAGGGTTAGGGTTAGGGTTAGGGTTAGGTTAGGGTTATTATTAGGGGGTTAGGTTTTAGTTCAGGATTAGTGTTCGGGTTAGAATTAGAAATAGGGTTAGTGTTAGGATTAGGGTCAGGGTTAGGTTTAGGGATATGGTTAGGGTTAGGGTTAAGGGTAGGGTTAGTGTTAGGGTTAGATTTAAAGTTTAGGGTTTAGTGTTAGGAATAGGGATAGTGTGAGGTTTAGGGTTAGGTTTAGGGTTAGGGTTAGGGTTAGTGTTTGGGTTATGATTAGTGTTATTATTAGGGTTAGGGTTATGGTCAGGTTTAGGTTTAGGGTTAGGGTTAGGGTTAGGGTCAGATTTAGGGTTAGGTTTAGGTTTATTGTTAGATTTAGGGTTTAGGGTTTAAGGTTTAAGGTTTAGGATAGTTTAAGGTTTAGGGTAGATTAGGTTTAGGGTTTAGAGTTTAGTATTGTGGTTACGGTTAGTGTTAGGGTTAGGGTTAGAGTTAGGGTTAGGTTTTGGGTTAGGGTTAGGGTTAGGGTTAGGGTTAAGGTTAGGGTTAATGTTAGGGTTAGAGTTATGGTTAGTGTTAGGATTAGGGTTAGGTTTAGGGTCAGGGTTAGGTTTAGGGTTAGGGATAGGGTTAGGGTTAGATTTAGGGTTAGGTTTAGGTTTATTGTTAGATTTAGGATTTAGGGTCTAAGGTTTATGGTTTAGGATTGTTTAAGGTTTAGGGTAGATTAGGTTTAGGGTTTAGAGTTTAGTGTTATGGTTACAGTTAGGGTTAGGGTTAGGGATGGGGTTAGGGTTAGGGTTAGGGTTATGGTAAGGTTTAGGGTTAGGGTTAGGGTTAGGGTTATGGTAAAAGTTAGGGGGTTAGTGTTAGGGTTTGGGTTAGGGTTAGGGTTAGGGTTAGGGTTAGGTTAGGGTTAGGGTTAGGGTTAGGGTTAGGGTTAGGGGTTAGGGTTAGTGTTAGGGTTAGGGTTAGGGTTAGGGTTAGGTTAGGGTTAGGGTTAGGGTTAGAGTTAGGGTTAGAGTTAGGGTTAAAGTTAGGGTTATGGGGTTATGTTAGGCTTAAGGTTAGGGTTAGGGTTATGGGGTTAAGGTTAGGGTTGGGGTTAGGGTTAGGTTTAGGTTTAGGGTTAGGGTTAGGGTTATGGTTATTCTTAGATTTATGGTTTAAAATTTAGGGCTTATGGTTTAAGGTTTAGTCTTTAGGATTGTTTAAGTTTTAGTGTGGTTTAGGTTTAGGGTATAGAATTTAGCGTTTAAGATTGTTTAATGGTTAGGGTTGTTTAGGTTTTAGCGTTTAGAGTTGTTTAGGGTTTTTTAGGGTTGTTTATAATTTAGTGTTTAGGGTTGTTCAGGATTTATGATTTAGGATATTTTAAGGTTTAGGGTTTAAGGTTGTATAGTGTTTTAGGGTTTAGTGTATAATGTTTAGGGTTAAGGGTTAAGGGTTGTTTAGGGTATAGTGTTAATGGTTTTAGGGTTTAGGCTTGTTTAGGGTTTAGGGTTTAGGGTTTAGTGTTTCGGGTTTTTTAGCGTTTAGTGTTTATAGTTTAGGGTTTAGGGTGCTTTTGGAATTAGTGTTTAGGGTTTTTCGGGGTTTAGGGTTTAGGATTTAGGGTGTTAGGGTTAGTGTTAGGGTTAGGTTTAGGGTTAAGGTGAGGGTTAGGGTGAGGGTTAAGGTTAGGGTTAGGGTTAAGGTTAGTGTTAGTGTTAGGGTAAGGGTTAGGGTTAGGGATAGGGTTAGGGTTAGGTTTAGGGTTAGGTTTAGGGTTAGGGTTAGGGTTAGGGGTTAGGGTTAGGTTTAGTGTTAGGGGTTAGGGGTTAGTGTTAGGATTAGGGTTAGGGTTAGTGTTAGGGTTAGGTTTAGTGTAGGGTTATTATTAGGGGGTTAGGTTTTAGTTTAGGATTAGTGTTAGGGTTAGAATTAGAAATAAGGTTAGTGTTAGAATTAGGGTAAGGGTTAGGTTTAGGGATAGGGTTAGGGTTAGGGTTAAGGGTAGGGTTAGGGTTAGGGTTAGATTTAAAGTTTAGGGTTTAGTGTTAGGATTAGGGATAGTGTGAGGTTTAGGGTTAGGTTTAGGGTTAGGGTTAGGGTTAGTGTTTGGGTTATGATTAATGTTAGGATTAGGGTTAGGGTTAGGGTCAGGTTTAGGTTTAGGGTTAGGGTTAGGGTTAGGGTTAGATTTAGGGTTAGGTTTAGGTTTATTGTTAGATTTAGGGTTTAGGGTCTACGGTTAATTGTTTAGGATTGTTTAAGTTTTAGGGTGGATTAGGTTTAGGGTTTAGAGTTTAGTGTTATGGTTACGGTTATGGTTAGGGTTAGGGTTAGGATTAGGGTTAAGGTTAGGGTTAGGGTTAGGTTTAGGGTTAGGTTTAGGGTTAGGGTTAGGGTTAGGGTTACGGTTAGGGTTAGGGTTAGGGTTAGGTTTAGGGTTAGGGTTAGGGTTATTGTTAGGGTTAGGGTAATGGTTAGGGGTTAGGGTTAAGGTTAGGGTTAAGGTTAGGTTTAGGGTTAAGGTTAGGGTTAGGGTTAGGGTTAGGGTTAGGGTTAGGGTTAGGGTTAGGGTTAGGGTTAGGGTAATGTTAGGGTTAGGGTTAGGGTTAGGGTTAGGGGTTAGGGTTAGGATTAGTGTTAGGGGTTAGAAGTTAGGGTTAGTGTTAGGGTTAGGGTTAGGGTTAGGGTTAGGGTTAGGGTTAGGGTTAGGGTGAGGGTTAGGGTTAGGGTTATGTGGTTATGTCAGGCTTAAGGTTAGGGTTAGGGTTATGGGGTTAAGGTTAGGGTTGGGGTTAGGGTTAGGTTTAGGTTTAGGGTTAGGGTTAGGGTTATGGTTATTCTTAGATTTATGGTTTAAAATTTAGGGTTTATGGTTTAAGGTTTAGGGTTAAGATTGTTTAAGTTTTAGGGTGGTTTAGGTTTAGGGTATAGGGTTTAGCGTTTAAGATTGTTTAATGTTTAGGGTTGTTTATGTTTTAGCGTTTAGAGTTGTTTAGATTTTTTTAGGGTTGTTTATGATTTAGTGTTTAGGGTTGTTCAGGATTTATGATTTAGGATATTTTAAGGTGTAGGGTTTAAGGTTGTATAGTGTTTTAGGGCTTAGGCTATAATGTTTAGGGTTAAGAGTTTAGGGTTGTTTAGGGTATAGTGTTAATGGTTTTAGGGTTTAGGCTTGTTTAGGGTTTAGTGTTTAGGGTTTAGGGTTTAGGGTTTTTTAGCGTTTAGTGTTTAGAGTTTAGGGTTTAGGGTGCTTTTGGAATAAGTGTTTAGGGTTTTTCTGGGTTTAGGGTTTAGGATTTAGGGTTTTAGGGTTAGGTTTAGGGTTAGGGTGAGGGTTAGGGTGAGAGTTAAGGTAAGGGTTAGGGTTAAGGTTAGTGTTAGTGTTAGGGTAAGTGTTAGTGTTAGGGATAGTGTTAGGGTTAGGGTTAGGGTTAGTGTTAGGGTTAGGGTTAGGGTTAGGGATAGGGTAGGTGTGAGGTTTAGGGTTAGGGTTAGGTTTAGGGTCAGGGTTAGTCTTTGTTTGGGTTATGGTTATTGTTAGGATTAGGCTTTGGATTAGGGTCAGGGGTAGGTTTAGGTTTACGGTTAGGGTTAGTGTTAGATTTAGGGTTAGGTTTAGGTTTATTGTTAGATTTAGGGTTTAGGGTTTAAGGTTTATGGTTTAGGATTGTTTAAGGTTTAGGGTGGATTAGGTTTAGGGTTTAGAGTTTAGTGTTATGGTTACGGTTAGGGTTAGGGTTAGGGTTAGGGTTAGGGTTAGGGTTAGTGTTAGGGTTACGGTTAGGGTTAGGGTTAGTGTTAGGGTTAGGGTTAGAGTTACGGTTAGGGTTAGGGTAAGAGTTACGGTTGGGGTTATGGTTAGGGTTAAGGTTAGGGTTTGGGGGGTTATGGTTTAGGTTAGGGTTAGGGTTAGGGTTAGGGTTAGGGTTAGGGTTAGGGTTAGGGTTAGGGTTAGGTTTAGGGTTAGGGTTATTATTAGGGATTTAGGTTTAAATTTAGGATTAGTGTTAGGGTTAGAATTAGAAATAGGGTTAGTGTTAGGATTAGGGTCAGGGTTAGGTTTAGGGATAGGGTTAGGGTTAGGGTTAGGGGTAGGGTTAGGGTTAGGGTTAGATTTAAAGTTTAAGGTTTAGTGTAAGGATTAGGGTTAGTGTGAGGTTTAGGGTTAGGGTTAGGTTTAGGGTTAGGGTTAGGGTTAGTGTTTGGGTTATGGTTAATGTTAGGATTAGGTTTAGGGTTAGGGTTAGGGTTATGGTTAGATTTAGGGTTCGGTTTAGGTTTATTGTTAGATTTAGGGTTTAGGGTTTAAGGTTTGTGGTTTAGGATTGTTTAAGGTTTAGGGTGGATTAGGTTTAGGGTTTAGAGTTTAGTGTTATGGTTACGTTTAGGGTTAGGGTTAGGTTTAGGGTTAGGGTTTGGGTTAGGGTTAGGGTTAGGTTTAGGTTAGGGTTATGGTTAGGGTTAAGGTTAGGTTTAGGGTTAGGGTTAGGGTTATAGTTAGTGTTAGGATTAGGGTTAGGGTTAAGGTCAGGGTTAGGTTTAGGGTTAGGGTTAGGGTTAGGGATAGATTTAGGTTTAGGTTTAGGTTTATTGTTAGATTTAGGGTTTAGGGTTTAAGGTTTATGGTTTAGGATTTTTTAAGGTTTAGGGTGGATTAGGTTTAGGATTTAGAGTTTAGTGTTATGGTTAAGGTTAAGGTTAGGGTTAGGGTTAGGTTTAGGGTTAGGTTTAGGGTTAGGGTTAGTGTTACGGTTAGGGTTAGGGTTAGGGTTACGGTTAGGGTTAGGGTTAGGGTTAGGGTAAGGGTTATGATTATGTTTATTGTTAGCTTTAGGGTTAGGGTTAGGGTTAAGGTTAGGTTTAGGGTTAGGGTTAGGTTTATGGTTAGGCTTAAGGTTAGGGTTAGGTTTAGGGTTAGGGTTACGGTTAGGGTTAGGTTTAAGGTTAGGGTTAGGGTTAGGGTTAGGGTTAGGTTTATTGTTAGGTTTAGGGTTTAGTGTTTAGGGTCTAAGGTTTTGGGTTTAGGATTGTTTAAGGTTTAGGGTAGATTAGGTTTAGGGTTTAGAGTTTAGTGTTAAGGTTAGGGTTAGGTTTAGGGTTTAGTGTTTAGTGTTCGGATTAGGGTTAGGGTTAGGGTTAGGTTTAGGGTTAAGTTTAGGGTCATGGATATTGTTAGGTTTAGGGTTTAGGGTTTAGGGTAAAGGTTTAGGTTTTAGGATTGTTTAAGGTTTATCGTAAATTAAATTTAGGGTTTACAATTTAGTGTTAGGGTTATGGTTAGTGTTAGGGTTAGGGTTAGGGTTAGGTTTAGGGTTCAGGGTTTAGGGTTTAGGATTGTTTAAGGTTTAGGGTAGATTAGGTTTAGGATTTAAAGTTTAGTTTTAGGGTTAGGGTTAGGTTTAGGGTTTAGGGTTTAATGTTAGGATTAAGGTTAGGGTTAAAGTTAGGGTTAGGGTAAGGGTTAGAATTAGGTTAGGGTTAGGGTTAGGGTTAGGGTTAGGGTTAAGATTAGGGTTCGGGTTAGGGTTAGGGTAAGGGTTAGGGGTTAGGGTTAGGGATATGGTTATTGTTAGGTTTAGGGTTTAGGGTTTAGTGTTTAGGGTTTAAGGTTTAGGGTTTAGGATTGTTTAAGATTTAGGGTGGTTTAGGTTAAGGGTTTAGGGTTTAGAGTTTAGGATTGTTTAAGGTCTAGGGTTGTTTAGGGTATAGTGTTTAGGATTAAAAGTTTAGAGTTGTCTAGGGTTTAGTGTTTAGGGTTTAGGGTTGTTTAAGGTTTAGTGTTTAAGGTTTAGGTTTTAGGGTTGTTTTGGGTTTAGTCTTTAGTGGTGTTTAGGGTATAGTGTTAATGGTTTAGGGTTTAGGGTTATTTAGGGTTTAGTGTTTAAGGTTTAGGGTATAGGGTTGTTTAGGGTTTAGTGTTTAGGGTTGTTTATGGTTTAGTGATTAGGGTTGTTTAGGGTTGTTTAGAGGTTAGTGTTTAGGGTTATTCAGGGTTTATGATTTAGGGTTGTTCAGGGTTTAGGATTTATGGTTGTTCAGGGTTTAGGATTTAGGGATTAAGGTTAAGAGGTTAGGGTTAGGGTTAGGGTTAGGGTTAGGGTTAGGGTTAAGTTAAGGGTTAGGGTTAGGGTTAGGGTTATGGTTAGTGTTAGGATTAGGGTTAGGGTTAGGGTCAGGGTTAGGTTTAGGGTTAGAGTTAGGGTTAAGGTTAGATTTAGGGTCAGGTTTAGGTTTATTGTTAGATTTAGGGTTTAGGGTTTAAGGTTTATGGTTTAGGATTGTTTAAGATTTAGGGTGGATTAGGTTTAGGGTTTAGAGT